>NW_020448196.1:3435880-3543407 GCF_003343035.1 Apteryx rowi | reverse complement strand
AAAAAAAAAGAGTTGGGTGGAAAAAGCCTCCGGGCTCAGCGCCGGCGGCCGCGGGGCGCTTGTGCGCGGCTCCGCCAGGCCCCGCCGGCGAAGCGGGGCGGCTCGCTTGTTGGTGGGATTAGGGTTGGCTGGGTCTCGTGGAAGGGGGGGGATTGGGGCTCCTCAGGTGGCGCTGGAAAATCCCTGCCCGCCCCGTCGGAGGCCCCGCACGATGCCCCCCCGCACCACGGGAGCGAGCCCCCAGGCCGCGGGGGAGACCCCAGCCCCGCCACCCTGGGAAGAGCGGAGCGGGAGCCCGAGCTCCGCACGGCTCTTCCCTTTTCTCGGTTCGTGTCACAAGTCAGTCGCTGTTCAGAACGCAATTTCTTTCATTTCCCATAAATGAGGCACAACAAATAACTCTTTGTGAGCGTGCGGTGCGCCTGCAAACTCTTACCTCCTCCTGCCACCATCTCAGCCCTCCGGTACCACCCCATCTCCACCACTGGCCGTTTCCAACAGCAGCTGCGTAGCAGGGCCCTGGCCCCCTCCCCTCGCCAGCACGTCTCCAGGTTTAATAAATGGTGCTCAGCCTTTTAAGAATGTGTATTAGTGACTTGATGGACCAAAGCAACTCTACTATGCATGAAGCATATTAAACATCATATCGACCCTCACTCTTGATGGCTGTAACGTGCATAACAAGCAGGCTCCGTCCACAGGCTGCAGCCGCTCGCACGGTGAGGATGCAGGCAGGGAACGAGTGATACAGTCACACAGGAAGCCTGAAACGACATCAGGGCTGGGCTGGGGTTTGGGGCTGCATGGGGAGATCCCGACACAGAGGCCCTGAGCAGAGCTGGCACCCAGGAGCCCTGCTCTCCCACGGATGGTGGGTTGGGGGGATTGGGGGAGCAAGGCCCTGCACTGGGCCAGGCTCCAAGAAGGGCACTGGTTTAAGACAGGCACAGGGGAGAAGCTGCCACAAAGCGCAAGGTTTTCCATAGCCCGTTTCCCCACTCTGCAAGGCAGATGAGGCTATAGAACATTTCTGAGCCTCCTCTTATCTTCTGTGATTTATTCTTGAATTGGCAAAGCATCTCATGTCATGAATATTAGCAGTCTAGCACCTCCTCCCGCAAGTCCCTTATCTATCTTTCATTGCCATATCCCTATCACCTGCATGCACCTATCAGTCTACCTTATACCTATCACTCTAGTATCTAAATCTATACAGGAGACACCAGGAAAAGGCCCCAATACCCAAGTTTTCCTCAACTCCTGCCTGCTCTTCTGTTTGCATCTGCCAGGGGATAGGCCTTGCCTTTCGGGCAGAAACACACATAGGTTGTGAAATGAGGGGCACACAGCTGGCAACCCCTCCGGATCCTCATAGGGACCAGCTCCGGACCCCTGCTTCTTCCCCTGGCGCACCAAGCAGTAATGATGCATTGCAATTCAGTGGCTTTAATTATAACAGGATCAAGAAAAATGCCAAGAGGACCCATTTTGCGTCAGAGGCAAGTGGCTGCAAACTGACACTCATATAGAGCTGCAGAAGTTAAAACAAAATAAAACATCTTGGATCCTTTTTATCCTCTGCTCCTGTAATTTCAGCATGTCCAAACAGATTTTGGTGTGTGTGTTTATAACTGGTAACTTCATTTGCTCCCGGGCTGGGACCTTATATGCCAAGTTTCATCTCCAGCTCAGTTTTTATGGCTGAGTTACATTAAGTCCTAGGAGAAAAGGAGGAGAAAAGGAAATACATAAAAATATAAAAGAAAGGAGGAGTTGTTAGAAAAAGCAGGTCCAAAGCCTTAACACATGGGTTGGCAGGGAAAAAGTCATAGATCTCATGGCTACCTGACAACAAAAAAAGTAGAAACAGAAACTTTCAGTAGAAAGCTCTGAAGCTCGTGTTGTGTCTCAGCACACCCATGTGATAAGGAAAAACACATCAAGGAGCAGTTTTCTGCTCCCTCCTACCCCTTGCTGGGGCAGATTCGGGCTCTCCCATCTGCACCACACAAATGCCATTTGACCCATTGGTCCCATAACAGTGTAAGATAAGCGTGGACCTTTATGGATTTGAGCATGTCCAAGGCAACCCGATAGCCTGCCAGCTGGTGTAAATAGCTTACTCCGCTGCAGAGCACGAGCTGGGGATCTGCCTCCAAACCTCAGGATCCCAAAGCATGCTTGGGTTGATAGCTACGCCAGATATCAGGGTTATTAGACCCACGGCTGAAAATCTACCTTTGTAGGCTCTAAAATATGAAATTACCATAACTAGTGTACATTTCACGCTCCTCTCCCATCAAGCTGTTTAGAGCAAATTAAATTTCTCCCTAACCGGCCTGTAACAGTTCATGTTAGATGTGGATCTAAATGTTAATTGCAGTGACAATAACAGGTCTGATCCTGCAGTCCTTATTTGGGTAAAACCTCCCACAGAAGCCAAAGGAATTTTGCCCCAGAGAAGGCAGCTGGGTAGAGTCCCACATTTCCAGTCTCTTGAAGATGCCAGAAGGTAGCAAGGATATTTCTGTGATGTTACAAACCTTTTCTTTCCCTTTTTGCCCTGCCCACCTCCCCCCAGTTCTTTAATGCGCTATTAATTTAATAAGCTCCACCAGGCTGCCTAATGCTGTGCTTAACTTCAGCGTGGCGCTTCCTAGCTAAGGACTTCAATCATTGCAGTGGGGAGGGGGTACCTAAGATAAATTTTGCAGATCATTGGCTTGAACATCTGCTTGATGCAGGGACGCTTGAAGGTCCTACACCATCTCAGAGCGCCGTCTCATAAAACCCTTCAAGTGGCTCTTATTCTCTCTGCCCTTGAGTAATGCAAATGCCTTTTAACCCAGGATCCTAAGGAAAGGAAGCTTATGCAATAGTATGACTTGAGGTCCGTCTGTCCTCATCTGAACAACTTTTAATCCCATTGGCTAACTCCAGCTCAGTTTGACAAAGTAGATGCCACGTTCCTTCACACTTCATGGAAATAGATGTCAGAGACAAGAGTTACAGAGGTGCCAGGCTGCAGGGTGAGCTCAGCTGTACCACCTTGCTGGGCACCAGAGGCTCCACCTGAGGGAGCATCTTTGCGGAACCCCAACTCCGAGCAATGCTGCAACCCAAACACACAACTTATTAGTCACTGGAGAACCCAAGCACAAGACAGGCACACCTGGAAGCATGCTGCTTTTCACAGCACTGCTTGGTCCTGTGCAAACCACACACCGCAGGGCTGGTTGGTCCTTATGCAGCAGCAATACATACATCCCAGGCTGCGTTTCACTGCTGCAGCAGCTGAGCCAGGTAGGCAAAAGCTTCTCCCTCCATCCCCACACTCTCCGTCACCTCCACATGTGCTCAAGACATTTGGGGCCAAGGGATTTGGGTGCTTGTGGGTGTCAGCAGGAGGGAGACGCTGAGTTGCTTTGGGAGACCGAGAGCCAAGAACACATTCAGGTGCGAACTGGGTGTCTGGGCCCAATAAGAGCATGTGGAAATCACAGCGTCATGGTTTTTCCCCTGCAAGTGATTTCAGCTCATCTTGTCTGTAATGCAGAATTACCTGATGGGACAAAAGCAAAACGCACTGTGGTTCCCTACTGTTTCACACCCTCTTGCACAGTGGGCAAAAAGCATACATTTCCCTCCCTAGCTGCACTTTATTACAAATCTGAGAATAAATAAAAAGTCTGAGTGAGGAAAGAGATGGAGAAGCTCCCAGGGCCATGTCTGAGCTCCATCACCCCAGCACAGCCAGGCTCCTCTCCCTGGGGGCAAGGTGAGATGGGTGGCTACAGCTGCCCTGATGTAGGGGCAAGGAGGGTTGCAGCCACACTAGGTCCCAGCAACACAGGCCACACTGGGCCAGCACTGATGGGAATGAGGCTCAGTGCCCCATCAACCTTCCCCGAGAAGGCTACGTGCAACTCTACCAAACTGGCTGCCTACATGAGATGAAAACCAGATGTGGCTGGGGAAGAGACACCTTTTGCTCATGCACACTTGGTGGTCATTTGCCAGTCTTCTCCTCAGCACCAGCAACCTGCTCCCTCTGAAGTCACTGCAGGCCTCAGAGGCAGCAGGCAGAGCACCCTACTGCCTGCCCAGGGACAGCCCCACCAGTCCTGCCACCCCAAAAGCCACCCTTGGGCAACCCAGCACCATGGGGCCTTCTTCTGCCTGGGGTACCTGGCTTGTAGGTCTTTGGGACAGGACAGGCCAGCAGCTACAGGACTACACACGTACCCTGGAGTCTGAAAGCAGGGATAGTCCCCAAGCATGTGCCCAGTCCCTAGCCCAGCCAGCAGTCTCTTGCTGGTCAGCATTGCCACCAGATCCATAAACCATCCTTGCAAACCCAAACAGCTGCAGAAGATGGGTCCCCATTCCAGGGGGAGGCACTGCACATGCAAACCAGCAAAGACTCAAAACTGAGGCATTTCCTTAAGTGCTAGAGATTGAAAGCTACTGCTTTGTTTTCCCCAGCAGCATTTAACAGGCTGATGATGTTTGTTTATGAAGCAAAATGCACATGATTTATTTGATCTGCTGGAGCTGGAGAGCTGCATTCCCACGCCAAGGACAGGCAGAAAGACACTGCATTCTCCTCTTTTGGAGACCGCTCAGATAAAACAACATATTGTACAGTCAGAAATACTGTGCTGTACTGTCAGCTGCTTCAGAATAGGACATTAAATGCTTATTAGAGACCTCCTAACTTCCAAGCCATAAAGTTGCATTTGTTCTTGTCCGTCTCTGCATATAGAGCAAGTCTTAATAAAGTGTTCAAGTAGTTAAAACAGGTTTGGGGATGAGGTCTCGCACACCTGGTTCTAGTCTGGATCTGGCTTGAATAATCTTAGGGGAGGTTTCCTCCCTTGTGCTTTGCTGGCAGATTGGGTTTAACATGTTTCACCCGGTTTGCAGAGACAGTAGTTTAATTAACTGCTTTGCAGAAAGACTCTGCAAATGGAAAGTCTAGATCTGCCTTTTATAGCACCTGGAGATCTCTATTTCTTCTCATCACCCAGGCCAGGGCCTGACTGCCAAGGGAACCAGCAAAGAAAGCATTAACTGATGGAAAATGAAATGCAGCACATGAGCTATGAGATTTACAGCTCTTTGGGGAAAGCACATGGAACATCACCCATCCAGCAAGCAGGACACGAGCCAAACCCTCACCTGAGGTGAATCAGCAGCACACAGACCAGATCAAGGCCTTGGCAGCAGCTGAAGCTCCCACCCCGCACTGTTACCCACTGGTGGGAGTCATAACAGGGTAGTGCCTCAGCTGCTGATAATCAGCCTCCTTCCAGGGCAGCGAGCTCATTTACACCAGCTTGCGGATGTGACCCAGTCCCTTTCAACAGCACCTTCTCTGCTAGCCTTTTCCTGGTGCCTGCATACAAAACACTTTGCAAATGAAGTGTGAAGATAATATGCTTTATCATGGGCATTTATTACTGACGATTTTTGTATAAATCTCCCTCCATTCACATACATATACATAAGGTGTATATAAATATGCAGCCAGTATCTGGCAGTACCCAGAGCCTTTTTGACGATGTCAGTGTAGCCCCCCATAAAGATAGTGGGAAATGATTCATAATATTTATATGACAGACATGATATGAACTGTAATAGCCTGTTGGGATTGAGAATATCCATAGGTCTCTGTCAGCCACAAATGTGATTTAAATATTATATATGTGGCAACTGTAGCATTAGTAATATGATAGCTGTTATTGATAGTGGTCATAAAATGCAGTAGTTTTGCACTGAAGAATGTGAAAAATAATCTAGTGGTTTTCCTAATGGTCTTCCCAGCAACGCACTGAAAGGAAGTGTCTTTTCAATTCCTCCTTTTTTCCCTCCCCTCTCCCTCCTTCTCCCTCCCTCCCCCCCAAAAAAAAATTGCCATCCAGTTCTATCAGATTACCACCAAGGCCATATTTTATTCTGCTGATGTCAGTTTGTGGCATCTCAGCCTCCTGGGTCTATCTGGCCAGGCTCCAACTGGCTGTGCAAATTTGGGAGGCTGGGGAGGGAGAGGGGTCCCTGCAGAGCCCCCGGGGTTGTTGGTGAGGCCGCTCAGAGGTTGCACACGCCTCGCAGCAGCCGGGAGGGCCGAGCCTTCGGTGCCTTCCCAGGCTGGAAGAGGGAAAGGCCGGAGAGGGGCTTGGAGAAGCTGCTGCAGCGCCTGGTCTGCGGGTGGGGAGGCAAGATGCTTATCCAGCAGGATGTGCAAGGTTGTTCCCTCCTCTGGAACAGCAAGGGGTCCTCAGCAGGCATAAATCAGCACAGACCCATAAAAACAATGTGTGCACTGATTTATGCTCACTGGGCTTCCCAAGCAGGGGTCTTGCAGCTCAAGAGGGGAAGCGAGGCTGCCTGGATCCTCTTCCCTCCACTGTCTGTGCACCAGACCTGCCCCAGCCAGGAAGGTCCCCTGGAAGGATCAATCACAGCTTCACTCACTTCCCTGCATCAGCTCATGGCAGAGGAGAATAACTAGAGAGAGTCTGTTCATAACCAAGAGAATATTTGAGTCTCTGCATGCACCAGCAAGCACCCATCCATCCAGAGCCCAGGAGAGCTGGGGGCTGATGACACTGTCCCTAAGTTAATTTGTTCTTCAGTCATTGCACACCTCCACAAAAGGCACAGCAAAGAGGCAGGCAGAAGCTGAGGGACTGTTGGCAAGTGCTTGGAGACCACCATCCATGAAGCCTGACCAGCATCCAGGCATGGGCAATGGCCTCCCACCACTACCAAATGATAGAAGACTCCCCATCCATCCTGGCTGCCAACCTGCCTCTCTCCTCCCAGTCTCCATCTCAAGCCTTTTCCAAGGGTAAGCAAGAGGAGAAATGCACTCCAACCCACGATCACTCAGTGACCACCACACTCACTACTTACAACAGGCCCTGCCTTTCTTCCATTGGCAAGAATCAGCAGGCAGGAGCAAGTCCTGCCCAGGTGGAGAGTCCAGTAGCTCAACAGGGTCCTTCAGATGCAGCCCATGCTAGTCTTGCCCAGGGGGTGCTGGACCACCAGAGGGATCCAGGAGCACAGGTCTCCCTCCATGCTGATAACTAGGATTCCCCACATAAATTCAGCAGCACTACCCTAACTCCAGAGGAGTAGCTTATAAAGGCATGGGTCTAATTGTAATCAGGTGTTGAGTAACGAGCTCAGGACTTAACTCCTGATGCGCCCCTACCTGTGTCCAAGGCAGAGGAGCAGCCTCTGAGTCAGGTCTCATGAGGTTGGTTACAGCCTTGCACGTCACGGAGAGCAAATCAAGGAAATGAGATAGGCTCCCACCAAGCCAGACCTCGGGGCAAAGCGTTGATCAGCCATCTAGTGTGCAGCCTTTGAAAATGAATTAATGAGAGTCACCTTACCGCGTCCCTGTGCAGGAGCCCACTTGTGAGCTCCCCTCCAACTCCGACAACAGAGCGCTCTGTGCGCTAACTAGTGCGAAAGACTGTCCTGCGGGCAGCCCCGGCGTACTGCTCTCTTGAGGGATTTCATTCCTCGGGATTACCTTTTAATATTTTAAAGCAAACGGGACAAACACATTTCAATTTAATCCAAAGCAACAGACTCTTAGTGGACAGATCTGGGCCTCAGGAAAACAGGGATGTGTGCAATTCATGAAGGTAACAAATGGACTTTTAAAAGCCCGTTAGTGACTCTTTTGAATCCGGAGCAGCTAGGGAGAATAGACTAATTTTTTCCCATTAAGTGAAGCTGAATGAAGGCTGAGACCTGCAGCTCCACAAACACCAGAGCGGGATGAAAACTGTGGCCACACATCCTGAACTCCACTCCTTGATGATCCTCTCCCTTGGACTTGTAATTTTACCAATATAGTATATTTTATAAAAGAAAGCAAAAGTATATTTGAAAGTAAGGGCCTGGGTATATTTCCGAGGCAGTTTTCCAGATGATTGGCATTGCAAAGGGCCTGATCTTCCTCTACCTCACCCTGCTATAAACCACGCATCGCTCCCGGGAAAACCATGGGCCTATTCCGCCTGTCATTTACACTAACATAAATCAGGAATTTACTCAGTTGAAATAAGTGGAACTGCACCAGTATAAAACCAGTGTGAGATCAGAATTACAGTGCTATAAAAGCAGCATGAGATTAGAATCAATCTCAGTATATTAGAGAGATGGTTTGAGGAAAGCCTAGGGAAATTAGTAATTTTGAAATTGAGGGGGAAAAAAATGGCTTGTGATTTCCCGATGATTTGGAAAATCAAATCCTCAAGGCCAGCACTCATATTCCTTCCTCCAGCCGAGACGCCTGTGCTGGCGTGCAGTCCTGCAAGAACGGCGTTTCTTTATTATTTCTCTTCTGGGTGAAGCAGCTGCAAGATGCTTTGTATGAAGATGCTGTATAGAAATAAATGGAATTGAATTAGGGAAACAACTAAAGTCGTTTCTTCTCTGTCCTCTCATTAATCCACTTAGGTTGATTCTTTGGGTGCTCCAAAGGGGATTTGCATTACTATCTTGTCAGCAGCCACAGTCCCTTCTTCTCCTCTCAAAAGAGCCTCAGCACCTCCTAATTCGACGTCTTTTTATTATTCTTCCCCCCTCTGCCTGGCCTCCGCTTGGAGACTTCAAGGAGATTTTTATAGGGCGATGAGCTTCCCTGGCAGGTTGGATTAAGCCACGATTTGCTCCAAATTGCAACGAGCAGCAACACTCTAATGAGATTTTGGGGACTTGAATTAAGGGAAGAGAAAACAAATACCGTCTTTTAAATGAAATAATGACGCGTAAGGCCTCAAATATAATGAGAAGCATATCAGTGGCAATTTGATTTGTTAATGGAGCCTGTGCATTGATATGCCGTGGCAAGCACCCTCGAAGGCAGGCAAAGCAATCCTGGAGTCACGGAGCTGGCGGAAGCCCTGGCCCCCGGCGCGCTCCGAGGGCTGCGGGGGAGACCGGGGAGGTCGGCACGTGCTGCTGCTCCTCTGCCCTCGCTGCCGGGCGGCGGAGCGGGCAGCAGCCGCGCACGGAGCTGCACGCGGGAATGTCCCGCCCGGTTCAGCACAAGCAATTAAAGCCGGGTCTCGCCCTGCAAACGAGTCCTGACCACTGAGCTGTGCAATTCGCCTCTTCCTCCTCCTCCTCTGGTCTCAGCCTGGATCCCAGGGAGGCTTCTCGTGCAAAGCTTCAGTTGCAGCTAACCGGAATTTCCCAGCAGAAAAGCAGCTCCGGCAGAAAATCCCCGCTCGGCTCTGGCCCTGCTGCGTGGGCCAAGGGCCCGGGAAGGGCCATTCGCCGTCGCGCAGCCCACGCGCTCGCGGGTCACGCCGCGAGCCCGGCCAGCAGCAACCCTTCCTCCCGCAGTCAGAGGCGCAGAGCAGCTCAGGGGCCCTGTGGCTGCTTCGTTTTGCTTTGGAAGAGCGATCGCTCCCCGCGGGGCTGCTCCCGGCCGCCCGGTCGCCGCATCCCTGCCTCCCTCTTTCGGTGCCTGGGTTTCCGAGATGCGGCCGGGGTGTCGGATCACCAGCTGCTGACGCTGCATAGTTCAGTAAGAGAGACGCGTTGCACAGATTTCCAGTGTAAATTATGAGACCATCCAACATAAACATTTCAAAAGAGATGGCAGGACGGGGAGGAAAAGAGGTATTTGGGGGCCAGATCCTGCTGCCATATCCGCTACGGGAGATTGGAAGTGACTTTCCAGGCTGAAGCGGTCTTGACCGCCGTGGAGGGACTGCTCTTTGTGGAGTTTCGGCCTCCAGACCGGCCCTTCCCGTGTTAACCTTAGCTATCAGAAGAGCTATAAGGATTCGTAGCATTATCTGGAGCATTTTTATGCCATAAATGTGACAGACCCAAATTCCACCTCAACTAGACTCAGGCGAACGGAGAAGCATTTGGCACCGAAATGTCACATCATGGGCTGACGAGCAGCTCAGGTAACATTTTCCCTCGGCTGTTTGAGAACATCTGGTTTTAATGCCGCTCGAAGCAGTTATAGGTACCGCTGTGAAGGCCACAGAAATGCAATTCATCAGTCCACCACGTGCTAGGAAATACTATCACCCTAAAGAAATTAGAGAAGTACCAGTAAAAACTTGATGCATTAAGGGGTATTTGGCCAAGCAACAGGTTGCGGGTTTGGGCCTCTATTTGGAGGGTCCAAACCACCGCCTCAAAAGGGCGATTGCTCGAGTCAGAAACAACGTATCTCTCCTCGCTTCTGCCCTTAAGGTTTTGCAGCCGGTCTGCTGTGGTAGAAAGCGCTGTAACCAGCACGGGGTTGCTTCCCTTGACCACTTTTTCTCCAGGATCAATAGTTCCAGGTATTTTTGCCATAAAACCCTGCTTCAGTGTGTCTTGGCTTCAGAACAGATTGCTCAAGGTCGAGGACTGGCTCGCCTTCAATGGCTCAGCAGGCAGCGAACGTAAAGTTGGTTTAGATGTGGTTCCGGGCTTTGTACAGCTCCCGAGCGGTTTGGATTTAAAAAATTAGCTTTGGCATTCGCAGCATGTGATCATTCCCTAAGAAACTCCGAATACCTCTGCGGTGCGGGAAGCAGAGCCCAGCGCGGTGCCCGTCCTCGGGGTGCCGCGCGCGCCCCGCTCCCACCGCCGCAGAGCAGCTCCGTGGGACCCCACGTGTAGCACAGCCGCACGTATAGCACAGCCGCACGTATAGCCGCACGTGCCCCCAAATGATACACAGGCCCACGGGAGCCAAATATTCCTTTCTGCACCTATCGCTCCCATTTTATCTGGCATTTTATTGACGCTCAGGTCAAGGGCTGCAGCTTTCAAGAGATGGATTAAACCGGGAGCATTTGCAAAGCTTGGAAGGGGGAAAAGGAAGAAGCCAAAGGTGTGAAAAAAAACGAAATGAAATGAGAAAAACCATTTCTGGGCAAAGGGAGCTCTGGTGGGCTCTGCTCCGCGCAGCCGCGCCAGACCTGCCACCGGCCCCCGGCGGCGGCGGCGGCGCTCGGGAGCACCCACCTAATCACACCCGCTGGGCACCCGGCCCGTTAAACCCACCGCTGTGCAAAACGAGCTGCTGTTCATTTAGGGGGGGGCGTGTTTAGTTTTTGGTCTTGAGGGTTTTTTTTAATAATCTACCAGTGAGCATGTGGCTGTGGTTTTTTTATAAACGCAGCAAAAACTGGGTAATTGGAGATGCTGGGGCTGCTGCGAAAGCTAAATGCAAAATAAAATATTACTACAAATAATAACAGCGTTTGTGGGCTGCGCTGTGCAAGGGCTCAGCGTTGTGATTCTTACTTCATTACAGTGCTCGCTCCTGCTAAGACTTTTCTGTTATTAAATCTGGCTCGATAGGGGCCTGATCCTTGGTTAAAACATCACTTTTACTAATAAACAGAAATAACAAATGAGGTAAGGGGCCAGACCAGAACGGCCTGGTTTATGAATTAGCATGGTGAAAACTGGCCATTTTCCAATAGCTTTTATATGGTAGAGACACACATACAAACTTCATGCACATTTATTGGCTGTTGGTGCTCGGAAATAAAGCTAGAATGATGCTGTAACCTGATTATCGCCTTGCTACGACGTGCCAGGGAAAAAGGAGGGGACGCACGTCGCATACGCCCCTGCAGTTTTCAGCAGCACTGGCCATTTCTCTCACCGGGCAGATGAAATCATCTCTTCCAGGCAGGATTTTTCTCCCTGAAGGTCCCCAGCGCGGGGACTTTGGCCACCCGGGCAGCCGCTCTGCAAGGCGTTTCGGTGGGAGACGGAGCCTCCTGGCCACCGGGTTTTTTAGCTGAAGTTTTCATCCCTGCACGGTGCTGGGCTGCTGCAGCCGGGACGGGTGTTTAGCCGGGAACAGGGGGGCGACTGTCACTGCAAGCCAGCGGGAGCTGGGCGATTCGACCCCGCTCTCCCTGCGCGTGAGCATATCCTCCGTGCAAACATGTGCACGTGCTTGGGGCTATCGGTGTACGCGTATAGATGTATCTCTTTGCACGTGCATGTGTTTGTATGCATGCACGTGTATATTATACGTATTTACAGGGAGAGCCCATGTGCATTACCTGCTCCTCTGCAATTCTGCCCTGTGATTTTCTGCATCCCGGGTGATTATTATCGGAGGTGTGAAGCAGCCGCGGCCGTGCTTTGCTATGCGATACGATCCTATCGTCACGGTAATGTTATATCCAGGCAGGGCAGGCCGGATCCGGCTGCGGCTCCGGGGACGCCGGGCTGCTGCAGCCCCACGGCCGCGCCGGCTTTGCGCCCGCGTCACGCCACGTGCCGGCCGGCCCTTCCTCCCAGGCAGAGACACCGCTGCGTCGCCTCCATAATTTATAAGCTATTCAAAATTTATCGCTAAGAACAAACTCCGACCGCAGACGGGTTTTAAATCCTTGTTAAGTATTAAAGTGGAAATAACGGTGCTAAGGCGGCGCTGGCGGCGCGGGGCAGCCCCCGTCCCCCCATCCCCGTCCCCGTCCCCGCCAGCGACCTCACGGCGTTCCCTTTATTTTCCCCCCCCCCCGTTGCTTTTTCTCTTTTTTCCCTCTTTGTCCCCCCCTTTGCCACGGGGCTGACAGCGCCGTGCAGCAGCTCGTCACCCGGCCGGTGGCGGCGTTCCCGGGGGGACACGCGGGAACGGCGCAGGCGGTGGCACCCGGACGAGCGGGGACCGGCGGCGCCGGGCAGCGGGCGAAGGGACGAGGCCGGCGTTCGGGGTCTGGGTTGGGGCAGATTTAATAAGTCTTCTGGCGGCCTCCTCCCGGAGCTTGGCTTAATGGGATGCCAGAGACGACAGGGTTGCCTCTCTCTGCTCATTCCCCGGGCCTGGGGAACCATCCATCTTGCTCTAACCCTATTTTAAAAAAATATAAAAGGAAAGAAAAGGAGGGGGTGGGGGAGAAAGAAAAATGATAAATCTGTTCAGGGCTTTTGTTTGCCTGCGATTCCTGTAAAGGACAAAAAAATGAAATAAAAGCCAGGCCCATTTTTTCCCTGCTTGGTGTTGCCATGGGATAGAAAACCCCCCGTTCTCAAGAGTGCAGTGCCTTTGGGAAGGGGGAAAAAAAAAGAAAAAAGAAAAAAGAAAAGAGAAAAAAGAAAAAAAGAAAAAACTCATTAACGTTATGAGTTGCATCTGTTCCCCGGGTCTGGGTCACTTCCAGGCGGCCAGCTCTCCCGTCGCCGGTCTCCCCCCACCCCCGCACATTCCCATTACTAATTTATTTGGCTGCCCGTGCCCTCGGAAGCCGAAGAGGAGAGCGGCGCTCCCCGCTTGAGGCTCCGAGGCGACGGCCGCCGGGCTGGGAGCGTCTCCCCTCGCGGGAGCAGCGCTCCGGGGCTCCCGTCCCTGCTCCAGGCGGGAGGTCTCGGCCGGCGGGGAGCCCGGGAAAGGCGGCCGCCCGGGTCCTCTCCCCGCAGACCTGCCAAGCCCAGACCCTTGAGCAATCAAAGGGACCCAGCTCCCGCTTCCGCCCGCGCTCCGCTCACTGGCTCCTTCCTCGCTCCAGGAATGCGTGCGATCGGGCCCCGACGCTGTTTACCACATCGAGGAGGGAGGGGAGGGAGAAGAAGAAGATCTTTGATGCAGCGCACTGTCATAAAAACATGTTTGCGCCGCAGAGCAGAGGCTCTCCAAGACTTTCCCGGATGAGGGAATTTGCTTGATATTTCCGATCGCACGTGATAAAGGACGCGCGTGCGATCGCCTTTATATCGGAGCTGCAAGGTAAAACGCAGCCGGCAGCGCGGCGCTGGGAGCCATAAAGCACGGAGCTCTGCAGCAGGAGACACGGCGGCGCGAGCCGGCGCGGCAGCCGGCGATTCTCCAGCCCAGCTGCGGCGGCTCTCTGCCCGGCTCTCGTTCCCGAGCTATTTATAAGCGGAGCGTGCGGCGGCACGTGGGCGCTGTGCCCGTCGAGCCCGTGCCGGCACGCCGTGCACGGTGTCCCACGTGCCCCGCGGAGGCCCAGGGCTGCCGCTAGCCCCCGCGCCGTGCCGTGCCCTGCCATACGCAGCCACGTCCGGGCCCGGCAGCTCCGAGCACTGGCCCCGCGGCTGCAGCCCCCTCACCGCCTCGGCCGAGCACCCCAGCTCGGACAGCCTCCGGATAAAGCACACGGTTCTCCGGAGAGCCGGCTCCGGGAGCAAAGGAAAGCCGGGAGTTTGGGAGAGCTCCCATCGTCCAGACCCGCGCTGGCGGCAGGGCTGAGTCCAAACCCGCTTGGGCGAACGCGGGGAGGTACACGGGTCTGCGGCGAGCGAGGAGGGGAGGAAACGCGGCGATCAGATCCTCAGCAGCTGCAGATGGAGGTTTGGTGCCTGCTGGGCTCCCCACGTACCCAGGCCGGGCCCTAAAACACGGCTGTCCTGGTACAGGAGGCCCTGAGCTGGTGCAAGACCTGAACGGGATGAGCAGCAGGGCAGGCGGCTTGGTTGTGCCGAGCTGTGCTGAGCTGTGCCGAGCCATGCCGAGCTGTGCCAAGCCATACCGTGCCATGCCGAGCTGTGCCATGCTCTGCTGTGCCGTGCCATGCTATGCCGAGCCATGCCGAGCCACGCCAAGCAATGCCAAGCCATGCCGAGCCATGCCAAGCTATGGCATGCCATGCCGAGCCATGCAAAGCCACGCTGAGCCATGCAAAGCCATGCAAAGCCACGCTGAGCCATGCCAAGCAATGTCATGCCATGCTAAGCCACGCAGAGCCATGCCATGCCATGCCGTGCCATGCGGAGCTGGCGCGGCTCAGGGGCTCGCTCAGTGGTGCCAGGGCCAGCAGCACGGCTCGCTATGGGCTCGCAACCTCACGGAGGCATCCAGGCAGCACTGGGGAAGCCTGGCTTCGTCGGAAAGAAAAGCGGTGGCCGTGCCTGAAAGCCCAAGAGAGGAGCAGGCACAAAAGCCTGTTCCGCCCACTCTGGGGATCGTTCGGTAACACCAGGGCTTGCAGGTATCAGTTTACTGGATTATGTGTAAAAGGTTTCGCAGGCTTTATTATAAACCCTATAAATAGGTTTGTGGTTCTTCTCTGCGTTTAAGAACAAAAGGTTGTTTCATTATCATTAAACTTGCGTTTGAGTTGCTCTGTGACTGGGCGTCTGGCTTTTTATTGCAAGCCAGGACTTTCAAAAGCTCCTTAAATGTTAATGTCACCTTTAAAACAACAGCGGGGAGGCCTTTGATCAGCAGAGCCGGTCACTTCCCGCAGCCGAAGGAAGCACCAGCGACCGACTGATCCTGGGATTTTAATATTTCCCCTTTCCCCTGCCGACTCCCTGTCACCAGGAGGGAAGCTGGGCTTCCACCAGACCTGATTTTTTAGCCATCTCAAGTACCTGCTGCTTAAAGGAGACGTGGCTTTTGTGCAGCACCCTCAGTGGGGACGGGGGGGACAGAGCGGGATCGTCTCAGCAGAGCCCAAAGGATCTCCGTTCTTGCGGCACCGCCGAGCTCAGCCCGGCCCTCCACGGGAAAGTCACGGCCAGATGAGGGGCTGCCGCCCGGCACGCTCAGCTCGGCGCCCCTCGTCCCCTCCGCTGCCCTGCTCCCCGTTCCCGTCCCCGCCGTGCTTTGATGCCAGCACTTGCACATGCATGCGGCCACCTTTTTTGCTGCCACCACGCTTGCCGGGCCGGAGGGTCACCCTCGCTGCGCCACGGGCAGGCGGGAACGTAACGCCAGGCGAAAGCCCATTTTGGGTTCAATTAATGCCGGCGCAGGCGGGCGTGCTGCTCCGGGTACAAGGGATATATTTGCAGAGATAAGTGGGAGCGTAACCTGATGACACAAGTTGCCTGCTTTCAAATGTCAGGCAAAGTTCATGCAACCCATGTGAAACGAGTTAAAATTTAACAGAAATCTGCAAAGCGTTGTGTTGTAATTGAATCCATGATGTGGATAGGAAGCGTGTTCGGACACGTCCCAAATTTGACTGAACTGGAGTATTCTCCTTGAAAAGGCCCTATCCGTAGGCGGCTGCTGCTGCTAGGTCTGTGTGCGCCCCCCTCCCTTCCCCTTTTCCAAGGAGAAGGCCCCGTCTGAAAACTTCTGAGTCATTTCAAATGGGTTTTGATGTGTCAAAACTGGTTTAAAAGCTCAGAGCTGAAGCAGAAGCGAGGCGAGCCCAGGTCAGGCAGATGCAGACGAACGCCACGCCGTGCACGGCTGAACCGCGCTGGGCTCCACGGTGAGCGCGACAGTCGCCGCAGCTGCACCCGCGCACTAAGAAGGAAAAAGGCTTTTGGGCTTCTTGATGCCGTGATGTGGCTTTGTGTTGTTTTTCTCTTTGCTGGCTGCTAATTCTGCCTTTGTCCTGGCTTGGTAGGGTGCAAACTTCGCAAAGCTTTGGAAATGGAAAGTCGTTTTGTCGGGTTTTTGTTCCATTTCTTAGGGGATTTGCACCATGGGGCCGCGGCTGGTGAGTGTTTTCGGTGCTCTTGTCCCATCAGAAATGGGGTTGCAGTTGCACGAGTTAAAACGCGTGCGGTCGTCACAGCGCCTCATGCAAACAGCTGATTTTCATTCCCCGATATTCATTGCAGTGATATAACGCTGCGAGTGGTGAACTGTCACTTTCCTTTCTCTTAATTGGGCAGACTTCTTCTGCTGCTTTTTTTTTCCCTTTCCCCTTCCTTCCCGCACTCCCTGGGCCGAATTCAGCTGAGGCTCCTGCAGCATGAGCCTGAGCGCCGGCTGCAGAGATGGCCAGGAGGAGGAAGGTAGATGAGCAGGAGCAATGAGCTCTGCGCTCTGGCTCGCTTGGCGGTTTTTGTCTCCATGTTTTCCATCTCCAAGCAGTTCATTACGCTGCTCAACAGATTTAAAAAAAAAAGTCTTTGTCCCATTTTAGGCAGGGCAAGCTGTGGACAGCAATGGGTGCTCTCTGGTTGAAACGGTCGCTGGGGAATCGGGAGCAGGAGCAGCACGAGAGGCTGCGGGTTGGACCTTCCCAGGACCTCCCTGCCCAGAGGTGGCCGCATGCACGGATCCGCCGGCTGGGTCCTCCTTATCCCTTTTTCCTTGCAGGCAGATTAAGCTTCAGTGGTCCTTTGTAGCCCTAACGCCGGGTGCTTCTCTGCCTCCCCGGGGCAGCAAACGCGCAGGCTCTCTGCTGGCTGCAGGCGGCTCGGAGGAGAGCTGCAAGGTATGACGGAGACCCTTGTGTGCTTTTACTCTGCAAGGGCTTTTCGTAAGTGAGCTAAAAACAAATTTGGCACTTAATGCTCTGAAGAGTAAACACTTAAATGCCCTATCATCTGCCCAAGTGCTTTGTTTATTATTCAGAGAAGCCAAACTGAAGCAGTTTTCCATGGAGATGTAGTACCTCCTTCAGAGTAGTCTGCTTAATTAGATCCTGGTTACACAGCGCTTTGCTCTGGAAGAGGTGCTGATGAGGGAGAGCTGAACGACCGCTTCCAGATGCCAGGTCGCGGCTCCGGCTGCTTCCTGGGCACCGGATGGCATGGGGCATTGCTCCGGGACCAGTCCGGGAGGAGGTCGGTGAAGGTGGACATCTCGAACCTCAGCAGCTCTGGTTCGAGGCTGCCAACCAGCCAGACTCGGAGGGGCTGCCGTGGGCACCGGGCTTTGGGGGAGAAGGCAGGAGGCTAGCACGAGGAGGCACCGTGCGCTCCCGGCCACAGCAGACACCGTCTGCAAGTCCTCTCCGCACAACCGGGCCTTTCTAGCAACTCCTTTCGGCCATCTGGCGAGGACACCACGGCAAGACATCCTTGGCAGCTCCTTCCAAGTCGGCTCCAACCAGCTGCGGGGCTGCCTAGCGGAGGGACCACTTTCAGCCCTTCTCCAGGTGCTGAGCCCTGCACCGATTTCATCAGCAGGAGGTGGAAATGCCACCCCGTGACACGGGCCGTCACGTCCCCTTCGCCCTCCGCCAAGCAGGCTCGCCGGCCAGGCGGCAGCGCCGAGGCCACCCGTAGCCAGAGACGCCCGTGACGCGGGCGAGCAGGGGGAAAGAAATGCACGTCAGGAATATTCTTTTCTGCCTAATGAATTACAGCAAATCTAGGAAACCCGTTCAGTTGCCTCCTTCGGGCCTGAGGAGCCAACCTCTGGCATCGAGGAGGACGAGACGGGGTGAGCCGGGGACACTTTGCTATTCCGTCATCTGCCTGTGGCCTCTCCTAAGGCACCTGCTATTGCCCAGGGTCAAGCGAGGAGCAACAGCTTTACACAAGCCGAGTATTTGTCCCCGGACTTCAAATGAAGTCGCAGGGGGAAGAAGTCGGGTTAGGTACTAAGTACTGGCAAACGCCATCCTTGAACGGTGGCTGCCGTGAGCTGTACTCCCCGAAGCATAAAAACTCCCGTCTCCCGTTTAGGAGCTATTAAAGCTGTTACATCCCCTAACGGACATCCTCAGGTGAAGAAGACAAACAACGGAAAATGCTGAAACCCAACCGCAACGCTAGACACAATAACAGCCACGCCACAAGAAGGATATGGCACGGGGAGACAAACAGGAGCAAAATTTATGTCACCGGAGATTACAAGGGCGTCATACATCACCGACGGAGACAGGCTCTGAGCAGTAGTACTAGAGTAGATCTAACCTTTCAAAGAAAAAGCTCCGAGAGCAGCAATAACGACTGAGGAGAAGAGCAGAGCCGTGTCCCCGTAACAGCCACGCGCGTGCCTTGAGCCTGCCGGCGGGTTCGGTGGCAAGGAGAGGAGATGCCAAAATCCCCCGGTGGCCACCTGCCCGGAGAGCGCGTGCAAAGACCTCACCCTGTAAGACCGTGACGTCCCTAACCCCACGCTTCTGAGGAAAACCATAAAAAGCATGAAAAGGATGCTGAATGCATTGAATTGGGGCCAACCGGACCTGCTCGGGCCGAGGGACACCGGGGAGGAACCGCTGACTCCCTCCCTCGCTTCCAGCCCCCGGGGATGGGGATGGCTCTGCTGTGATCTTGCACGTTTGCAAACCAGGGCAATTCCTTACTGTGCTGAGCCAAAACCAAACAGGCCCCCAAACATTCAACCTCCCACCACCAGCATTTTTGAGGCAAGAGGCGGATGTTTGGGGGAAAAACAAAGATCAAAAAACACCACCTACCTCCCCTTCACGCCCCAGACCTTCCCAACATCTCAAGCAACGGAGCTGCGCCGGCTGCCAGGGGAAAATGTCCCGGGCGGTTCGAAGAGCCCCGGCCCGGCCCTGCCAGCTCGCCTGTCCGGCGGCGTGCAGGTCGTCCCGCTGCCGCTTGCCGCCCCGCGCCGCACCTCGCACCTCGGGTGCCGTCCCGCGGGTCTGCTCCGCGCCGGCTGCCAACCCGCTGCGAGTACGTGTGTGTAAAGGAATCTCCGCCGTGACATTCTCATCTGCTGAGGCAGCCCGACGTGCTAACGTGCTAACGACGGGGGAGCCGCTGCCCCGCGCTCCTCCCCGCGGCAGCCCGCACCCGCGCCGGGCGAAGACGATGCCGGCGGCTGGGTACGATCCGCTCGCCCACGGCCCCCTCACCCGGCCCGGCTGCAACGGCATAACCCGTTGATCTCCAGCTATTAACATGATGAGGCTGGAGATTGCTCTTACATGAGAAGCTAACAGACGTCCAGGGCTCTGGCTAAATGTTTCGGCCAGGGGAAACGGTCCTGCAGGACGGGTCTGCTGGGCTCCAAGTCACTCGCAAGTCCCAGTTCTCATTATTTTACTCCAAGTCTGCACGCCAGCAGCCACGCTGCAGAGCAGAAACTGTCCTACTTTCAACGGACTAAATTCAATATGTGCTTTGGCGTCTTACTGTCATGCACACACGTTTGTAGCTGAGCAGGGCTCCCTGATTTGGCAGGTTCCCCTCTGTTCTTGGGTTACATTAGCTGAAATCGGTGCTGATCTGTCTAGCCCCAGTCCAGTAAATTGCCCTGCTGCCTCAGCTGGCAGCAAAACGGGGGCAAGATTACTTCATTGCGGGATGAACTCATCACAGGAGCATCTCAGCCGTTTGTTAAGCGCTCCCATCCGCGGACCGGAGCTGTCACCGACGCCGCGGGGATCGGACACCCGCCGCCCCTGCGTCACAGATAAAAAATGCCTTTTTTGCACAAAGCGACGGCTCTGCCTGCTTAGCCCTGAGGCCAACGGCGGGAGCGAAACCCCCTTCCCCTGCTTCCCCCCTCTTAGGCGGCGATATTGCATTCATTCATCTCGGGGGCCGCGGCGCGCTCGCGGGCTGACAATACATTATGGTGATGTAGGTCTTCATTTCGCTCTGTCAGGGGCTATAACAACTGTATCTATTACCCAGGAGGCCTTAACGGGGCCCTTGCAGGGAGCTCCTTTACCTGCGCCGCGGGTATCCCGACCTCTCCCCGCTCGGCCCCGGCACCCTCGGCACGCCGGGGGGACGGCGGCGGTGGTCCCCGGCCCGTGGGAGCCGCGGTCTCCCGCTCGGCGCTTGCAAACGCACCACGGCGATTCCGCTGCGCGGAGGCTCATCAATCCCCGGGCTCCACCGCTGCCGCGGCTCGCTGGGGCCGTAGCCCAGGTGTGTGGCTGTCACGGAGATAAAAGAGGCTTAATTAAGACCCAATAAGCTACGTGATTTGTTATCTCGGCGCTATATATTACTCCAGCCTATCGATCCCAGCAACACACGTGTCCGAGAGCCGCTGACAAGGCTCCGTCCCTCCCCGGCGAATATCCTTTGCCGCGGTGCCGCCCGGCGTGCCAGCCCCGAGTGCCCCGCGCCGGCTGCAGGCAGGAGCCCTCGGCCCCGAGCCCTGAGCACCGCTGCTTCGATGCACAAAAATGCCAGGAGTTGCTTCTCCGAAGGGAAGAACCCGCTGGGATCTGGTGCGCCGCTTTTCCCGTGGTTTTTACCATGTGTTTGCCAGCATATTCCCGAGCCTTGCGGGCACGTCTGCTGAAACAACAGCAAAGCCGGATACTCTTCTGCGCCCAAAGCTGACCTTTTCCACGTATGTTAATGGGAAACGGCCATAAGCCATGGAGCGTCCCCACACCACGAGTCCCCCTAATTCTGCTTCCCTATGAGACCAAGGATAACATTTCCCAACGAGACTATTTGCAAGGCCATGGGATGTGCAAGCTGCCGTTCCAGGACAGGACCATCCCCTTGTTCAGCGTTACATTGGCGGGTAGGGAAGGTCTCCAACCTGGGCAGGTAGGAATGGGTTTGGAAGGTGACAGCAAGGGAAAGAAGACAACTTACCACAAGCCAGCGGGAAATCGGCTGGCAAACGGCAGCGTCGAGGCCCCCGGCATGCCGGCGTCCTGAGCGGGGCTGGCGTCCCGCCGAGCCGGCCCGGCGCGCACGAGCGCACACGTGCCCGGTGCGTTCCGAGCCATGCCGCTCCGCACTCCGCCTGAACTTTCCAAGCACTCCCTTTCAACCTGAATTAAAGCATTTATTTTTCAAAATTTTAAGGCAGGGGTGAAGGGGAGAGGGAAGAGAAACCGATTCATTTAACATTCGAAAAGTTAAACCACTCAAGAAGCGCTTTGATCTTTTGAGGTTTTGCTGCAAAGGGAACACCCTTTCCCCATTGGTTTACTGAGTCACGCTTATTACTTCAATGCAGAAATATCCTTTATGTCAAGTGTATAAATATCCAGCTCTAAGCCTCAGAAGCCTTTTCCTTTTTTCTTTTTTTCTTTCTTTTTTTTCTTTTTTTCTTTTTTTCTTTTTTTCTTTTTTTTTTTTAGAGGAGCGTGTTTCACACTCTCCCAGAGCTGCGTTTTCTCCTCTGGTCACAGCGGCCCCGACATGCAGGACATCCTGAGTTCGCCTTCCACCACGGCTGCCTTCCGCAAGGAGGATCCCAGCCTTCCCCGGACCGGGAGCAATCGCACTTCTGCTGGACGTGCAGCCTACCCCGAAGACAGGGATAGGGAGGAATGGTCCTAAAACCGGGTGCAAGCCAGCCAAGCCCCGGCGCTCACATGCTATCTCTCCCGAGCTCTCGCTTTTGCAAAGACGGCGCCCGCGTTTCCCCGCGCGCCGCCAGCGCCCGCCGCGGGGGAGCCGGCTCCGGCACCGCTGCCAGGATTCGGGTGCCGAACGCACCGGGAGCGGCTCGGGCCCCGGGGCACGGCGGCGGATGCAAAGCACCGTTCAGATCATGCCCCGGCTTGACGGCTCCCCCGGCCTGCCGGGGCTCCCGGGTTAACACCTCCGGCTCCTCCCGCGTCCCGGCGTGGAAGCGCGGGCGCCCGCTCTCCTTTTCCTCCCTTTTTCCCCGCGAAGGAGGTCACACCCTCCCGTTACATAAGCGGCAGCCAGCTCGCGGCAAAGCAAACAAACTTGACATTCACATAACCTGCCGCGCTCTCTCCGGCAGGGATTATTAAGTCATTAGAGTCTGTTAGCAAATTTTCCCAAATACCTTTTGCTTCTTCCCAGGGGCACCTTGATGGTTAATGATCCCAAACTACCAGCTGGGCTTAAATTCAGCGACTCCAGCCCAGCGAGCCCTGCCAAACGATCCTAAGAGCGGCAGAGAGCTGCCAAGGGGGGGATTGGTGGATGCCATTAAGAAAATCCCACCTCAAGGACGCTCATCTCCGGGGACCCTGCAGACGGTGGAGAAGATCCGCTGAAGCTGGGGGGGTTTGGCTGCTGCAGTCTGGGCAGGGGAAGGGGAGAGGTGCCCACCCCAGGGACGGCTTAAGCGCGCTGGTAGGAGCCAATTCCCCATCCTCCCCTTCATAAAAAAAAAAGCCACTTGCTTTTCTCCTTCGCTGAGCTGGCAGCCCAGGGCAATATTTCTAACAGGCAAGTGTATTGCCTAACTGGAGACAGAATAAAAAATAATCATAAAAAACCAGTCAGGCAGGCCAGTTAAGTAGAGAGGAGATAGGTTTCACCCACCTGCAGCTGACTTGCCCTCTCGCTCCCAGCCTGAACAGCGTGTACATCAACAGCCTGATGATATGCAGTTTGGTAATACACAACAGCAGCCTGGCCTTGCCCTTCCCGGGGCCCACGGACCCGCCAGCTAGCACGCCTGATTCAAAATCCACCGGGTTCCCTCTGCAAAAGTGCTTTTTCACAGGAGATTGGAGCGGTGTCCCCCACGTCCCACCGGGCCACGCGCGTTTAGCTTGGTGTTTCAGCAGCAAGGTGCAGAAGAGGAGCTGGGGAATATTCCCAGTATCTCAGCTGAGCCATCTCAAACCCCAGCCGTGCAAATGCCGCTTGGAGACGAGCCCCGTTTGCATTCGTGGTTTCCCCTGCGCCTCCCTCCCTCTTGCTGGGGCGACACGGGCACAGGTAACCCTTCCCGGGCAGGTGGCTTCTCCTGAGGGTGGACACTAAGGTTTTTGCAGCCCTGGGGCATGACAAGACCCAGAAGGAGACGCGGAGCGTCCGGTGCGCAAGAGTTTGCATGGCACATCACGTATTCTGCCTTACCAAACTCCCTGGTTTTGCATTTTGTTTTAGGAGCAAGGTCTGAAGAAGAGGCCACGGGTATGACCTGCGGGCAGCAGCGAGGCAGAAACTCCAAACAGGCTTTGCAGAGTTTAACCCCCTGACTTTTAAAACAATCTTGTACACACAAAAGGATTTGGGATCCATTTGATCATTACAAAATCCTCGCCGTTTTCATTAATACCAGTAAAACCAGCAATAAGAATAAACCACCTTTAGCTAGCTCTATACAAAAACACACTTTCCATTGAGACAAGCCACCGGCAAGCTGCAGGGTGTTTCGGTCTGCACGAAACCCACAGCCTTGAAAGCCTTTTAACAGACCAGGGCAGGCGACGATTTCTCGCCCGAGCCATCTTTCCTGTCGCTGCCGTGGAGAGCGGCGTGTGCACAGCAGTATTCGGGAGGGAGTCACCTAGGTGCACGCGGCTTTAGGTACAGCATGTACAGTAATTCAATCCCCGCATTCCTGGAGCTGCCTATAGCCACAGGCGAAATATCTGAGCCCGCGGCTGCCCTCCTCGCCGGCCGGGCCGGGGGGGCTGGTATGCGACGGAGGAACTCGCTGCACGCTCCCGGGCCGGGACGCGGCTGGGCAAGCCGCATCCGGCACCCGGCAAAGCCCCGGGCACTGCCGAGACCGCCGCTCCCGAGCCCCGGGTGTATTTTTAGAATGATCTTTACCGCCGAGCTGATGTCCCTGAGGTTGTGTTACATGCGAGAGGGGGGAAAAAAGCCCCTCTCCGTTGTTATTTGTTGCCAGGGGAGAAAGGGGACCGTGTTGAGACGGTGCTGTAGAAACACGGCGACTGCCACAAGTCCAGCCGGAGAGCTGCAAACTCAATGCCAGCGCGTTCAAAGGTTGCAAAGCGACTTGGCCGCCGAAAACTCTCTGATTTCCCAGGCAGCGCGAGTGCTCGGGCGGACGCCGAACCAGCCTTTCTTTCCTTAAAAACACCTCTCTCCATCGGACGCCCGCAGGCGTGGAGCCCAGCCCGGGGCTGCGGCCGCGGGGGCGGACTGAATACGCGCTGGCTGAGCAGGGATGGGCTGCGCGGCGGGAGAAACCCAGCCGGATGCAGGCTCTGATCTTCCCACCCCGGCCGGCAGCCACCTGGCTCGGCGGCCGAGGGGGCGGCCGGTCCCTCGGGGGCCCCGTGGTGGCACCGTGCCAGCACCCCAGTGGGCAGCAGCCCCGGCGCCGGGGGGTGGGACACTCACGTGCACCCACGCCAAGACCATCTCCCATCTCCCTATACACGGCAAAGACCCCCGGACGGCCCGAGCCATCCCCCGGCAGGACCATCCCCTGGGGCGTCAGGACATAGACGTGGGGGACAAGCGAGTCACGGATGCCCTGCGCCTCCTCGCCAAAGTTGCCTGTGCAAGGAGATTTGTCACATGAGACTGTTTACTTCCGAAATAAATCTCCCTTTAAGGCAGGTAAATCTCCGGCAGAATCTCTAAGATACCCTAATGTGGCATTAAGCCGGAGTTCAGGTTATATTCCTCCAGGGATGCCAGACGGGATTTACTTTCCTTGAAGACAGGGCACGTATTTCAACTCTAATGGGTTGATGGAGCCCCTTTTAACTTGTAAATATGAATGAGGAGGGGGGGGGTTAATAAATAAATGGAGGGGTTTTACCTGAACCTTTTTCCCTGCCATCGGCTTGGACTGTGCTAAAGACCTTTGTTTTCTCAGTGGAAAACTAGCTCAATCATTCAGAAAGGGAACTAAATGTCTTTTTGAGAACATAACCTTTATTTCCCAGATAAATGGTTCACTCAGAGCAATTTGCATGTGGGAAGCTAGTATATAGCACAGTAAAAAGAAAAATGTATTTAAAACCCAATAGCAATGTAGGTCATGATACAAACATCTACTGCTGAGATGACTTAGCCGGGGTTGGAAAGTTAGGGAGCTCAAGGCAATTTAAAAGGATGGGGAGGTTTTGTGCAGCAGCTCTGCTTAAGGCCGAGTGGATAGATGGATGAGCGACCTAACCCATACCGGGTTCAGATAACAGGGCTTGGGCTTTGTATGGATACAGTCAACTAAACTCTGCAAATGATTCCCACCGTCTGAAGCCCACCCTGCAGCCTTCCCCCCAAAGGCTGGCTTGTGAACCCATCCCGGACCCTCTCTTTTTCTCCCTCCCGAATTCCTCCCAGCATTGATTTGGAAGTTACGGCCAATGCCAGCAGAAGCATCGCAGTCCCCGGCAGCTGGCACACAGGCCGCAGTGGCACGTGGCCACCTCTCTGCCCAAGGAACAGCCCTGCAGGCCCCTGTTCCCATGCAATTCCCACAGCAAAGCCAACCTGGGGAGCTCCTACAGCACACAAGCAACTGCAGCGGGGCAGCGACCAACCGCAGCCCCCCATGACTCATTTTCCCCCCTATAATGCACTTCCCTAAACCTCTCCCAATTTGTGGGCTCCAGGACCTTTCAGAGTGGCTCCTCTGCCCCCTCTACAAGTGTTTGCCTGCTGGGAACATCCCCACTTGTCCAAGTCATCTAGTACAGACAACCCAGAAATAGTTCCCTGACTTTCAGGGGTCTGCAGAGCACAGGTTAGAAACCACAGCCATCCCCTCTGAAGCGAGGGACGACCCTGCAAGCCATCGTCCCCCCAGCGTTTCCTCCTCCCCTGCTACCTCGTCGGGGAGGCAGCACCAGCGCCCTGGGAAAGGAGCTCCAGGCTGCAGCGAGCAGCTGCAGCAGAGACTTGTGCCAACTCCAGCTGCTTGTTAATTACGGTAACATGTTGTCTCATGTACGCACCTCCGCGAAGACGCCGTATTAGCTCCGTAAGTATTTAACACTTGGCACGGAGGGAAGTTTCCACTTAGCATCCAGCAGGGCTGAGCAGCAGGGGGGAAAGGTGGCACAGAGAGGGCATTTGAAGAGTGCGAAGGCAGGGCAGGAGGCGGCACAGTCCCGGAGACATCCGAGGATTAAGCATTGCTCTGGCTCCGCGAGCGCTGCTGGGAAGCGCAACCTGTAGGCGATGGGGCACTTTTAGCCTGCTGCCACCTCTCGCCCGGAGAGGCGGAAAAGCAGTGCTGGGGGTCAGTGGCCCCCGTGCAGTCTGCAAGGCTTTCTGATCCTCCCTGCATCGACCTTCCCTTCCCAAAGCTCAGTCCAGGCACAGTGCTGGGCTTATTCCCTCCCGTTAAAGGGTGTCGTCTTTGCCTGTGCCTTTCTACGGCAGCCTTTTCTTGTTCGCCTTGCGTGACCGCCCTGTTGTGTAGCACCTATTGTGCTGGCCGTGCAGGCACTGTCCAAACAAGCTTTCGGGTCTAATGCATTGCCTCACAAGACATCTTCATCTCCAGAGCTGGCTTCTCGCTCCAGGGGCTGGGAAGGGAGCAGGTCAGCCTCGGCCCGGGGGAAAATGGGCCAGATTCTCCCCTGAGGACAGGGGGACATCCCTGGAGCTGAGGGAGGAGGCGAGCTCTGCTGCACGTGCAGCTCTCTGGAGGAAAACCTCCACTGCTGCAGGGACCACAGCAGGATGGGGGCTCTGTGGTCCCAGGGACCGCCTGGGGCTCCCACCTCCCACCACTGGCAAAAAGCCGAGATCTCACCCGTAGGCCAATGACTGCAGTTTTACAAGCAAAATCCCCTCCAGCACAACCAGTCTTTGTGCAGGGGGAGCGTGGCCAGACCCTCACCTGTCCTCGGCGGTCTCATCCCAGCCTCACGCTAGAGTCCTGATCAGAAAGCGAACGCCAGTCTGTTGTGTGCTCCCCGTGCATTGCATGGGGGCACGGATGACTTTCCAGCACTACCTTCCCTTTTCATTAGCAGGTTACATTGGCATTTTCTATATGTCTGAATGCAGATAAATCTTTTGTCTGAATCGAAATCAGTGATTATGAGTCAGTGTTAGCACTGAGAGGGTGAGTCAGGCACAAAAGCCTTTTTGCCTCGTACCCTCAAGGTCTAAGACATATTGCTCACCTGAACCTCCTGTGTGTGGTCTTAATTTAGGGTTTTCACAAACATCATTAGCAATCCACAAGCTAGTTTGGCAACAACCCACAGCCCAAGCTACCACCTCCTCTCCAGTTCCCCAGGGTGGGAAAACACCTTTAACACCTGGGAAACACACAGGTGGCCTTCACCCACTCCACGCTTGGGATGGGGCCGCGACGGCTGTGGAGGCGGGTGTCTTCCCCAACACCCTGCACAGCACATAGGGAGCTGAGGCCTCATGCTACAGCAAGCATGACCCCAGAGCCATGCTCAGGGATGGCCAGGCTGGTGGCCAAGCCTGTCACCTTCCTGGTGCCTGGAGTGGGACGCCAAGGGTAGCTGCTGGAGAAAGGGGTGGCTGGTGCTCCTTGGCTGCCTGTTTGGCCAGTTAGGACTTTCCATCACTAAGAAGGGCCCAGAGCACCATCTCCCATGGGAACGGCAAGGGCTGGCTCCAGCACCGGGCAGGGAAAGCTGAGTTTTTTTGCAAAGTGAGAGCTGCTGGGGCCTGAGCATCTCTCCTCAGCTTGGGGGGCAGCCAGACCTCTCACCTCGCCGCACACCCTGACCTTTCCCCTGGGCTGTCCTCACCAGAGCTTCCCCACTCAGCGAAACCAGGGCTTGCATTCACTTGCCTTCCAGCACCGGTGGGACGCGGATTATGAGAGGGGATGTTTTATCGAAGGGTCGGGCCGGTTATAGTTGGAGGTTCGTCTACGCGCTCCCTTTGATCCCCAGCTCGCCTCCTTACCCCGTCGCCTCTCCTTACCCCTCTGTGGAATTTAACTCCATCCTTCCCTCCGGCACAGCAGCCCGTTCACCTGCAACCTAGGCCAGGCTTGCGTTAGGTGAAATATTTAATGCCCTTGAGGGTGTTAAACTTCTACTCACACCACCAGCACGGCACCCACTGCGGGTCTACTGCTCCTGGCTGCCTACACCAATGAAAAACATCAGAACATCATTTCTTTAGGGCCTCCATCCCACCGAGGCTGGAATTGGCCAGCAGCTCCAGAAGTTATTAGCAGGGACAACACATCCCAACACATCCACTCGCACAGCGTGACCATTTCAATGTTGTTTCCTTCAGAGGCTCTGCCAGAGAGTAAGGACACCTGATGAGCATGGCAAGCCAGGACCATTCGTGTGCAGGAGGACTTCTCCACATTCATTATCGAGGCCATTTCAGAGATAAAAATCATATTGGCATAATAAACTGCTAGGAATGAGTTGTCAAACTCTGGTTCTGCACCGAGGAGATTAGCCTGGCGAATGTGTGTTTGGTTTCTTTTCCTTGAAACACGCAAAACCCCAACAAAACAGACTTTGTTTACTGCTCGTCCTGTAAACCGCTTAGGCAGCCGGCGATGAGCCGAGAGCCGAGCCAAGCTGCAGAGCTGAAGCCAGATGTGGTTTTGAGTGGCCGAGCAAGCCACCTCTGAAACCTGAGGTTTATTAATGAAGGCGCCCGCTGAACCAGAAAGGGCTGCTGTAATTACCTCTGCCGCTGCGTCCCCTTCCCTGCACAGCGGGCAGACGCGCACGCTGCCACCTCGGCCCTGCCGACGGAGCGGACACGGCTTCTTTCCAAGATGAGTAAATAGGTTAAGGTCATTCCCCACGATGACAGCTCTACGGCTTCATCGGATGGCTGGAGAGAGATAACAAGCCAACAGGGGTCACCACCAATAAGAGATGAAACGGCTCCAGAGGCGAGGAATAATTATGTGTGAAGGGCAATGTTTTCCTCCCAATGACAAACTCAGCTGCCCAGCTCCTTCCCGGCACCCCACACGGTCCCTTCCCACTCCAGACCAGGGCAAGGATCAGGTAGGAGGATGTCCTCCTCTCAGAGCCCCACATCCCTGCTGTTCTCAGTAGATCGATCCCCATCCCCACATCATAAGTCTTCGCCACCAGCCTCTTCCCACCCTTGCCCGAAGCACGGGCAGGACAGGCGGAGTGGCAGAGGCCAGCACCGCGTGAAGGAAACGCTCACTGGCAGCTTTTCACACCTGCTTTTGTCTCTTGAAGTTTCACACCAATGAATAAGTGTGACCTCAGGAGGGGAGAGCATCAGTTGTATTTCCCAAATATCAGCAAATTGTGAGAGAGAGAGAGAGATATGCTAAGGGGGCAGACTGCTCAAACCATTACCATCCTTCTTAGTACCACTTAGCTGAACCGTTAAAAAGATCCAGGGCTCCCAAAGACAATTAAGCTCAAGGGAAGCCATAAATCTCAATAAACATCAGGCCAAGTTTTCTTCACTGCTTGAAACAACAGATATAATTTCATTGGTTACTGAGCTCATGCTCCCAAAGGGATTTCAGATAAAAAGCCACTTATTCAAAACACCAAATCCAGGCTTCTCCTGTCTCTCAGGCTACCGAGGGGTCAGATTTCCCAGCATGGGAACATGTGCCTTGCAGTCTGCAGAGGTGGAGCTTGACTAGAGAAAACCTTTGCAGATTTATGGTTGTCTGCGGCATGGAGCAGTGACCTGCCACCAAGGTCATGCACCCAGACACCTGCACGCTCAGGTGGCCCTTTCAGTGTCCGCCAGGACAGGACTCTGGCTGCTATCGCTGGAAATGGCCTTCCACTCATCACAGGCAAGCAGGGTAGCTTGGTAGGACATGAACCTGGTGGAGATGGACCTCTGGTCTGGGTTTGGATGCCCATTCTCACATGCCAAAGTCTTGCGCAGCCTGGGCTGAAAACTAAAGGGTGCATAACTCAAAACCAGGCCAGCTGCACCCCTTGCCTGGTTATTTCCCACATATTCAGGGAGCCACATATGGGCCCATTTTACTCCATGCCTCAGCTCACCTTGCTGTCCTGGGGCAAACCTCAAGCTGCAACTTGATCTTGTGCCATTTACTCAGCCCACAATCAGCCTCTCCCACCCATGTGCTTTCTGCTGCGGAGATCAGAGCATTTCCCAGTGCAAACCCCATACCAAGGGAGCACATGCCAGGGTGAGAAATCTGCATGCTGACCTTCCTATTTTTTTCCAGCAGGTTTTGCATTTGCAGGGCTGGGCTCCTGGTTTTGACAGCTCTCTGCAAGGTCGTTCCATTCACCAAGTGCCGCTTCCTTGTGCTTTGATTTAAGTTCTTGCATGCTTCTTGTATTGATTTCTCTCAGATGTATTTTATGGGGAATAAGCACTCAAACCAGAAGGCCAAGACCTCCTGCCTTGTGCACAGCATAGTAATGGATGAGCTCCTTCTCATGCTCACTCATCCTCCCTTTCTCCCCACTTCTCTCACCTTTTATTTAATCCATTTCCAAATGCACCGAGGTGAAGGGTGGCAAATGCACAAACACGTGAGGCTTCTCTCCTTTGGATATGTAACTCCATGAGCCAAGCTGGGGGGAGATTCACGAGAGCTGCATTTAGATGAGAGTAGCTATTACCATAGCTGTGCCAGCTATTACCTGCAGCTTTTGCTGCAAATGCATTTCCCACCTTTTGGTGACAACAGGGACCAGCAAGGCTGGCTGGGTTTGGGCACCCCAAGCCACCAAGGGCCAGGCTTTCCTCTGGCCTCTGGAAGGAAGGCAGTAGTCCAGAGATGAACATGCAGGGCTCTCCTCCCAGCCCTGTGGATTTGTGCATCTTCTCTCTGGGGTGGTCTCCTTGACTCTGAAGTGGGCAGTGCTTTGAGAGCCTCAGAAAGCCCTAAGAAACATTCAGTAAGAACTCTTAGTCTTTAGCAATTAGCATTAAGCATACCTGATCATTATCTAGAATGTAAAAGCTAAGGTAATAGAAATAAGTCAAACAAACTTTTCTCCCCAAGCTACACCCATGCCACTTTACCAACTTCATGGTTCAGAAACGTTCAGATAACATGGTAGGGATTTTTTTCCCTACGCACACATTTTTTTTTGCTGCCTGTGGAGTCTACCTGGGACCAAACACATCAGTATGACCCAAAGAAGGCTACTCTGCCTGCTGCAAATCTTCTGACCTTGATGGAGTTGGAGAGGGCATGAGAGCACAGGGGGCTGCCTCTTCTGCCAAGGTTTCTAGCCCCGTGGCTCCTCACCATCCAAGGTGAGGAAATTGGGCTTGCTACATCCACTGCAATGAGAAGGTGACCTCAGCCCCACTTGCTGAGCTGCCTGCATTGCTGAGGTCCTATTTAAGCTCCAGATTTAGATGAGACCTAAGGCAAGTCTCCATTAGAAACAGCAGCACGTTGCAGGGAGCAAAACCTCAAAAGCCTCAAGGGAAATTTTCTCATATATTAGTAAACAAACTAGCTGTGATCCCTACTGCTAACATCAAGTTTCCCAAAATCCTGAATCCAGACTGCTAAACTAATGAGATCAGTATAAAAAGCCCAAATTAAAAAAAACCCTACACAATGTATTTTAGTTTGCATTCCAAATTCTGAGTCTTCAGTTAGGCTCTCACCTTCAGTCTTTTCTCTATACACAGGAGGAATAGAAACATTGTTTTTCTCAGTGAACTGCAAAGCCTGTTTTTAAGTGAAACCTGAGCTTCCCATCTAATCACGTGCCTCCAGGAGCTAGAGCTTTCGGAAGACCGAATGCTTTGAAACTCTGGATAAGACCATTAGAGTTGCTTAATTTCCTTTATGTCCATCTGTTTCAGTTCAGCTCAGTTGCTTCTGTCCCAGACAAGACATTTGGCTCTTCTAAATAAATCTTATAGCCCATTTGGATTAAAGACTTTCTGATGCAGCCTCTGAATACAATCCCTCTGATTTGCATCTCAAAGAAACTGAGTTAAAACCAATGAAGAACTATAGACAGAGTGCTTGGAATTACGAGGATATGTGAACCACTCATGAGTTCCCATATGGATAATGGTGCTTTTGTTTTTAATTTATCGTGAACTCCTGTGTTCCTATGGCTGTGGCCGCACCAGGCACACTCCAGGGCTCTCAAAGTCGACAGGGTGAAAATATAATTGACAGTTTTGCTCTTGTCCGAGGCTGAAATTTTGCACCCAAGAAACTGAGAATGCTGCAGAGAAAGTGCGAGACACACGTAGAAAGTCTGGGGCAACGGATGCAACCGCAGTGATAGCAAAGGCTGAATGACAAATAACATCAGATCCAAATCGGGTTCAGCGTTATTCTCCTCATTAGCTCTTAATAGGTATTTCTCACGTCAAGAGAAATCTAAGAGTCTTTGCTCAGAAAGGAGCATAGCACGCTTGCGAGCAATGGCTGAAGCACACCGATTACCCTGAGAGGCGACGCTTGCAGCGGTCTGCGCAGTGCTTTCCCAAAGCACGCTGCTCAGCGCCTGTCGCCAGGAACGTTATCTCTGTTTTTGAAGGAGAGCCTAGGTCACAGGACTCCCGGGTGCTATTCCTGGCTACGACACGGCCACCTTTATTCCCAGGCAAATCCTTTACCCTTTTTGTGTCCCAGGGGACCCATCTATGAAACATTCCTTGAGAACCGTATGAAACATGTTCCGAGATCCCCAGATAAGAGGCCTTGTTGGCTGTCATTATTTTGGCAGGAGCCCAGGTGCTCCCAAAGTCCAACACGTGGTGCAGGTGTCCCACTAGGTCTCCTTACCAGCGTTTTTAAGAAGGTGGAGCCCGTGCTGATAAAGTGTGGGAACAGCCCCTTCCCAGCTTCTCCCTTTCTGAACGGCAAAATTCTGAAAAAAGAAGACATATATACTCATTAGGAAAAAAAAAAAAAAAAGAAAGAAGTCTTGCAACACCTCCTTTGTCCTTTGCCTATCTGCACACCAGCCAAAGCGGGAGGGCAATGCAAGAGGTGATTTCCCGTGCTGCCCCCTCGATAGGGGTGCACAGAGCTGGCCAATCGCTCTGCAGGAAAAACTGTGCAAAACACCTCTAGAAACAGGAAAGCCCAAGACACTGGGGTCCTTCTCTCACATCAGGCCAGAGGATGGAGAAAACAGATCCCAGCTCAGCATCTAGGTGCTACCTGCTGCAAATGGGGAGCCTGGGGAAAGGGGAGGGAGGGAATCGCTTACTGGTTTAGGAGCAGAGCAAGAAGAAAGGGAAAGATGCCTCTGCTTGCATGAAAAAGGCCAAATGCAGCTACTCAGAGCCCCCAAAGCCAGACCCCAGCCCCAGCTGCCCTCATGGGTAGCACAGCCTGCACACCCCACTTACCTTCACCCTTGCATTCGCAGTCTAGAGACAGGGATCCCCAGCACTAGGGCAGAGCAGGCACCCACACTTCCAGCCAAAAAATAATAATAATAATAACAACAAATCACAGGAGAACTACCCCAGCCTGACCCCTCACCCAGAGCACCCTCACTTTCTCCAGGTGGGAAGAGCTGTGCTTGTTGGTTATTTAAGAGCAGGTCTCAGAAAGGCGCCGCAGCCAGTCTCCCACCACCTCTGCCATCACCTTAGCAGCCAGCACCAGCTGAGGCAGCTGCGGGGACATCGCAGGGCCATTAAAAGCCGAACTCATTTCCACGGCTGAAGCCGGCTACCCATAACGCAGCATCTCTTGCAGCTGTGGTTCAGCGTGGCACCTGAGCTGCGAGGTTAATGACACAGGGCTGTCAGCAGCCTTAATTATATTCCCATTTTTCTAGCCCCTGATTAGTTTTAGAGCCAATCTGGTGTCAGAAATTTTGTGCCTAAGCTTTGACAAAAGTGTTTCATTACTGCTTAATAAACGGGCAAAGGGGGAGGGCATTTCCTTAAGCTCTGGCTTGTAAAAGCCTCCCTTTTTTATTATTATTATTTTTTTTTATTTAGCCTCGCAAAAGCTCCCCTACCTCGTTCCCACTCTCCCACTTTGGGCTGACCCCTCTCCGCGAGCCCGGCCGGGAGCGGCGATGCCGTGCGATGCCGTGCAGCCGCAGGGCCGCGTTTGCAGGTGTGCTGGCCCGGCTCACCGGCACGGCATTTTCCAGCCTGGCTGCCATTCCTTTTTTAAAACACGCTCCATTGAGGCAGGAGCCTGCTGCTCCCTATCAACTGACAGCCAATTAATAAGAATTATTTTTTATTGTTAGACCGCCGCTAAAAGGTGCCAGGTGTTTGCGGAAAAGAATAGAGAGATTTAAAAATAATAATAATGAAAGCACAAGCTTCAAATCAAAAGCTCCAAACGGCTTTAAACCGAAGGCAGAGCTTAGGGTCTTCTTGAGATTCAATTTCCTCCAGCCCTCAGTGAAGTTAATTAGCTTGAATATTAATAATAATGGCGAGAGGGAGCCCCATATCTTTTAGCTCCTTCTCCACAAGCACAGCCCACCCTCCGCTGCGGTACAAATCGCTCCGTGATTGATGAACCGCCAGGAGCTCCCTGCCCTTGCCCAAACCCTCCAAGGCAGGTCAGCACCTAAATCCCAGCGACTGCCCCTAAAACCTCGGTGGTTCTCAGCCTTTGTTGGCAGGGGAGGTGGAGCAGGGTTTTTTTTCAAGAAATTCCTGGAGTGAACTCAGGATGGGTAATCACAAAATATTTTACTTGCACTTGGGACTTAGACTTGCCCCAGCTCCCCAAAATCTGCCCAAGACCTCCAAGTGCCAGCTGTGTCCGCATTGCAGGCAACGGCAGCAGGACACGGAGGCCTGGACCCACTGCTCTGGTCGCCAAACTACAAGCCCCAAATCGGGGCAATTCCCCCCCCATACTCAGCCTGAAAGGCAGAAGCTTTCACTGTAGTTAGTCGCCAGGTTTTCTCCTCTTTTCCCCAGTTTTCTGCCTAACCCCAGCCTGCTCATTCCCTACACACACACACACTGTGAAATGCTGGTTTGTTTGGTTGTTTTTAACCCGGAGAGGGCAGTAATTTGGTTCCGGGCACATTCTCTCCAATGGTGGCAGCGGACAACAGGCCAAGACGAGCGGGTGCCGGAGGGGGTGGAGGGCTGGGTGCTTGCCAGCCAGGTCAAGGTACCCTTGAACTCCAGCCTCAGGTGCACAAAAACTTCATTTAAGTTAATGCACAATGACAACGTGCCCCAGCCCTGATATCTCCTGGGACCTCTTGGGCTGGAAGAGATTTATAAAACCAGTGGGTGACTCTTCGTCATGAGGTGGATGCCCTCTTCTACCTGACCCAACAGTTAGTCTCCCAAATGCTTCCTGTCCTTATGGGGGCCAGGAGCAAGATTTTCACAATTTCAGTGAACTTGGGGCTGCATCTCCCCAGAGCAGCGATCACGTGTGGTTGAATTTATGGCCAGGTTTGTTGCTAGTTGTTTTCTGGGCTTGGTCGTTTTCATGGTGGTTGCTTGAGATCAAGGATGTTCTCAATGACTGCGTCCTTGACCTGTGATCAGTCACAAAACACAGAAGTTTCCAGCAACTTAAGCCACTTTTAATGTTTAACTTCTGTGGTAGCTTCTGCAGACTGATATGATACAACTCTGGCTTTGCAAAGACAGCTTGGCTCAAAGGAGCTGACGGCATATCATTAGTAGGACTGGTCTCACCCCTGTGCCTCGCTTTTTAATTGCCAAGCAGAGCGGCATGAAACATTCATAGCAAAAAGCTGCAACCACATGAAATTTGCCTCATTTGAGGTTTCGTTCCAGCAGAGTGGCGTATGATGGAAACCAGGCTGATATTAACAGGGCCACTTGCATTGTCTCCAGTGGCGACAGGGCTAGACCTCAGCTCAGAAGTCTTTCTAGAGTCCAGAGATGGCTAAGAAACAACAATCGCTTTTAATTAACGATTTCAGTTCAGCAGAAAGCAACCAAGCAGGCTAGATGGGATATTTCAGCGCAGTCCCCACGACCGTATCTAGTGCCCTGCGTGTATCTGTCACATTTAGCACTCGTCACCTTAGGCTGCACATGCTGAAACAGGCTCCATTAAAAGATGACCGTGGGGGAGCTTGGTGACTTCTGATTGTTCAGCTTTTAAAGTATTCCTGGGTCCAGAAATACTTAAAATAGTTCAGAATAACCTTTCTCCTTCCCTCCCCTTCCAGTTCCATCTCATCCAAAGAAAATACTGCTTGTTTGGGGGGAAACCAGCTGGCCAGAGTAGAAATGACCTTCCTTGGCCTCGCAAAGGCGGTGACAAAGGCGCCTCATGATGTCCCGCTCCGAGGTGGCCAAGTCCACCGTGCATCCCTCTGAGTGGAGGAAGGACTTCAGTCCCGTGACTAATAACCACCTCCCGCCAAAGCCTCTCATCGGCCAAGGCCAAGCACCGAACGACGCCAGCCCTCCCGCGTCCGGGACGAGCCCATGCCCCGTCTTGTCTCCGGGGCAAGGTAACGAAGGGCAAACGCCAAGGTGGCAGCAGTGCCACCACGCCGCTTGTGGAGTTGAACCTACCCAGGCTAATAACAGCGTTAATTAGAGCACAAGGCTCCCTTCCCACTGTAAATCTCCATTAGCAATAAACTGAAAGGGCCATAAAAGGGAGTTTACAATGAACCCACAAGGCGCTACGTGTTTGAATCCTTGGCTCCCTTGCAGCTGGCAATAAAGCCTTCTTTTATTATAGCATATACCCTGCCCTCAAGATAACGTACAAGGCCCAGGACTCCTCGAAGAAATGATGCAAAGCCATTTGTTGCACTTTGATTTGCTGCAAAGCCGTGTGGAGGTGGGAAAGCAGAGGGCTTCGGCTAACAGGCTCTAGTTGTTCCCTTGATCCCAGCCTAACACTGAATCACGGCAGTGTGCGGCATGGCAGAGTAATAGCCTCTGTAATTTTACATCGTAAATGTTACTCTGCCCTGCAGGGGGGAAAAACTCCAGTAAACATAAAGAAAAAATAAAAAGCTTGAGGCTGATTAAAAAAAAAAAAAAACAAGGAAATCTGTCATATGAGAAGTCAGGTCTCAGGTAGCAAAATACAGCGGTGGTGTGATGTGCAGGGGGTTAATATTTAAACTTCTGCTTTTGTTTATAATAGTCCCAGCCAGATAATACTGCATATCCTAGAAATAGGCACAGGTCCATGGAGGGGCACAAGGCCATGGCCTGGAAGAGATCTGTGAGCTTCAAAGTCCCAGGCTATCTCAAAACAAACAAAAAAAAATCAAAAAAAAAAAAAAAAGGGCAAGGAAAGATTGATAGTTGCAACTCGTGGGACAAGGAAGGCACCAGCCAGCCCCAGGGAAGCCGTCCCGCTCTGTGCTTCCCGGGCTCCCAGCACACAGGGAAGCTCATTAAAAACTGATAATCCAGTGCAGGGCAGTGGATCCAGAGACCTGCGGTTTGGCTTTCCCTTGGTTGTTTGTCATGCATCGTACCTTTTCCCTCCTTATAGAGTCGCAAGCAAGTAAACTAAACCCTTGAAAGATCCTGCCCGTCCTTCCTGGAGGCTGGGATGGAAGACAGATAGGGAGACCAGCTCCGGGGGGGCAACGATCACAACTAGTTCGGCTCGTTGGACTGCACCGTACCGACAGCCCGGTCCTGCTTCGGACCCCAGGCCTCGTCCTGTGCGATGCAAACAAGTCCTAAAAAAGGTACCTGGAAGCCCTGAGGCTTGCCAAACCCGCTGGGAGGGAACAACACGCTCATTAATTCAAGCTCAGTCTAAGGCTGCTGTAGACAACGGTATGAAATCATTGGTTTTATTTAGTTCAGCGGTTAGGCATGATTGTTCTGAACTGCGATTCAACCCTGGTCTCTTATATGTCTCGCAGTGTTAAAAGTAACAAGTCTATCACCTCTGGAGCCATTTCTCTGTCATTGGTATCCTCGCTGGAGCCGCCGTGTTTGGCTGGAGGGCTTCATCTCTTTTAGACAGCCACCTGTCAATTATCCGTCTCCGCCACGAAGAAAATAAATGGCTGGAGACTTCTTACGTATACAAGAAGTAGATCTCTCTCTCGGTGTCTGCAGTAAAGTTGGTGGCACTATGTTAGGAGGAGGCAAATAGATTTTCCAGGGAGCTTCGTACCTGGTTCCAACGCTGTGGTTTGGACTTTCCGCAAAGTCGGAATTCAGTTAAGCAGTGTCCCTTTACACTGCTCCCTTTATGCTGCCTGCAGCTGGTGTGGGGAATATTTCCATTCGCACTGTAAACACTCCGTTTCGAGCCTCCTGCCGGACCAACTTCTGCTCTCCTGTGTGATGGCGAAAATCCACCAGGGTTGCCAGGCTAACGAGCCAAGCGGTCCTGTCCGAGCAGTATCCTGTCTCCAGCAGGGCCAGCATCTGATACAGCGAGCCGTTTTGGAGTAACCTTCTCCTTGAAAGTCCTCTTGGCAGCTTCCCTGGAGCAGGCGGATGCCAGCCCGTTCCATAACTCTTGAGAGTTTTATTCCTGACTTTTATAACTCTGGGTGTTTTTGTTATTCATACATATGCGCAATCTCTCTTTTGCCCTTCTTTTTTTGGTGTTTTAATGCTAGCAACAGTGATTTCCAGACATCGACTCTTCTTCTGTCATTGCTTTCAAGACAGTCACCTTGTCCAAGCAGCCTGTGAGTGGATGCAAAGCAATGTCAAGTGCTGTCCTCTGCCACCATTCCTCTACTCTAGCGCTCCACATCTTTACACCACCATCCCTGCTGATTTCATTTCCCAGACTACATGTCTTCCAAGCCATCCCCTTGACACCCTCCTCCTCCTCCTTGCTATCTTCAGATCATCGGAGATCTTTCTGACCCAAAGGTCCCAGTGGCTGTGGCTCATCCCAGATGTCTCTAGGCCTCTGGGTGACTGGACCCTACTCCTACAGGTCTCTTGTCCCCGCAGGGGCTGGAAATGCCTCTGATTAGGGGATGGGTTCAGGTGTCCTCATATGAGCTGAACAGCATTTTATTGCCGGTGAAAACCCCTGGGTCAATGGTGGAGCAAGGCACTGCCTTGCAGGGACTGACAGAGGCGGGCTGGGGTTTTATGGAGCGCTCAGCAAGCAACGTAACGAAATGCAGCATACCTAGTAGCAAAGGGACAAGCTGGAAACCTCAGGTGAAGCCTTGAACTCCCTGAGGAGGTTCAGAACCCAGCTCAGGTTGTCCTTCACCACCTGGCGCTGTCCCCAGACCAGCTCAGCCCAAAACCCGTGATCCAGACACCTCCACTCTCCCACGGGGAGCTCCAAAACCAGATGAGCTCTGGGATCCTTCTCCGGACGGCAGCACCAGGATGCAGGCAAGCGTGGGCTCTGGCTCGGCTGGGCAGTGGGCACCAGCGGGTGACGTAGCCATCACCGCCCAGGCTCTGCTCTGCACAAGCACCGCAGACACGGGGACCACAGCTGGAGGGGAGGCAGGAGCGGGGAGAGACAGATGCCCTGTGCCTCCCCATCTCCGGCACTTCCCAAAACAGAGGTAGGCACCACCTGATTTCCCTGGCAGTCAGCGACAAGCACGAGGTTCGCAAAATAAATAAATACCAGGAGTCTGGGATTAAGAAAAGATGACATGTGGCTGGTGGACCTGCTTCTCCCTTCACTGTCTGTATTTTCCCTGTTGGAAAGGATGCATGTTTGCTGTGGAAAATAACCCATCCCTCCAAAGAGGGGATAAATCACTGGCTCAGGGAAACGAGAAGGGGGAGAGGGGAGGGTTTGAGCACAAGGCTGAAGGGATACTTAATCCCTCTTTATAAAGAGACAATGGAGGTAACCAGAAAACCGCTGTTGTTCGTTCAGTACGAAATGATTAGTATCCATAGTAAACAGCAGCTTTGCCGGTATCGCTTCACAACCCCTGCGCCTGTCCCTGCGTGACACTGCCCACGTGGCTTTAACCTGCTGCCTCCCGGAGCCGCTGCAGCCGGGCCGGGGACCGGCACCTCCTCCGCGCCGCCGAGCCCCTCGCCTGCCTTCTGCTGCCCCCCACTTAGAGATTTTCCCGGTCGGGGCCGCAAGTCGGATGCGCTCTCAAGCTCCGGGGAGAAAAATAACGCGCTGGAAGCCTCGGCGAGCTCTGAAACGCGGGGCCTGGCTTTTTTAAAGATGAATATTCCGCAGAGGAATTACTCATTGTTTTTTGTGGCTGTTCTACAGAGACGCCGAAAGAAAAGAAACTGATGTAATAGCAGATATTCGCCAAGCCAGCTGACTAATGCACCTCGCTCCTGCTCGGTGACATCCACGCTGTTCCAGCCCGCTCCGACGTCTCCAAGCGAGCCGTAGCCTGGACTTCGCCAGCTCCAGCCTCAGCGTTGGATCCCTCTCCCTGCCCTGAGCAGCAGAAGTGTCCGCAGCAAAGCCACCGAGAGAGGCCCCCACCGCCCGCGTCAGGCTGGGAACCCCCTCCCCGGCTCTCCCGTAGGGAAACGGGGGGGTCAGAGGGAGACGGAGCGTCTTGGCGAGGTCGCCCCCAGCCTGCCGCCGGGCTGGGGAAGGTCCCCGGGGCTCTCCCGGGCCCCGTGCCCGCACCACGCTCCTGCCCACGAGGCTGCTCCTTCGCGCCAGAGCTTCTGCTGCTGAGAGCACCCGGTAGTCGGCAGGGCCATAACAAACATTACTCACCCACATCCAGTACTTACCAGCTCCAGCTTCTATCAATCTTGCATGACGCATATGTTTACCACCAGTGGGAGTTTTTTTTATATATATATTTTTTACTGCAGTAAGTGTCCCTGTTTCTGAGGACAGAGGAATTATTACCCGCTGCTTTCACAGTATAATAAAGAGCATGTGTTGTACCCTGCATAAATTTAGCTTCTGATCTGATGAGCAAGGCGATTTTTTCCCTTCTCCGTCCCTAATTGTATAGATGAGTGCTTACATTCGTCCCTAATGGGAGCAGGCAAAGGGAATGCTTAGTGAAAAGTGAAAATAATGCACACATGCGCACGCACCCAGGCACACGCACACATGCATATTGAGCTAGAAAAACACTGAAGCTTTCTAAATCTACCCAGCAATCCTGTGCTAATCTGCTCAGTTGCAGTCACAAATATGACTCAGGGACAATAAATAAACTAACAGGAGTTAAATAAGTTCAGCTTCTTAACCTTTGGACCGATCAATCCACATGTTATCTCATTTCTCTCTCATCTCTCTCCCTCCCCCACGTCTCGTTCCCTTCTTCTTCCATTTCTCTCTTGCGCTGTTTGCTAACGTCAGGCAGACTGACAGCAGGGCAAACACAGAGTTATGAGGCAGGTAGCTGGAATCGCAGGCAGAAGACCCAGCTCCATTAAAAAAAAAAGCCCACTAACTGCTTCCTTTTTAAAAACTCGGTTTGTGCATGCGTGTGTAGCAATGGGGCTTACTGCCTGCTACGCACCCAAAATCTCCTGAGAGCCTCAGTCTCTGCAGGAGAACAGACAACCCTCAGAGCAGGTGCGGAGTGAGGAAAACGGAGGTGTTTAAAAGTCCCAGGTTAAAAAAGGCCCTAAGGAGCAATCTGTAAGAGCCCCCAGTTCCCAGACAGTGGGTGATATTCGGACTTTGCAGAGGCTTTTGCATTCCGGACCCGGCGTTGGCCATGGCTCCCCCAGGGGCTTTGACGCAGCAGGAAAGTGTGACACGGCCAGGTGCATCTTGGCGAATTGCTACCCAGCAGATGCCGTGCTGGAAGGAGGGAGGCACCTGAATTTGCTCTTATCAGTGCATCCTCCTGGCATGTGCACCTATCCCCAATGGGAACAAGTCTTCCATCCCAACGGGATGCTCGCTTTGCTCTCTGACATTGTTGCTGCTGCTTTATCAAGGCCCAGGCCATCATGGTCTTTTCAGGTCCTTTCCAAGATCCCCAATATATACAGCTACTGTCCTCCTTTTTTATGGCCTTGGAGACCTGTTTTCTCAGCACTGGGAAAAAGAAGCTGCCTTCCAGACCCTTGCTCTCAGAAGATGAGCTGGAGGAAATTAGCAGTGATGCACAACTGAAAAAATTGAATTGTTAGAGCAAGTTCAAAGCTGAGCCAGTCTAGAGACATCTGCACACCACATGCCAGTCTCAGTGAAACGCTAATAAATCTTTCTAGACTGGCACCGGTGTAAGGAAGCTCAAGTACTGCTCAACCCAACCGGGAAAGTTCCCAGTGCTTCTGTTTCTGAGGAGGCCGAAGCATCTCAGCTGAAGGGAAGGACGTTTAAAATACAAGTGAGGGAAGACAAACAACTTTGGGGAAAATGTTATGACATCCAAGCTACCTTCATTTTGTAAATGAAGATAACTTAGTTCTATGGTTACCAGAACTCTGTGTCCACTGAAAAGTGCCTTTTCTGACTCAAACCCAGATTTTCAGCAAACACAAAATGTTAGGACAAGCATAAAAACCTTTTTACGATTGGAAGGCACCTATGAATTAAAATAGCAGAGAAAAATGGAGGCAAGACCCCAATTTTCCTTCTGGAGAAAAGGCCATTTTTTCATTAAAAATAAAAGAACCTTCCCAGGTGAAAAATGTCAATCGCCTTTAACAGAGATCAATAATGCAATACAATCAGTCCCTGCATGCAGGCTGCCACTGATCTATTGTTGTTTGCAAAAGGCTTTCATTCTGCCTGTCTTTACAAATTAGCTCATAATAAAAAACTTCTTAGTATTGAAAAGAGAAGTGAGTAAATGACCCAAAAATCAAAGGTTCAGAAGCTCTAAACCTGAATGGCCTCAGCATCCTGCACTCTGGGTGAAGAGAGGCCAACCAGAGTGGCAAAATCCTGGCTTACCTGAGCTCAAAGGGAGATTTGCCATCGACTCCAACAGAGGCAGGATTTCACCTGCTGCATTTTTCTGAATTTTTATGTCATCCTCAACTCTGTCCCACTGAATTTTGCTCTTGAGAAAACACCATGCCTATTGCAAGGTGGTTCTAGGGAGCTTTCAGAGTCTACTTTTAATAAGCAGAAATATCACCTACAGAAAATACAGACATATGTCGATGGGATACATGGAGTCCTCCCCCTTCAAGACCTTGTCTAGACTGAGAGAAAAGGTGTGCTGTTGATGGGTCACCTTGCCTAGTGTCTCTCAGACGCTTGGGAAATCCAGCATGGACAGGGTGCTGTCCTTCATCTCCTTTGCTTAATGACTCAAGCTAAAACCCAGGCTCTCCACTAGCCATCCTCCTGCCCAACTCGCATGTGCCACAGCCAATGTGTCTTTGGCAACACCTTCTCACAGCAGACGTTATCTTCTCCTAGGTAAAATTGAGGTCACTGATTCAAAGGCAGTCAAAATGTAATGTCCACTCCTGCTTCTATCAGATGGCTGCTTTGCTGGACTTTACATACAAAAAGTGCTCATGGCCTTCGGGTGCAATGGGAAGACACCAAGAATCCATCTGAAAGGAACAGCCTAGGAATAATTGGTGACTTCTTTCTCACAAATAGCATCCCTCTAGGGACAACACATAGGCTTTGGCAAAGGAGCTAGTATCCCTGGTTCGTGCTCCCCTCTGCTCTGGCCAAAGGCAACCGGCAGTTCCCCAGAGACCTGTCTCACCAGTCCTACATGTCCTGGTCATTGCCTAGTTGTAAGCTAAGCCCCCCAAGGAGAATCTCCCCAGAGACAGCAAATAAAGCTGAATACCGACCAAATGCAGAGAAATCATAACATCGGAAGCATCTGCCATTTTCTGGAGGTGGGAAACAGAAGCAAGAAGCAGGACTAGGACCGGCCCGTGAGCAGACGAGCAGAGACGTGAGAATCGAGCCTCGTGACTCCAGGTGCGCCGCGTCTCCTCTGAGTCGAGAGTTTCACACAGACCTGAAACCAGATTTTCAAAGCACTCGGTTTGCAGAAGTTCTTGAGTGCTCAGGGACTCCCATGGGGATGCTTGAGACCAGACTTTCCTAAAGTGCTCAATGCACACCTAATACGCTCCGCTTTTCGGAAACTCTGACACATAGTAGGTAGCTCTAGACACTGCTGTCTCATATATGTATGGCTGACTCAGATATATATATATGACTGGCTTAACATACTTCCCTTTCTTCCCCCAAACCCCCTCCTCCCCCAAGTTTTGCATGTCTGAAGCCGTTTCAGATAAAAGATACCAAAAATGAAAATGCATTTGGGATGTCTGGGAACAGAAAAGTCAGACTGCTAGAAAACCAGACAGGGTTAGAGACCAAAATCCCTCTCTCCTGCCAGAAATCTAAACCCTCTGCCGATTTCCCATTCTGCGTCTTCATTTGCTCGGCAGCAGCAGTAGCCATGGCTGTGGCTATTTCGAAAGTGTATTCCATCAGCGGTAATGGGTCTTTGTTCATAAGCTGTGTTTTCATAGTAAATCTTCAGTCTTACATTGCATTACAGAGTTCAGCTGCCGCTAATCCTTAAAAACAATTCATTTCCAACTGCAAAGTGCAATAAAGAAAGGATAATCACTATTAATATTAGTTATTGTTATTGATTTCAGCTTTAAAGAATTGATTTTCAGTCCTGGCTGCATTTATGAGTCTCTTTGCTGAAGATGCATATACAGGCCCCACCACTATTTTTAGATCCTTGTCCCGGCTCCAGGCCACAGCCCTGGCGGGAACCAAGGAGAAATAGCGAGAAGGAGGCGGAGGAGAGACCTCGCGGGGGGGGCACCCTGCCTTCCCCGCCGGGCGACGGAGGGGGCCCTTCTCCCCGCCAAGGATGCTCGCTTTCCCGGGGCAGCTCCAGCGGGCGCCCCGGCGGACCCACGAAGGGAGCGCGGGAAAGTCGCCGGCGAGCTTGCGGTGAGAGGCACATTTGCCCCGGAGCAGCGCCGGGGTTTCAGCCCCGAAGCCCCTGCGTGGAGCAGCCCAGGCGGTGCGGGATGGCGGGTTAAACGCCTATCACCACGGGTTAGGCAGTGCGGCGTGGGCCTTGCCCAGGCTGAGAGCAAAGGTGCAAGAAAGATCTCCATCTGCTGCAATCGCATTAAGCAGCATCCCAGATGCATTGCCAGGGGTTCCTGGGCGTGATCAAGCTAACCAGATTTGCAGGCTGGGCTCGCCAGGTCAGACAGAGCCCCAGGGCAGCAGGTTTGTCACCGGCGATCGCTTCCCGTTCCTGCCTCCCCTGCCCAGCTCTGCCACAGCTCTGCAGGGTGCAAACGGTGGCGCGGCAGCACTGCCCTCTCGCTCGCGCTGGCCGGGGCGACGTGCACACAGCTGGCATTCGGGGCGGCCACCGCCGCCAGCCAGGCAGGCGCCCCGGCTGCAGGAGCACCCGCGGCATGACGGGCACCTCGTGCTGCCCTTGCAGCTGCCAAGCCGCAGCCCTCTGGGCCACTGCTTCTACTCTCCCTTTGCAGGAGACGTTTAGCAGCAAAGTGATTTACGTGACTCAGCGCAGCCGGCGCAGGAAATAGCACCTCTCCTCTCTTCCTCCCTCCGTGCGTCTCCGACCAGCAGGCAGAAATGCGGCGTGATGTTGGTGGCAGGAACCTGACGGGGTGCAAGCTGCCCGGGGCAGGGGGTGCCGTCGCTGCAGGGATGGGGATGCCGCCCTTCCTCGCCATCTTCAAATCCAGCCGCTGCTGCTCCTTCTGCTCGCTGCAAAGCCCGCAGGCACGGCGGCGTCCCGGGGAGAGGGCTCCCGACCCACCGTCTCCCGGCTGACTCCCTCCTCCCCATCCCCTGCAGCAGATGCAGCCTCTCCAACCCGGCTATTTTTAGCTTTCATACCTGTGGAAGGCAATATCTGCCCCCCTCACCGCTGCAATAAGGATAAAATCCCATGGATTTGGCTGATGGAGTGCATCGGTCCATGGAATGAAGTGATCCTTCTTCCCAAAGCCACGATGGCTTCCTGCATGCACAGAGGAAAACACGGAGATTAAAAAGGGAAGTACCATTGCTTTCTGCCACTGAGTCCCTACGATACCAGGGACTCTTCCAAAGCCTTCATGAGCTGCAAATTCAGCTTTAAACTCTGCTAATGAGGAGTGCTTTGCCCGGGGTCGTCCTGCAGACTGCCTCCTCCCCATTGCACCCGGAGCGCTTGGGGTAGGGCTGCGCGGCCGTGGGCAAAAATAAATAAATAGAAACAAATGCAATGGAGGTGGCACAGGAGAGCCGTTTGGACCTAGGCGGCTCCTGTCGGTGGCTTTGCTCCTCACACGAGGATCCCTCCTGAAATCAGGAGCGGCACCTGCACCCCTGCGGAAAGAGCCCATCCTGGAGCGGCCCGGAGCGCGGCAGCTCCGTCCCGCGGAGAGGCCGAACAGACGCCTCTGCTCTCTGGGTTCTGCTCTCCCAACATATTTCTTGAGAGGAAATTTTGGAAAAGTTTCAGTTCCTGTCAACCTAAAGCAAAAACTCTTTTTCTCCCCAATTGTTTGGAAATGGCAGCATATAAAAAAATCCATACACAGTCAGCTGTATTTTCTTTGAGCTTTAAAAAGTCTCCCTCTAAATACTTCGAATCTAATGTGGTGGAGGTGTGGGAGATGAAACTGGGGGTAAAAAAGCCTAGTCAAGACTGCAAAATAATTAAATGAGCATTTAACCAAGATCATTATTTTCCACGATTTTTATTTGTATGCTAGATTGGATACAATGGTCTTGAATATTGTTCCACACTATTACTGTGCAATAAATTATTTGAGCAGAGCACGGCAAGGCATCATAATGTAATATATTTTTATAGTGCCATAAAGTAATTACGCACCAGACAACAAAATCCTACAGAAGTGACATATTTTATGCTTAAATTATAATTACATTAAAAGTGTCTCTTCCATTAGATGTTTATAGAGCGCACATGATTGGTGTTTGTGGGCCTGTGAGCGAGGGTGATCTCACAGCGAAAGCAGGGCTGGGCTGAGGAGATGCAGTGAAGAAATATTCCTGGGGTTTTGACATTTTCAGAACATTTCAGCCAATCTTTGCTACCTATCAGTAGCCAAGCTTAGAATACCATAATTATTTCTCGGGCTGATTTCTACTGCTGTCTGGTTGTCTGGTCCCATCTAGGGAGAGAAATGCAACATAACGATGTCCCAGGAGCTGGGGTGTTTGTTGGAGTAGATGATCTCCAGAGGTTCCTTCCAACCTCAACCACTCTGCGATTCCCTGATTTCCTTTCTTTCACCTCTCCTGGATTTGAGGAATTGGGTGAATTACCCAAGGTAGCATCTGAACCTCTGTAGCCTCAGCTGCATGGAAACAGGCAGGAACAGGAGAACAGGCAGCTGGGCTGCTCCATGCTGTGTGAACCCAGGTCTCCAGCACCTCCCGAGCTGAAGGAGGGATTTTGCTTAGGGGATGGCAGTGCTTTGAGTTAAACCTGGCAGAAAAGCTTGGGGCGGCTGTGCAGAGACCGATGGCCTCGGAGCCTGTTCCTGCTAACGAGGTGACGGGGTAGTTTCTCCAGTGAAGCTGCGGAGGGCCAGGTTTTGACAGGTGAAGATGGAATTGCATCCTTGACGTAACGGCTGCTGGTGCAGGCACTAGGAATGTGGGCAAAAATCAAGACTTTCATAGGCCACGTGTTATGTCCCACTTAAAAGACAGGTAACCACAGATCTTTACCTGTTTCAGCTATGAAACCTGAGCAAGGTGCTCAGAAGCACCCACAAGAGACATACTAGAAGCAAAAAGAACAACGAGGCAGTGATGGTCCCATGTCTTCATGATCTTCCTAACGCCAGGACCCTCTGTTGGGAGCAATCCCGGGGTGGACGTGGGGCAGCTCTGCGGTGCAGAGGCATGGAAGCAAATCCCAGCCTCCGGAGGGATCAGCATGTGCAAAACGGGCGTTTCTGGTGGGGTAGGATGGCTCTTGTCTGCAAGGAAATGGCTTTTGCGGTTTCAGCCCAGCTTTTCCTGGAAAGTGCCCAGCTCCCACCTCGCGCCTATCTGCTCTTCCTGCATGACTCATGCATGCATGCAAAATCCCGTAGGTGGGTATTCGCTACCCTTTAAAGGAGGCAACGTCTTCTTAGAAGTGAGAGAGGGATCACATCCTGGGCAACACGGCAAGGGGCAACGGTTAGAAAAGGGGATGGAGAACTGGGGCTCCTGGGTCTGCCATTCCTCACGTTGCTTCTCACATCTTACGTGGCCCTTAGAAAGCTACTTTGCTGCTCTGTGCCTCAGTTTCCCCATCTGGATGGGAACCATGTATGACGGGAAGGAGTAGAGGATCAGGCCTGAGAGATTAACACTGTGCAAATACTGCCACACTCAGGAGCGGTGGGAAGATACATGAAGTCCCCTTCCAAAGGCATCCGAACCCACAGGGTTATAAATGAGGGTGCTTAAAATAAGGTTTCGCGAAGGCTGCATTTGTCTGTGCGTCTCTGTTTTTCTGTCTACCGCACACATACCCATCTATCTATCTATTTATCTGTTAATCTATCTGCCTTTAAATTTCCTATTTGGGAGATGGCTGCACTCTTCCAGAGCTGACAACCCTTTAGAATAAATCCATACAGTGATAGTTGGTGTTTTGCTAGAGAAAGGTCATTTAAGCTATTTGTATGACAGAGCCGAAGCCAACTCGATATCCTTCCTGTCTTGACATCCTTTCTCGGGCTGCAGTCCGCTCTGGAAGCACACGGAGGAAAAGCGCTGAACAATCACTAGAAACCTCTGCCTGTATTTCACCCTCCTGTGCCGTATCCTTCAACGCGCCGCCGTCCGGGGGTGATGCCTGGTGTGCGCCGCGCCGAAAGAAAAAGAAATGGCTCTTTAATCACATCCACACATCACTGCTCTGCTGGTTTATTCATCAAACAGCAACATCTCCCGGTTTGCGGTGCGTTCCTGAAGAATTCGGCTGACCTGGGAGCTCCGAGCAGAGCGAGGCTGGGTTTGGAAGTCCTGCCTCGCCGCTGCGGTTTCCTCTCCCTTGCGTCTTTGCCACGACACGCACGGGCTAGGCTGTGTCGCGACATCCACCTGCGCGGAGCAGGGGCCCCTCCGCTCCTTCGGCCTCCGTGCGCTTCCCCCTGGAGCCAGCGCTTCCCGCGAGCTTGCACGGAGCCGGGCAGCAGCAGCGGCGCTGGGGCCCCTGGGAGGAGGCAGGAGGGAAGAGAGGGCAGGGGTTAAATTCGGGCTCTCGAGCACTGAAATCTTCCAAACATAAGGCGGATGCGGCACTTCCCAGATTGCATGTAAATCAGAGACACATGCTCCCGCTGGTATGGCAGCACATGTGCACTGCTTATTTGTGGGACCCACGTTATCTTCTTCTTTCTGTTTAAAACCTTCAAGACTGAAAAAGTTAGTTCGCTCCAGCCCCAGCCCCAGCCCCAGCCCCAGCCCCAGCCCCAGCCCCAGCCCCAGCCCCAGCCCCAGGTTGGATGATAATACGGGGTCTCTCCCCGCCAAGGACCGGCAGCACAAAAGCCACCTTCAATTTTTGGCCAGAAGGACTCGACAGTGCCCTTTCAAAACAAGCTCCAGACCCGCCGCCAGCCCTGGAGCTTCCTCTCCCTCTGAACCCTGCCAGCAGCAGCTCCACATCAGGAAACTATTCGAGGGGATGTTCTGCATTAGCCGCAATCCAATTATTAGCCGCTGCCTGATGGTGTCTTCCCACGCTCCTTCGCGGGCCGGGAAGACGCCGTCTGCGGCGTTCGGCAGGTTGGAGGTGACCGGCTCTTCCCGCTGCGAGAGCGTGGGGAGAGGCAGCGGGTGACCGGGGCACGCAGTGAGGTCCGAGCTTCCCGCTGTTTGTACAAGGCCAAGTTTACATCATCCCAGCGGCGGCAGCGTGATCGGGGTAAAGTCCAGCGTTACGCTGTCCGGGAGCAAAGGGCGAGGCGGTCGGAGCGCTGCAGGCCGCCAGCGGATGCAGGCAGGACGGACGGGCTGGGAGCGCTGTCCTACGCAGCCAGGGCTTTCGAGCGTGGGCCGCGGGCAGCTCCCTGAAAAGCTGCCCTGTGGTTTTACTACTGAATTTTGCACTGGTGAGGCAGGAAAGCAACACTGCAGGCAGTGCATTTCTGCAGGATTATTGGTCTGCTCGGATGGTCATAGTCACTTAGCCTCCAAACCTCCTGCGTTACAGCAGCACTTGAGGCATGCAACAATCTGTCAGGAGCGCAACATCTGCCGTATCGCCCTGGCAGCATGTATTTTTGACTTGCATCTATCACACGACCAGAACATCCCAGAAGGAGTATCAGGCCGGCTCTGCACTGAGGTGGCCGTGTGTCACCCAGGAGAGGCTGGGGCATGTTGCTGTCCCCCTTCACAGATCCATCAGCCAGATGTGACCTCCCCAGCATCGCAGAAGTGCCCATGCTTAACCTTTCCTGCTTTTGCTTTCTTCCCAATGCCCCCAGCTTGGCAGAGCCTACGGCTGGGACGAAAGAGGTGGCTGAGATGCTGGGAATGAACCCTGCTCTGCCCTGGCACCCGAGCATGCACCTGCGAAGCCCTGGCCGGTGCTGTCTGGTATCCCACCACGTGCAAGCATCCTCCTCCCACCACGCTAGAAGGGCTCGAGGCCTTGGTCGCCCAAGCAGGAAACGGACCTGGACCTGGCAGCCAATTTCCACCCGGCCCAGAGGAGCAAGAGGTTGGGGAGAGCAATGAGGGCAATGGGCCGACGTGCCAGGCGGCGCTGGGGAGGCTCGCGCAGGGCAAGTAGGGGCTCCAGAGCCACCCTGGGCGGGATGCGAAAGGAAATTTGCAGTCGTATCCCAGCCACGACCTGCATTTCCCTGCGAGATTCAGACCGAGCTTTCACCCCCCGTCGAATCCAGGGCTGATGCTAAAAAGGCCCCACGCCGAGCAAGCCCCGCTCAGCCAGCCGCGGCCGTTACGCGGGAGCTCTGCAAGCTCCCCTTCCTCGCCGGGCGGCAGCGAACACGGGCGAGCGCACACCGCCCGTGCTGCCCTCCCGCTCCAGACAAGCCAGCCTTTCTCTCCGAGAGCCGGCCGCGCGCGCCGTGCTCCGGGCAGGGCGCACAATGGCGCTTTGTAACGGGATTCGGGGAAGCTGGAAGCCGGGCGAAGCAGAACGGGTTTGGCTCGCGAGCTGCGCAAAGACCAAAATCCCCCCGGCAGGAATCCTCAGGGGATCCGAGCTCTCTCCGGCCCCTCCAAGTGGGATGTGGGGACAGCCCCACCTGCGAGGACACAGGTAAAGGAGCGAGAAGCCATTCGGCGAGCGTTCCCGGGGGACCTCGCAGGTGGCAGGTGTGTTGATTGGAAGTCCTTCAAGCACGTCCTTCATCTTTCTAGGGCAACATGGAAACATTTTGCAGGAAAGGACCAACTTCTGCTCAGTTTGGGGCTGGGAAAGATCACCGTCCTTTAGATGTCCTGGAAGCATATTGATTTGACTGTCGTGGTCCAGGGCTGTCATGCTGGGTCAAAACAAGATGTTTTGATAAGGTTGAAGCAAAGGGAATGGTTTTGCAAGGCACATGGCGTTTCAGGCCCTTTAGCATCTCCACCTTTCCTTTAACAAACCTAAAGAGCCTGGGAAAAGTCCTGGCCCTGCCTCCTCCCCAGGATGGACGGATTCATAATCTTCCCACAGCTGCCAGTGCCACGTGGAAACCCTGGAGAGGGAGCCATGCGACGGATTAGCTCTGCCAAGGCCACTGCTGGCGGTGGGGGGCTCTCTAGAAACATCCCCAAGAAAAATTCCTCCTTCTCAGCTTGGGCCATGGCCAGGGAGTTGCCCTTCCTGCCTTGGGAAGGTGCCAGCAGCCAGTCCGTGCAACAAGACCTTTTGCATAGGGGTGGCAATATGTGGTGCAGGACAGGGAAAAAAATAGTTGAAGGCTGGAAACGCTGTGAAAGGCGTGCATGGCTTGGACTTGAAAGACTCCGAGGGGATAGACCAACCAGGGATGCTAGAAGGGCTTTTTATTGTTATTAAATATAATTGAAGTGTCCATAGTATCAGGACTCCAGAAAGCAGAGACTAAAAAGAGCGCTACGTGCCTCAGGACCCTGGAGGGAATGATCCAATCTGGCACGCTGTTAGGACGTATTTGGAGATCCTTGGATGAAACTCTAAAAGCCCTGCCTAGTGCTAGTGTGCAGCAGGCTTACAACCCTAATGTCCAACCGCAGGAGCATCAGAACAAAAGGTGATTAATGTAGAAATACCTCCCCCCTGCTGCTGTTGACGGGCTCCGTGAGCCTCATGGGCTCCAGACATTTGCTTTTCCCCCTGCAAGTACAGCAGTACGGATTCAGAGACTGAGTCCAGTCACGCCAGCTTGGCAGTTTTCGCTAACACACACGTCTTGCATCGCCGCGTGGCTTGCTGCTCCAAAGCGTCTTTGCAGGCCAGTTTGTATTGGTGCAAAATTTTGTCACGCGCACTGTTTAACAGATGCCTGTTCGGAGGCATTTCGCGGACACGCTGCCCACAGTTCGTGTCGCGCGGGAGGTTTCGGCTCATGCGCGCATGAGTAACCAAGTGGGAGAGCAAGCAGAGCCAAGTCCAAGGCTCAGCCGGGTTTGGTGCCAGGTTGCGAGAACAGGATCTGATGCGTGTCATCTCTTGATGAAAATCCAAAGGAAACTCTTTCCAGAACACACCTACTTCTTTCAACGTCTGTTTTGATTAACCAGTCTGCAAATCTTGATCGTTCAGCCACTTACATCAGTACCTATGAAACAAGTTCCCTGGGGCCCTTCCCACCGGCCTCTAATGCATGTGGTAGGGGGTTGACCTCAGGTATAAATGGGGGAATTGGGACATCTGGGTTTTGTCCGTAACCCACTTGCAGCCCCAAACTGTTGTGTGACTTCGTTCACGGCATCACATTCCCCACTGGGCCCCATGAGGTTTTGCGGCTTTTTTACTCCCACGTTCAGGTCCACAACCCAAAGTGCAATGAAGCCCTCACCGGTCGTGAAGGGCTTAGAGGGATTTGGATACAAGCAGCGCCCCAGCAGTGCCAAGAACTAGCTTCGCTCAGAAATCTGCAAAATCTACTTTTGCTTGACTTCTGCCAAGAGAGCAATCGCCGAATCCCATCTGCAAACTGGAGGCCAGGCCAGCCCAAAGAAGGGAAGCTATGGCTCTGTTTCACTTCCAAGCAGCAAGAAGGTTTTGTATTAAAGAGGCAGATTTCAAATTAACATATAAAGAAAAAAGAACATGCCTTTTTGGGTACCCGTTGCTCAGAGCAGGTAAAATTTGCCTACAAAGTAGGCAAGGTGCCAAAACGAGGAAAGAGTTAAGGTTACTTCTTTAGATATTGAGAAACTGTAAGTGATTCTCTCTAAAATAACTTCTGCATTTGCTGTTTCCATTCTCAGGAGAAAAAAAAAAAAAAATGCAGCAAACTAAGGTTTTATCCTAAACTTCATCTCCAGGCTCTTTTGGTCCTAGTTCAATGGAGTCATTCTCTTGATTTACATCATTTCAGAGCTCGGCTTGCTCTTGCAAATGGATCTGGAGAGGGTCCTCCAGATAGCTGGGTGGATCGGGGCCTCACACTGGAGCGAGGCCCTCTCTTTCCAGAGGCAAAGTGCAAACACGGGGCTGGAGCTGGAAGGTGGGCCTGGGATTTGGTTGCGAAATGCATGACTTGTGCGCTGGGCTTATTCCCTGCTCCCTGCCTGGCGTCTCTGGAAATGGGCTAGATCCATGCAGACAGAAACAGCTCAGTTCTCCTCTGGCAGCTTTCCCAACAGAAAGAAAGGAATAAAAAGGGAGGATAATATTATTTTTAAGCAAGTCCAAAAGGAAAGAGTTGTGCTGAGATTGGATTAAATACATATTTCAGGCTGAGCCCTCCTCCTTCCCCCCAAATCAGCAGAAGGACTCCCATTTCACTACTCAGTGCAGTACAGAAGGAGAATTACCCTGAAATGCTCACGCATTCATTTTAGAGACCTCCTTTTCCTGGTCCTTCACTCCACAGCTCCAAGACTGCCTGAATGGAAACTGCCATTTGACCGATGTTTCCTGAAGGAGAAATCTAGTCAGACAGTGCAGGTACGATGCCAGTCCCCCCACAGATATCTATACCCTTCTGGAAGTGACCAAACGTGGCACTGCCACAAGGCAGAGCACTGGGCTGGGACATGAGGATGGTTTTTTCCACCACCTTGCTGGACCGTTTCAGGTGACCCTCTGCAATGGATCTTTGCCATTTCCAAGAAGTCAGCGTTGATGCTGAGGTCTTTGCAAAGTACTTTGAGTTCTATGATTAACAAGTGGAGTTGCAAAAGAAGATATTAAAAGCTACTTTTGGCCCAAGAACTGCAACTGCACATTTGGATTTTTAATTCAGCCACTCATGTAACCATCTGTTAAACTTTAAGCAATGTACATAAGTCCTGTTGGCTTCCATGAGACCAAAGGACACATCTGAAGTTAAGTGTGGGGTTAAAACAGGCTTTTAAAAGGAGTCTGAGTTAAACATTCAACTCCCGCTGAAACAGGATTTGGGTACCTGCCTAGGTCTTTAAAGCTGTTCTGAAAACAGGATGCGAAGATAACATTGCTTCACCTGGCCAAATGAGTATCTCTTAAACTGTTTAATACCCAGCTTGGCCCAGCATCTTTTATGAAAAGTCATGTTTTCCATCAAAGGGAGCCATTCAGGAAATGAATGACTCCGAGCCTGCACAAATGATGAAGCCATGTGAATAAGGATGGGTGCCCAGCGATGCCAGTAAGTTTGTGTTAACAGCACTTTCCTGACAGTGGTGGAACGGGTCCTGACCCCACAGTGAGATCAGAAGTCCCTCGTGACCCGGGCCGGGGAGTTAGTAGAGCATTTGAGAACTTTAGCTCTATTCTGTTTAAGCAATTCTCGTCTTGAAAATGAGGTTATGGAGAATCCAGTGAAAATCCCTCTGTGTTTCTGTAGCGCTGAGGAAACGGGTGAGATCAACTCCGAACTCTCGCAGTGAGCATACCCTGCCAGACATATTTCTGTGCTTGGCCCAACAAAGCCAACCTTCTCAGGCTGGCTTGGGAAACCAAACTCTTTGCTGTTTGACTCCAAGTGAAAACGTTGCCAGCTGCCAGTATTTAAACTAGCAGTGTTGCTTCTGAGCATGCAAGCAGCCAGGCAAGACATCGTGATGGGGGACAGATGGGGAGGAAAGAGGGCATGGACTCAGTACAGAAACCACCATGCTGAGAAACCCAGCTGTGGTACAGCGCTGGAACACGCCCGAGGGTGAAGCCAGATGATATCAAGTGATTGGGACCATGCACTTCATATTACTACCATCCTTCATCCATTACTTGTCCTAAGAAAGGAGGCAAAAGCTTCATGTACTAATGCCATTGCTTGCGATTGCCTGCCGCTACCTCCAGCCTGACAGCCCGGAGCAGACTGATCCATGGTTTGACCACACACCCCACGCTTTGCCGTGGATATTGCATCGGGAAGATGACTCAATCTCACCTCGACACTGAGGATGAACTCAGGTTGAATTTCTTTGAAGGATGATTTTTTTTTTTTCCTGGGGTCCATCAGCGTGATTGCTCCCACATCACAAAATCTTCCTCTCTGCCTTTTCCCCCACTCACCGCTGCACTGCCAGAAGCAGCCAGATTAAAGCAGATGTTGGCAGCTTGCAAGGTTTTTCTTTCTGAGCCAGGCAAAAGTGACTTTGATTTTCCATGCTGTTCCAGCAGACTTTTCTGACCAAGTGCATGAGAAGATATGGCTAATGGTGAATTTACCTAAAGAGTTAGGAGCTACAGAGTAGTATATATATGCATACCTAAGGCCCGATTCAAATGAATATCCCATGACTGTTCTTTGTAAAAGCAAGAATTTACACATGAAAAATTTTAACATCAATATGTTTCCGACAAGCAGCAAATCTGATAAAGATCGATTTTTCTGGGCATTAGTTGCCTATGTTTCAAAATCTGGCCCCCAATGCTCTCTGTCTTAAACACGTCAAAAACTTTCTAGCAAAAAGAGAATATCTCCCTTCAGTCAGAAATGTGACTGCATCACACGTAGACACATTGGGGCTAACTTTAAGCTATCTCAGATACCAGTAGCAGCACTGCTTGAACAAAGCTGTCAGAGACCCAGGGCACATAGTGGGGTAGTTTCACGGTGTGGGGGGCTCCATGCCACAGAGGCTGCAGCCCTCCAGGCAGCCCTGCTCGTGCCACCTTGGGTGTCCCCAAGTGCATCAGGGAAAACCTCTTCCAACAACCAGTTCCCCAAATGCTAAAATAGCTTTGTTTCAGAGGAAGTCAGTTGGGAAAATATTCCAAGTTGCTTCTCAAAAGCCAAAAAATTCATTGCAAAATTAAATCTGGAATGTTTTCCTAAATTAAAAAAAAAAAAAGCTTTAAAATCTGTTTTATCCCAGTGGATGTCACAGTTTCTTTTTTCTTTTCTTTTTTTCCAAAAAAACATTATTTTATGACATGTCAGAAATTGGAACACATAATATGTGTCATTTATTACGCACATGTCATAATATAGTGTGACATGTCAGTCCATGATAGACTAGTAGGAAGTTTAATATTCAGAGCACTGCTGCCTGGCACTGGCTGAAGCTTTCTGCCTTGCTTATTAGATCAAAGTGCTTCTTGCCCGTGTTGCCACCAAACAGCTTGCCTTTTTGACAAAATGCCTGCAAACGCAGCAACAGCAAATATCTGAAGATGAAATTGCAGAGCAGCAATCCCAAAGTTCGCGCAGCTCTCCTGATCACTCACACCGCCAGCGCGCTTATGAAGAACTGCCAACACGCGGCCTTTCATGCCGACCGTGCAGAGATGCTCTCTCCCTGCTCTAACAGCGCACAGCCAAAACCAGCGGCCCCGCAGCTGCACGGGGGCAGCCCTGCACCTGAATAAGCCCCACACAGAAGGAAGCTGCAGGGACATTTGCTGGAAGCTGAAGTTTTGTGCTTTTAACCCTGAAGATCCCAAGTTTACACCAGAGCATTGCCCGCCACGGCACCCCCTCTTGAAGTTTAAACGCCACCCAACTTCCTTGATTAGCAGAGTCCAGCCTGAATACAGCAGGGCTGCTCACCGATTGCTCTCACATCTGACTTTTTGAATGCATTGATTACCTGTCAAAAACAGACACGCACAGCACTGGCAAGAGCAGAGCCTAGAGAAGATGACGGCTGCGAGAGAGACCCCAGCATCCTCTCCAGGGACTGGCATCTAAGTTAACGACAAGGCAAGGGTGTGCAGACAGGGTCCCCAAATCACCTGTGATACCTCAAGCTGCTGTCAGAGGTTTATGGTGCCAACAGGATGCGGTGAAGATGTTCTGGGGATGCTGCCACGTGCACATGGTGCGGGGACAGACGCAGGCTCAGCTGGACCTGGGAGCAGACAGGAATGAAAGCCAGAGCTGCAGCAGCCTCCCAGAGCTTCGTTACGTAGTTAATATGAATGAAAAACTGCTGTCTCAGGCCAATTGTAATTCAATTGTAAAAAATTTGCTCCAGGTGGTAATTTGGCATCTGCTTTCATTTCACCCCATGCATTGAGCGATTGCAGGTGACTCTAACGAGTGGCTAATTTTGCCCACAGTGGGCCAGATCCGCAGCTCACGTAAATCAGAGGAAGCACCATTAAATCTGGAGCAGCTCTGCCAGGCTGCAGCAGCTGAGGAGCTGATTGCTGGGCATCAGACCTTCAAACAAAGTGCTCTACTGTGAGTGATGCAAGTGCTGAGCAGCTAACTAGCCATGGAAGAAGCCCTGACCTCAGAAATAAGCAACTTCCGCTTTGGGCACTACGTTTCTGTGCTTTGCAGTCTCTCCTCAAGCCTGGCTTTGAGGCTGGGGTGCACGATGATAGCGGCTGGTCTCTATGGGAGGTGCCCACCTCCAGGAGAAGACACTGTGCAGAACAGGTCCAAGGCTGGGCTCTAGGCTGGGGACTGTGGAGGATGGAGATGAGTGCGTGAGAGGAGAGGGAAAAGCAGGGGAAGAGCCTCTGCAAGCAGCACGGGGAAGCAGGCGTGCTGCAGGCTGTCCAGACACATCCCTCCGAGCCGCTCAGAATAAGCGGGTTGCGAAAGCAGCTTAAAGCTGTAAGTTTTGTGCTTCAGCCACTGAATTTGTGTGCGAGGAACATCCCTGGCCACAGCCCTCTTCCCGGCTCCTTCCCGCAGGCTGCCAGGCGGCTCCTCTCCTGCCACCGTTCCCCCTGCGAGAGGTGCCCAGCGTGTCCCCAGGTCACACGCTGCAGGGTTTCTATTTGCATCCGCAGCCCCTTTAAGCGGCCGCCCTCGTGTCCACCGTCTTGTTATCTTTCCGGCATTCCAGAGCGTGCAGCCCTGGCCTCAAGCAGCCGGAGGAATTTGCTCCCCAAGCACTAATTCCTCCCCTTCCCCAGAAGGACCCATGGGACGGCTCCTCTTGTGCAACCAGCACGGGCCGTGTTCCTGCCGGCGCCGCCACGCGTGGCCCGACGGCCTGAGCCGGGCGCTGGGCTTGGGCCCTCCGGTGCGGCCGGTGCCTCCTCCGTGCCACCGGCGTGGTGGGACCACCGCGCTCGGATGGAGGCGAGACCGGGCTGGACAGGGGCAGTGGGACCCGGCACTGCTGGTGGAGCGGGAGCAGCCTCCTCCTCTCCTGCACCTCCCCGGGGAAGCTGCACTGCCCAGATCCGCACCAGCCTCTCCGAATGCAGAATCGGGGCCCATCCGGAGGAGATGCATTGCATCCCAGCTCCTCGCTCCTATTTTCCCACTGATTTTGACAGTAAAAAGGAACATTTTTCCTCCCCAAGGTAGCTCAGCTGTGGAACTCCTTGCCGCAGGATGAAGCTGAGGCTGTAGCTGAGTTTCAGCGTGGACTGAAATTACTAGGGGTCAATAAGCAATTCCACAGGTACAAGAGCAAATCACTTAAAAAATAAAGATGTGGGGAAGAGATATAAAAGCTTCAGGACTAAACCCAGGCTAACTGTCTGGGGTTAGGAGAAGACACAACCACATCTGCTTACCGCAGGGTTTTCAGACGCTCTGTCCTCTGCAGTTGCTGCTGGCTACCGAGGGAGAGAGGCTTTGGGGCTAAGCGGCCTGGGAGGCCGGTGAATCATCCCGGGCTAACGAAGAAGGAGCCAGCGAGCTTTTCCAGAGCATTTTTGTTGACAAGAACATTGCGCTGACAAAACAGCCCGTTTTCCCCAGTCTAACCTCCTCCTTATCAGCCCTTCGTTCCCGGGAGCGTTGGCTGACGCTGGATCGCGGCAGACGCAGATTATTAAGCTGTTGACAGAGAGCTCATCCACTTGGAGCAGTTATCATCGCGGGGAGCATCCACCGCGCGGGCTGCTCCTGACAGCCTCTCTCGTCAGCCAGATGCCGTGTGTCGAGGAGCCTCCCTGAGACACGCACCCTTTTTTTTTTCCCCCCCATTAATGTATCTAAATGAGTTTCCCAGCAGTGTCACTGTCGATTTGGCCTGCGGAGCAGTTTATGGTGGGACACAGAGACACATAGGCATGGAAATGCTTCTTACCTGTCCTCCCCAAATGAGTGTATATTCTGCAAGGAAAGAGGTATGGGGGTAGGAGGGTGATTCGTTTGGGCAGTTGCTGTTACAACCTAACGAACAGGGAAGGGGCAGCGCTGGACTATCATGCCTTCACGGGTGGGAAACCTGCCGGCCCAGACTTTCAGCTTGATGAGGCCGCTGTCATTTTACTGACTTTGGTGTAATGCTACAGATGGCACCAACCGGCTGAAAGCCGTGCCAAAGCATGGGATTAGAAAGCCAAAGCACGGTTCAGGGTGAGATAAAAGTGGAGTTCATCAGACCAGAGCTTTCCTCCTGAGCTGCTCAGTCTGTGCCCTCCTCAGAAGGGTGCTCAACGGTAACGGGATCAGCGGGTGAGCTTGGTAATCTGGGCAGTGCTCCGATTTAGCCCCGTGGGCAGGGTAGATACCAGCCAGAGCTTCAGCTCCAAGTCTTCGGTGAACCTTCCTCGTTTCTGCAGTCCTGCCCGGGACGCGTGCTGCCGGGGCAGGGGGCTCGGTCGCTGCCGCTGCGCCGGCCGGGCAGCTCGTCTGCTAATTGCAAGGACGCAGCGAGAACACCCCAAGCCCACGATGCAGCACTGGCATGGGTTCGCTTTGATGTCTGCCCGAAAGATGAAAAGTCTTCAAATCAAAGCCAAGAGCATGTAAAACAGCAGAGTCTAAAATGATTGGGCACTCCAGCCTTCTTAGGTAAGTGCAAATAGGAGGATTATTGTGGCGTGGGTAGTCAAACGTGTATAAGCTTTAATCTAAACAGAATAGGAAACGGGCAACGAGAGCGCGGCAATGCAGCCATGCAGAAAGCACTCGGGTCTCCAGAACCCAAACAGCCCCATTTCGTGTTGCAGTTTTTATGTCGCGCTGCCTCCCAGCGCTTTGTAAACACGCTCTGCATGCAAAGACATGCACACGTGAATGAGCGCTTGCAGCGCAGGGAGTTTCTTCCATTGAAAAGGCTCCTTTCCCCCCTGATTGGAAAAGCTAATTAGTAATTAGACGGGAAGAAACGCTGCATCAAGTAGACCTGCAGGTTCTTTTCTGGCCCGTCAGGTTTGCAGACGTGCCGCGGCGCTCCCGCGCCCGGGCAGCGCGGCTGGGCGTCGAGCGAGGGGGCGGCTTCGCCGGCGCCCGGGAGGGTGGTGGGAACAGGCAGAGGAGCGAAGCTTCCTGGAGAATGAAGAGGGCAGGAGACAAAATGTTCTTGCTCAATGTTGTAAACAAGCCTAAAGTGTTTTGAAAGACTCTGTCAATATAAATTACTGAGAAACAAGACGCTGGAATTGCAAAAGAGGAACCCAGCTGGAGAAAGGCTGCTCGCGGAGCGCCTCGCTGCCGTGCGCCGCGGCCACTCGAGGGGCTGGCACCGCTCTCCTCTGCCCTCGCGCGTCCTCCTCTATTCTTCTCCCTCTTTCGCTCGCTCGCGTAGAGGGGAAGCATCAGGTGCTCCGCATGAGATGAGTGCATTAAAACGTCCTCTGGTCCCAGCCTCTGCGGCCTCGCGAGCGGGGGGAATTTGCCGGCAGAGCTCTCGGCGCGGCATCTTCCTGCTGCAAACGCGTCGGCATAACTCCGCGCACGAGCCGCCCCCGTCCATGGCCACGAGCCGCGCCTGGGGCGCAGGTTTGCAGCGCGAGAGCCGCTCCGCGGTGCCGGGCGACCTGTTTCTCCCCCGCGGGGCACCGTATCCCCGTCCCTGCGGGCGACGTATCACAGATCCCTTTGCGTTCACCGCGGGGTAAATATGCACTTTGGCCATCGCCAGGGAGCAGCTGCTGTGCCATAAATTCCCACCCTCGGTCACCTCGCGTTAACTTGCTCACGGCGCCGTGCCTTCCACCGGGATCGCGGCCAGAGCCCTGCTAGAAACCTCTCCGACGGCCGCGGCAGCCCCTGCCTGACTCGGCCCAGGCAGCAGGAGCCCAAATCATCGATTTTGGCAAAAACAAAACCAGAGCATCGCCGTGCTTGCCCCCCGGCCGGGATGCGGGGCCCGCAGGGAGCGCGAGGCTGCGGGGACGGCGGTGGGTGCCCCGAGCGCGTCGCGGTGCAGCCAGCGCTCCCGCGCCAAAGCTCCTTTCGCTCCTTGGCGGCTCTGCCAAAGGTGCCTTTGCCGGGGTGCTCCCCCCGCCCGAGGTACGCCTCGGTGTGGGTTAGGGCCAAAAGTCCCTTTCAGCAGGTGCGTTAGCCCTCTCCCAAGGAGATCCATTGGAAAACGGCTCTCTAAGCCCTTACAAGGGGGGTCAGTCCGGTCCAGACTTCCCGTCCGGTGCTAAACCTCGGGGGGACTGCGAGTATAGCGGTGGGAGATAGAAACTTCCAGACCTTTCTGGATCTGAGCCTGAACTGCCAAATCCTGCTGGGTCAGAAACAGAGGCTCCAAAGCCCACCGCAGTCCATCAAAATGTCTCAGCTTCCACCTCTGAGGTTTCAGTCTGGTACCTGATGAATAAGACAGATTAAATAGATGAAAAACAGGAGCTTCGGCATCCAAGGACTCCATATCAGTTCCCGCTACCACCCCACGGAAGTGGCGCTCGGCATGGATTAGGACCGTGCGCCTTTTCTGCTTAAAACACGGGCATTTTAGTGGAAGGCCAAGAACAACGTCTCTGCCCTATGCAGAGCTGCAGCCTGCGCACGGCGACAGCTTAAATCCGAAGGGGATTTCCCTGGGTCCCGAGCTGAGAGCGCGGCGGGCGCTGCCGCATCCCTGGTCTGCAGGGGCTGCTGGAGCGGCTGCAGGAGCCGGAGCAGCTGCATCCACCACGGAGCTACGAGCAGGGCCGGGATGGCAGCAAGCCAAGCAGAGAGCGAATGTTTTTCTTAGATAGTAGCCTAGTAGGAAGTTGGAGCAGAAACCCCCTCAAAGAAAGTCTTGGCGGGTACTAATGAGCGTTTCAGGTGGGCTTTTAAAGTTTTGCTTGAAAGCCGAGGAAATGATGAATGCCGGCAGTCCTCCCTACGGTTCGAGGGTTTCGGCGCTGCCCTGGGCTGCTCAAAACCCCTCGCTGGGAGCCGGGGCTGCAGCCTGGCGCGGGGCCAGCCCGGAGAGCGGGGAGGAAGAGCCAAACGGCGAGCGAGCGCCCGCCGGTGCCGGGAGCGGCGGGAAACCGCGAGCCCATGGACCGCGCGCGAGAGCCCCGCGAACGGGCCAGCAAATCAGCCCGCTGCCATCTCCTCCGCCCCTGCCGCCAATGGGGGAGGCGCCGGCGGCTGCCGCTTCCCGGGAGCCAAAAGCATTCGAAGCCGCACGTCGAAATTAATTCATCCCAAAGCATCCGCAGGGGGCGGAGGGAGAGGGAGGGGAAAGAGGAACAGAAGGGGGAGAAACGCCTCGGCCGCTTCTCGAGCCCTCGCCGAAAGCGCTGGAAGAGTTTGGCAAAGCTCCCGAAACCCCGCGCAGCGGTCGCCCGGATTTCTCCAAGCGGCCGCTCCGAGGTGCAGGCGGCAGCATGGCTGCGGCGTGCAAAGTAAGGGCGAGAAAGGATGCGGGAAGGGTTCGGAGGTGCCAGATGTCGAAACACCAGCAGCAGGCTGGAGGCCGGCCGGACAGCGGAGAGGCCCTGTCGCCGGAGCAGACGGAGCTCCGGTCGGATCCTGGCTCCGGGGTCAGTCTCTAGTGCCCGCGGGTCGCCCCGAGCCCTCGTGGTTCCTCCGCTCGTGCCGCTCCGTGTGAGCCAGCAAGGCAGGCAGGCTGTCGGCACGTAACATAGTGCAGTGAACATTTTTTTTCTTCAAAACCTTGGTTTTAGAACTTCTTTGACCAGCATGAAATCCACGCAGGAGAGAGTGTGGGAGCGCAGCGTCTCAGCCTTCAAAACCTGTCCTTAGGGGACGAAGGCGGAAGAGGCGCCCTGGAGATTCCCGTGCGGCAGGTGCAGTGCAGCCAGGGTTTTCAGAAGCGCCACCAAAGCTAGAGTTAGTGTTTAATTTCCATGCAAAAACTTTCTTGGCTCCGGAGGCAGGCCGTGCGCTCGTACCCAGCTCAGCATGCCCAAAGCGGGGTGCTTTGGGGGGCTTTTGAAGTTAACTTCATTAATTAGAAGCTCTAGAAACAAACAAGGTTCCTCAAGGCTTTGAAGCTCAGTGCCTTACATTTTAGGTTTCCAAAATTAAATATGCTGTTAGAAGTGGAGTTCCAGTGACTCATTTCTAGACCTGGGATCTCAGACTGCTGGCGGGCTCTCCTGGCTCTTGGACCATGGCATTTCTAGGGCAGTGCAGGACCCGGGCGCATATTCAGGGCAGCCAATTTGAAAGGCTAGCACTGATGTTAGCACCACAACATTTGAGGACTGCAGCCCATCAAACCACCAGAACGACCAAGGTCAAAACCATTTTTGAGTCATCCTGCCGAGTCTTACAGCGATATATATAAATAATTGTACAGGCTAAAGCTAACGACGGAGTGCAAACACTCCCACTGCTGCAGAACTTGGTGACATTCAGCCAAAAGGTCAGTTTTCTCACGATGGTATTTGCATTCTCCATCTACATACATTAAAAGGAAAGCAAAGGAACTGAAAGGGGCAGATGAATGGCCTGGAAATGCCGACGCTTCTCTGGTTTGAATAGGGCCGTGCATTTATTTTCAGCCCTTTAACTATTAACGCCGAGCAACAAAGCGCTTCCTGGGGTGCTGGGTCTTTTTTCTGCCACTGCCCAAGTGACCCTCGGGGCGAGGACGGCACACCTGTGTGGGGCCAGCGGAGCCAGCCGGGGCACGGAGGCTGCTGCAGGAGACCGTGCCCCAGCCCCGCTGGGGAGGCGCTGGGGGCTTTTGCAGGGGCCACCGGAGAGCAGTAGGATTGCTGCACGGGGCTTTTTGAGCTCCGGAGAGAAGATTCTGGAAGAGGAAAACTGCAGTAGCAGGCGCTGGTTGGACTATGTGGCATTTTTAGGGTGGCAGCTAATGTCAGGAGTAGGTGAGGGTAGCTCAAGGCTGCGGAGGGGAAACGCCCGGCGCTCGGGCAGGGGGCAATGGCACGCACGTCTGACTCGAGACCGACTGTCGCCAGTTGGGATGAGCCAGAAACAGGGCTTTTTTGTCTTTCAGAGCTGATGTTTGTTATCTGGGGAGCGCGGGGGGGGGAAGAGGTGTTAGGAAATCTCTCTGACTCAGTCTTAAAACTTGCTCAATCAAAATGCGCGCTGCGTGTAGCGTGCGCCGTCTGAGGGTTTTCTGCCTTAGAGCCCCGTCCAAGTTGCAGCAGGAGATATGGCTCTAGGAGCTTTAACCCCCAGCTAATTATGGACGGGCTGCCCTATTAGTCTCTAAGCGTGCATCAGTTAAACCGTGCTTCTGCGTGATACGGGACAGAGGAGATGCCTGTACTAGTGAAGATAGGCTTAGCCGGAGCGTTTCTGAAGCCTGAGGCACGCTGTACTAAATGGCCATTCTTAATGCGGTTTCTGCTGATGTCGAGGCATCTCAGACACCAAAATGCATCTCTTTAACCAAAAAGGAGAAGAAAAAGGCTGCATGCCTCACTGGAGGAGCCTGGGCTGCAGTTGGCTTGCTTCCTCTCGGGGGTAGGGATGCTTTGGGAGCACCTCGTAGGGCAGCTCTCTGGAAGGGTGCCGTGGGGCAGAAACCCCTCGCTGCCTTGGGGAGGTGCCTGCTCTCAGCCCTCCGCGGGGGGAAACCACCAACAAACACTTAAAATAGGAAATGCTTTCCAAAAAAAAAAAAAAAAATAGGGGGAAAACTAGTCTTTGCTGATCTTCTCAGAGGGGAAATGGGAATCAGGCTTTTGGGAGGAGACATCTCCCAGCCTTGAGGGCTGCTGGACCGTCCCGTGCTGCAGCGAAGCCCTCGCAGCCACGGCGTGGAGAAGACCTCTGTGACATTTCCTTCAGAAATAGAGCAGGGGTTACCCTTTCCTTTCAAAACTCCTCCGGGAAGGAGCCGCCCTCTGCCCACCGCCTCCTCCTGCGATTGCTCGGTGAACATTAACCGCAGCTGCGGGAGCCAGGCTCGGTCCCAGGGCTGGGTCCGGCCGGTGCTTTTCCCCGCGCTCCGGGGGGAAGGTTCTCCTGCTTCTGCTAAAGGCCTCGCAGGCTGAGCGAAGCAATTCAGGGTTAACACAGCCAGGGGAAATGGGAGTGCAACCATCCGGCTCCATAACCGGGGACTGCCCCGAGCTCCAGCCCCTGCCAGCGCTGTGAGCTGCCACAGCCGGGATCGCGGTCTCCTGCAGAGCCCAGGGTGCAAGTGGGATTGTAGGGAAATTACAGGAGAGATGCTGGATCGCTGCAAGTCAGCAGCGAGGGTCAACCCCGTGCTGCTCAGCTCTCTTCAGACAGATGTTTCCAGGTGTGGCCAAATGAGACCTTCAGGCAGTGTGGGGCAACCTGGGTGTCCTCGTGCTGACACCTCCGGGCGGTTGGTGCCTCGAGGCTTAGCGCCGGTTTAGCAGGGACATGGAGGGGGGTGGCAAAGTCCCAGGAGCCCCCTTAACGCGCTGAAGATCTTTGTGAGGATCCAGGCCATCTCTGCTGCTTGGTTTGCGTCCGTTTAAAAAGCAGTAAAATAACCCGGGGCTTCTGGAGGGTGTTGTGACACTCGGCGGATGTGTCTGGAGCGGTTTTAGGCTCCTGCTCTGGACGGAGCTCTGCAAGCGCCGACTGGAAAGGCATTAACCTTTCCCGAGGTCAGGAGCAGACCTGCTTCCCCTCCGCGGCCAGGGGGTTCAAGCCGAGATCAAGGGTCCCTTCCACAAGGCGCTGTAATAAAACACAGTGAAAGGCCAACTTGCCGCCCGAAACAGGAGACGAAGAAATCACGAGCATCCCCACGGGCGCGGGGACGGTGAAACGGCGATCGCAACGGGGCAGGGCGGCCGGGGCAGAGCCGGGCTCTGCCGTCAGCTCGGCGGAGCGCCGGGGAAGGATGGCGGCCCCGCCGCGGCTGCGGTGCCTGCAGGGCGCGCGGCTAAGGGCTAACGCAACGCGCTCCGGCGAGCGGCGCTGCCCTGTTAAAGCGTTATTGACTGAATAAGAGTGAAGGGTAACGGCCTGATCTCGGCGAAGGTAACCTCCCTTTTCTAAATGGTTAATCTCCAGCATTAGAGCTGGTGTGTTAAAGGAGGTTTAGGACAATTTAATAGCTCATAAAACTTTATGGTCCCAGTTGAAATTGGAGTGATAACTCTGGAGTGTAAAGCTATACTTTGCTAAACGTCTCCCTTAGATTTTTTATTTTATTTTATTATTGGAAACTTAACATCTGCTACAGCAAAATAAAATGGAACAATTTTCGCTGTTGAGAGACATGAGCATTCTGCTTCTCTTCATTCTGTTTATATGTTTATTGCTTAAAACTTTGGCATTGATATTATCCTTGATTATTGAGATTTCAAACACTTAAAGGAAGGAAGAGGAAAAACTAATCCAAAATAAACCTATGATCAATTTAACCTGTAAGCAGAAGAGAAGCCAAGAGGATGATAAATTGCAGACATCAGGACTGTCTGGCGTCCTTTTAAATTTCAATTAATAACACAGTTCCTTGGCCAAATTTTGACTGTAAGTTTGCTATGTAAAACAACACACGGATCATCATAAAGAGGGGAAACAGGGAGCATCTGGAAGGTGTTTGGCTCCTAACACGGTCCCTCTCTTGATACGAGCTGCAGCAGTGCCTCGGTTTCCCCAGATGCGAAATGCTGGCAGAGATGCTGGGCTGTTCTCCTCCCGAGCAGGGATCCGCAGCTGAAAGGCTCTATCCAAAGGCTCGATACCGCAGCGGGCAGCAAATTCGGCCTTAGTAAATGCCGAGGTCGTCAGCCAAAAGTTTCCTGCGCGTCCCAGGGCTGTGGGGTTTTCTGTATAACGCCCCTAGTGTTATTTTTTTCCCTCCAGCAAGTAGTTATTTGCTCTTCTTCCTGAATTCTTTTCGGCATGAATCTCAGTTCACACTTCCACACCACGTATTTAAGGGGAAAAAATGTTTCTAAAAGGGCTGTGTGAGAAATGAACCGGCGGCTTGTGAAGCCAGAACGCGAGCAGCGATTCACGTGGAAAAACGAAATGGAAACGTTAGTGAACCTCGGAGAGGGATGCTGCTGCGCAGCGCGGGGACAGGAGGGCAGCGACTGGTCCGTGCTCCCTGCGGGGGCGTTGGATGAAGTTTGTGATTTATACCAGGACGGCGGGTGAAGAGTTAAAGGACCTCTCGCTAAGTTCCCCCTAGGGGATCCCTGCCCCAGCCTCAGCCCTGGCCCTTGGCGAAGGATTTCCTCCTTCCCCGAGATGTCATTTAGGCCATTAGGGGATCTTTTGCAGGGAATAATGCCTATCCCTTGCATGTTGTCCCCTTAATTAGTAATTAGGCTAACGCAATATTGAAAAAGCAAGACACAAATTTAATTAGTTGTGTTTTATTAGAGTAACTCAGGAGAAGGCCCCCGGACTCCACTAGGGGAAAGGGATCGATACCCGACATCTATTTCCACCAGAAAACAGCCGCGGCCGCCGGCTCTCCGCAGCACGGCGCGACGTGACGTGACGTGACGGAGCGGCGGTTCTCCGTGCGCCATCCCGCCCGCCACGGGGAAGGGGCGAGCAAGCGCCTGCTAAATAAGTGATCGATATCTCCGGAGAGTATCTGTGTATTCTCAGTTAATGTTACAGAGCAGCTAATAGGAGCTGGCACATAGCTATGGGGAGATGGCGTCCACTGCTCCGTTAACTAATTATCTTTTAAGCTGTTCTGACTCAAATGGGAAATGATGGCAGAGGAGCTCGGCTTTTGCATTTGTTTTCTGTCTTGGTCAGTCTTTGCAAGCAGTCACCTTCCCACAGGGTGTCACCGCTTCCGTGCCAGGCCCAGGTCCCGGCCGTCCCGTCGGCCGCGGGTGCCGGCAGCGCGGCGCGGAGGTGGGACTGCCGCGGGAGCGCTTCGGCAGGTGCCGCTGCGATGAAATACCGCATTTGTTTGCTCTACGGACTAGCCTCGTCGAGGCGTTGCAAGAGCTGTTTCCTCCTTGGCAGGGCCACTGTGCACAAAAACTGACCTTCACTTATGCATTTTATTCCTACTGCTCCGCTGAGGAGGGCAAAAAAAAAAATCGGGGGTTCGGCAACGCTCTCGCTGCGCTGCTTTCTCGGAGGCGAGGACCTGGATCAAAGCCATCCGGGCCTGAATGGGAGGTCGGGCTTCAAAAACGACGGCAAAGCGTAGACTCGCGGCCGTTTCTCAGCCCGGTGGCAGCCGCATGGGTCCCCAGCGGAGCCGGGGCGCAGCGGCACGGGGGGACCCATGCCGCGGACCTGGAGGCACCGCCGCCCGGCGCGAGCGGAGCCTTGCGCGATGCTTAATGCTCTCCTGCGCGGTTTCGTATGTAGAGATCAGTCAGGCTTTGATAAGATCGGAGCGGGAGGACAGGAGGAAATTGCAGTCGTGCCCAGTGCTTGATCTCGCGCTGCTGAACTTGCTGTATCTGGGACATTATAGCCCAGCCTTAATAGCATCGTATTAAGCTGAGACAATGCAGTCCTGTGACCTTGCAAGGCTTGATAGCCATACGGGCTATTTTAATGAAAAATTGGGACTTAAGTAAATGGCCACCTATCAGCAGCAGGCTGTTAGCGGGATCTCGCCGGGAGCGAGGCCGGGGCTGGGGGAGGGCGGAAGGGAAGAGGGATGCAATAGCCGTAATCATCCCGCCGCGAGCGACCTCTGCCTCCCCTGACCGCGCTCCGTGGCGCTGGCGGGAGCCAAGTCGGCACAGCCGCGGTCCCCCGGCTCGGAGCCAGGGCTGCTGGCTCATCTGCTGGCTCGCGCCCGACGGGCCTCGGTTTACCCACCTGGAGCTGAAGCGGACACGGTTCCCAAAGCGCCCGAACAGCGGGTGCAGGCAGATGCCCCTTGCACGCATGCCCGCAGCGTTCCTCCCCCAGCAAACCGAAGCTGTAAATATTGATGGTCTTTTCTTCCCGGGCTTTTTAATGCCCTCTGATACTTAGAAACTATTAAGTGCACCCATCATTACTAACCTGCGAAGTAAATGTGTCCTAATGGGCAGGCGAGTTACGCTGGGGCCAACAAATCATTTCTAATGAATAGCACCTGGCACATCCATCACCGCTAAATGCCAAAGCAAATCCGTCTGCGTTAGCTGCTGAAAAGAGCCAGGCAGAGCCGAGGTCGGGGAGGGTTTGGCTATCGTGGGGCTGTGCCCAGCACGGTCCTCGAGAGCCCCTGCGTGCGCTGCCCCACTCCCGACATCGCCCCGGGCTTGGGGGTGCCGAGCCCCAGCCTTGGACCTGGCTCCGGGCTTCTTCCCACAGTCAGGCAGCCCCATAAGCTCTGTTAGCACCAAGCGGCTCACGGGTCCTTTGCCGAAGCTGGCATCCTGGGAAAGTCCTGATGGACTTATGAATCAGAGGCTACAGATGCCAGTAAAAGAATTAAGGGCTTTATTTATACTTATTTATTTAATTGTTTGCAGGAGATCAGCTGGGATGCTGCTGTTTTCTCCCCCTGAGAGGGACCATCAACCTTGAACGCTGCCACAGCTGCGTCAGCAGCAGTTGTCTTCTAAAGAGGAAAAAACACGTTTTTGAAAGGTTTTTTGTTTGCTTTTAAGGATGGGGCAGAGGAAGAAGGCTGGGCGAGAAGGGAAGCGAGGGAGCCAGCTAGCAGCACAGCGCCACGGTTGGGCCGAGGCCCCGCGGGGCGAGCTGGGCTCACCTTTCGGGACCTGACGACTGCCGTGGCGAAGTGGGGAGGCAAAATTTATATCCAATAAATCGCATGTCAAGCGCCTGCAAGGAAGGGTCATTAAACAGATGTACGAGGCAAGAGGCAAAGTCCATCCGTTGCAGAAGATGCTCCCAGTGTCAGCAGCTCCCCAATAGCCTCAAGAGGCAGGTATCTAACTAGCACAGAAGCAGCTTTCCTGACGGCGTTATTTATGTCCTTTCGTGCATTTATTTCTTTATTTGTTTGCATTTGCCCTATTTGAATAGCTTCCCGGTCTTTCCCATGTCAGAGACACTCAATGGGGGAGAGGGGGGATGAGAAAGCGTAGGGCAGCACATCAAACAGCTCGGGAGGCAGCGATGGATGGAGTGATGGATGGAGGCCTCTCCGTGATTAATAATCAAACCAGGAGCTTTTACTGGGAGTCATGTGGAAAATGTGGCTTTGGAAACGTTTGTCTTGATCCCAAATAACAAGTGGTGTTTTTCTCCCTTTCTTTGTTTCTCTCCCCCCTTTCTCCCCTCCCTCTCCTTCTTTTGGCTTTTCTTGCCCAGATTTGCTGATTAAAATCTTTTCCGTCTTTTACCTACTCCAAGTGGCTCCTGCTCCGGTTTGATTTATGCTTTGCTTATCTCAGGCTTCAGCGGAAAAATAATGACCAGATAATAAAGAGCACTAAGCAGCTTTTCAAAGGACATGGCATCCGCCACTCGGCGCGGGTTTTTGTACGGACGGAGCAGCCTCGGCGAGAAACGCTGCGGTGGCCTCGTGCCCAGGTGGGGGGAGGAAGAAAAAAGGAGAGGAACCCTGCTTGCCTGGCGCCCGCCTCGGCTCCTGGGGCTTCCAGGTGACCCCGGCACTTGGGGACCACCTCCGAGCATCGCCCGCGCAGCGCGTCGCCCTGACCTTACCGCGGGGTCGGCACCTATAGCTTCACCTGCCTTGCTCAGCGCCGTCTATAGGGACACGCGGCTGCGCTGCTCCGGATTTCTCGGCCCCTGCGAGAGCGCCGTCTGCTTAAAGAATTGCCGTTAATTTTAGGGCGGGAAGAACCCGCTTTTGCTTATGCGATCAGGGAAAAGGGAACGTTTCTGTTGCCAGGGAACTGCTCTTAATTGTAATGGAGACCCCGGATGGGCAGCGAGGTCGCCGCCGCGTGGGAAGAGCGGGTGGGTTTCGGCACGATCGCCGTGGCGGACCCGGGAGAGGAGCTTTGCAGGGTCGAGCTCCGCTCGCCGTCCCACCGCCAGGCCCCGGGGTGCCCAGCTCTGAGCCGGGGCTTCGCTGCAGGATGAGGTCCAGAACGGCCACGCCACGGAGATGCAGGATCAGGCCCTGGGGAGGGGAATTTTACCCCCTTTGCACCCGCGCAGGGTAAGTCGGACCCCTTCCCTGGATGCTCCCGCTCCGTCCAGGCGGTAGCCACCAGTACCCGTTTCCAACAAATCATGCCCAAAAAGGTACAGCTCAGTTTAATTTAAAGGGGAGAAGAGATGCAGAGCAGTGCAGGACTGACTGCGAAATTATCCTACAGGAGGGATAGCAGAGGTCCCTTCTGGCCTTAAGTAATCATAAAATATACATATATATATATATATATATATATATATTTCTCTGGATTGCCTTCGCTGCCACCAAGCAACGGCTGCGTGTGCAGATCAGCCGGGAATGGCGAGGGATGCCGGTTTGTTTACCCCTCTTCTCCGGCCGGGCGCCAGCAGTTTACACCTCTGGCAACACCGGAGCCCCCCGCGCCAAGCGCACGTTCCCCGCGCCGTGCGGTCTATAAATACGTGTGCATGACAGATTTGGCACCGCGTATTCCTGTAAGTGATGTAATCTTGGGGAAGTTACTTAGCAACCGTGGAAAATGTTTTGGAGGCTCTAATTTTTCAGTATGGTAAAATCGTATATTTATGCAGTGCGGCTAATCAGCTTGCTGGCAAGTCAGCAACGATGATCTCATTTTCTTCATCATTATTTTATGTGAATTGGGCTTTTAGCACTAAAGAGACCACAAAGATTTAATTCAAAAATGTGATTGCTTTATGTTTCCAGGGTATCATTAACATGGCATCTACGCGAATAACCATGGTAACAAACTGGTAATTAGTACATATATGGCACTTATTATTAATACAGAAACAGGACAAGTTCCAAATCAGCGCAGATTACAGTACATTATTACCATAGTAATTACCTGCAGTAACACACACAAATTGAACTAAATGGCCAATTGAACTAGAGTGAATGGCTTTTTATTCCAGTCCCTAAATAATGTGCATTCTTGGCTGAGTAGTTCAAGGTAAATAAAACTGTTTTAAATTTATTGCCAACTTTTTTTTTCCTTTGGTGGGGAAGGGCTGGGAATGGCGGGAATCAAGAACTTTTTTTCCAGTGCATACAGTATAATTATTGTACGGACTAAGCTGTTCCTGACCCCCGTGGAAAGATAAAAAGGGTATAAGTTATTAGTTTCCACTTTATTAGTGGGTTTATTTCTGTGATTAGTGGGTTTATTTCTGTGATTTCAGCCATGAAGTCATGTTCAGCGTATCTAAAAGACAACGCCAAGTGATGTAGGGCCTGAAATCAGTGTTTTGGTTTGTGGTTTGTGTTTTCTGAGGGAGAAAAGAAAGAATATCTGCATTTGGAGGAGGCTGGGAAAACAGACTTTTTAAAAGTGATCACGTTTAATAAAAATCGCTGAAAAAGAGGGTTTGACCCAACCTTTCCCCCAGCTGGAGGCCTCGGTGCAGAAGTGTCGGACACGCGGCCCCAGAGGCAGACGCAGCACGCGCGAGGCGGCAGGGCCTGGCCGGCGTCGGAAGCGCCGGGGGAGGGAAGCCGGCCGCCCAAAACGGGTTTGAAAAGCGCCGACTCGCTTTTTCGCTCTTTCCCTTTTGCTACATCAGCCCGGGCTCGGGAGCCGCGGGAGCCGGGGGGCAGCCGCCGCCGCCGCCGCGTGCCCCCTGCCCGGGCGATGGAGGGGCCGCGTTGCACGCTCACGGGCGGCAGGTCCGGCAGGTGCACGTCTCGAGGCCTCTTTTTTCCAACTTTGCTCCTTACGACGACTCTCTGGGGGTCTTTGCACGCTGATGCTATTGCCCTTCCCTTCCTCTTTGGAGGGGCTTTCTTGCGCCCTTCGTTCTTCCCGAGCAGAGACCCGCCGAACAAGCCCTCGGCGTGCAGAGGGCGGCCCCGGACCCACCAGACTAGGAGAAGTCTTCTGCGCGCTCGCTTGGCAAGGGCAGGATTAAAATCGCAGTTATTCGCAGATCTTCCCTTTCCTCCAGACAAGCGTTAGCACTTCCACTCGCTGCTGGTACTTCGGACAACGCTGTTCCCGGAGCGGCTTGTGCGGCGCGGTGCCGAAGGGAGCGTTCGCGTTTGGCGATGGGGATGGACGGCACACGGGAGGCTCGGAGGAAGGAGGGCTCCGCCAGCCAGCGAGGGCATCAGCTGCCTTTCCGTGATTAGCAAGCAGGCACACGGACCTTAACGAGGGGGAAAGAGGAGAGCCTTGCACATGCAAAATTTCATCTGCTTTAAAAACAGAACAGCCTTTATTTATACTCCTTATCTGTGCATTTCTATCAGGCGCGATGAAGAATCGCTGCTCCTTTATCAGGGCCATCTTTCATTGGGCTTTACCTTTCTCAATTCCTAAGAAAATTATTATTTTAGCAGGCGAGCATTTAATTATGTCTCACTGTATTTGCTTTGGCTCTCGGAGCATGGAAAATCCACTCCTTTTAACAACTATCCATTTAACGTGGCTTCCGATAAAGCCAAATTGCCTGTAACTCGGTTTTATGCAATCCCAGCTGGATTCTCCATACAGCTCTTTCTCCTTCCAAATCCCAAACCCACCTAGTATTGTTCCAGCGCTCTTGGCCCTGCCTGCCGTGCCAGAAGCGCACGTAATTCCTCCTAGCACGCAGCAGAAGCAACACTGATCGTCGGAGCGAAGCGCCGCCTGCCACCCTCCCTCCCGCCCTCGGCTCCCAAACTTGCCGCTTCCAATTCACGCCCATTAGGGCTTATTTCCGTCACGCTCTTCCCACGCGCCCGCGGCAGAGCGTTGCCTGGGTTCAAAGCAGGGTCTAAGCTTTGTTTTGAGGTCGAGTTTATCCCGGTTTTGTTTTTTCGGAGGGAGTTTTCCCTCGTCGGACCCGAACGGCACCGTGTCGGAGGGCCGGAGCGTGGCGGTCCCACCCCGAGGAGCTCCTGGGCTCGTTGCCTCCTCCAGCCAGTCTGCAGCCCATCGGGGCCAAGGGGCTCTTGCTCCTCTGCCATGCCAGGGGACACGAGCAGCTCATCAGCCTCTGCAAGCTGAACATCAGCCTCTGTTGTTGAGGACTGTTCTTCCTGTGCTGGCCACTTTTGCTTTAATTTTCTCAGTAGCAATTAGGAAAAAAACAAAAAGCGGGGCTTGGTGTCCTCGGCTCCCGGCCCTGCTGTCCTGGAGATCTGCAGGAGCTGGGCGTTACCTGCTGGGCGTCCGGCCCCGCTCCGCTCCCGTCCTCGTCCCACGTGGGGCTGCAGGGCTGAGCAGAGCCGGGGGCTCTCGGAGGGGTCTGCGTGTGAACGGCTCCCTCCAAACCCCCCGGCAGCTCCCGGCTGGTGGTACACCTCTGCGTGAGCCAAATCCTGCCCAAAGGTGGGAAGAGCCGAGGAGCCCAGGTGCCACCCTGGGGTGTCCTCCACCCTCCAGCACCCTCAAACCCTCCGTTCTCTACCTCAGCGCTTGACCACGGTGATGTCACCTTGCAGCAATCCCCGGAAACCCCTTCCCAGCTCCGGGAATCGACCAAGGAGCAGCCCCGAGCCTCCCACCCGGGCTTTGCAGGAGACGGGGAGCAGCCGAGAGGAGCAGCGTGCCTTGTGCCGGTGGCACGGCCGCATGCGGGACAACACAACCAGCCCCTTAGGCGAGCACGGAGCAGGGTATTAACTCCCACGGATCCGGGCTGCAACGTCCCGCTTTGCCTTAAAACCCCCCCGAAGGACAGAGCGGGGCTTTATTTTCCCTCGCCCCCTCTCTCCCGCTTCCCGGCCTGTTTTGCAGCAGTCGCTGCTGTTGCCATGCTGTCTCCTTTTGTTGCTATGGATTAATCTTTTTTTCTTTTTTTTTTTTACTTATTTTTATGTATGTCCTGGGAACACGATTGCTTAATTTGCCCTGCAGGTTTGTAGGCCTGACAGGCGTTTCCACGTCTTCCCAGCGCTCGCCTTATCCCGAGGCAGCTGTGGGCTGCTCGCGGGGTAAATACCCGCAGAAACGTCCACCCGGGGCCTGGGACCGGGATTTGCCCCAGCGAGCGAGGCAGCAGGCTGCCGGGGCGCAGGCGGAGGGGACGCGAGCTGTGCTGGGTCCCCTCAGCTTTAACGGCACCGGTTTTTACCTGACCCTGAAAACCAGCTCGGGAGCTGCCAGCATAGCGGTCCACCAAGGCTGGGCAGAAGGAGGGACCCCAGACGTCCCCCTCGAACACGCAGCGCCCAAAGAGGACGCGTCTGGGGGCCCGAATGAATCACGTGCCTTGACGTTGTTTTGCCCAACCTGTTCTTGCGACCGGGTGGCTGAGGGTATCGGAAAGAGAGCGGGAGACAGCGTTCTCCAGTGGTCTGGGGAGATTTATTTGTGCGCTGCGAGCTGGAGGCAGAAGACTTCCCCATCCCAAGAGGGCTGAATTCCCGAGCCCGGTTTCTCCAACCCTTTTCCATCCGTGCGACAGGAACCCCAGGTGCTACCACAGCGTTTCGGGCAGCGGCAGCATCCAGCCCTGCTCTAAGCACCCCGGACATCGGACAGCGGGGGCGAGAGCACCGACGGGGACGCGGGAGGAAACGGCTCCGGGTCTGGCTCCGGTGCACCTCTCTCGTGATGGTCTGCTTTAATATTTTAAGGCAGGCCTTTAATTGCTCCGCATCTCCCTTCTCCCCACACGAAACGGGGAGAACAATGCATCCTTCTGTCCCGTTTTTGAAAGCGTCAGGGGAGGGACTTGGTCCTGCTGTTGCTTTTGCACTGGGCTCACCGCAACGGCCGGGGAGCCCTGACGCACTAAGGAATACGGACGCAGGGATCGGTCTCGTCCCTTCCGTAATTAATCTCCTCTCCATCCTGCTAGGTCATCTCTTGAGCAATACTCAGACAAATATCCCTCCGGAGTCATGAGTTTGGGCACTTCCTTGGTTGCACACATCAAAGGGGGGTCGGTGACATCACGGACATCGCAGAAAACATCGAGTCCGTCTGTCTGGGGCGGGGGGGAAATAGCTTCTCGCCGATCCACAGCTGGTGGGTCCTTTAATCACACAAGGGCCCAGAAACATTCCAGGCATAACATCCCGCGGCCTCGCCGCCACCAGACAACGCGGCTTTTATTAGCCTAGGAATGTATCTTTAATAAACCGGAGGGCTTTAGCTTGTCAGAGGGTGTCGGGGACTGGATGTGCCGCGGCCTTTTTTGGCCCGGCCGCTGCGGTGCGCGGCTCGCCGGCAGGGCTGGCCGGGGCCGGTGCGGAGAAGTGTTCCGGGTGCTGGCACGACGCTCTTTCTTTGCACCCTGCGCACCTCGCCGTGCCCAGGGCCACTGCAGCTCCCGACGTTTGGCCTCTTATCTGCGGAGACGTCTTTAATTTTCCTCCGAAACCGCAGAGAATACTGGGATGGGGAGGGGGAACCGAAGGAGTCGGGCACTGTGGGGTTTGGGGAAAGAAATCAGAAGAACGGGTCAGAAAATGCCGTGGCGGCTTTGCGACTGCGCCGTTTCGGGGTGGTGCCCGCTCGGCATCGTGCTTCCCGTTCCCACCGCGCCGCCTCCGGCTGCAAAACCGCCACGGCGGCTGCGGCTCCAGGAGCCTTCGGGGCTGGGCCAGCGCGCCTGGTCCCGGCGGCCCCCGCGGGATCCGTCCTCCTTCCGCGAGCAGAGGGGCTGGCGGCGCGCGGGGAGGGAGGCCGAAGGGAGCGCGGCGAAGGAGGGGACCCGTTTTGCAGACCTGACCGTCTCCGCCAGCCCCGGCGTTTCCATGCGGTCACACAAACCAGGTGGAGGCAGTTTTCCAAGGACGATAAGCAAACGAGTTCCTTTTCTCCCTATTCCCCGGCCCGGCATCGCCTTCCTTCTCACCCCGTCTGTTTGTACCCATGTATAAGCGTGCGACCCCCGGTGAATTCAGCGGGTTCGGGGTTTATCCGGGCTCTTCCTTCGCCCTGCTTAAAGCAGCGCCGGAGGAAGCGCGATGCTGAGCGGCGGCTCTGCCGAGTAACAAATCTCCCGTATTGTTCCCTCTCCGTTATTTATCCTGAGCGCACGGTGGCAAGTCAGTCTGAGAAAGCGCGATGTTTTTGGAGGCATGCAGCCCTGAAAATGGATGTTTGCTTTAATCAATCCCGGAGGAGCCCGTGGGGCCGGGAGAGGTGTGACACTGGAGATTTGTTCTATTGATTAACCGAACGCCGAGACGGCGGGAATCAAACACTCGCAGTGGATAAAAGTCTTGTAGGTGAACAGGGCTATTGTCGGGTTTGGTTTGTAGGTTATTGGGTTTGGGGGGTTTTGTTTTTCTTTTCCTACCTGCGGGGCCGATAGAAAGCAGAATAACTTTTCTAATATCCCTCCCCGCTTCCCTGCTTCAACTTCCCCGGGTAACACACCACGCCGCGGAGACCCCCCCCCCCCCCCCCCTCCAGCCGGCCAAAAGTAAGATTTCAAATTATTGGATCTGACAGCTCATTCCTTAGGCACTTTCTCTTTTCTTCCCCAGAGGAGGGGAAAATTATCAAAGGTTTCAAAATCTGAGCACCTTCTGAGACCGCAAAACGCAACGCCTTGCTGGGAGAGCTGCTCTGAACGGGGGAACGGGAGGGAAGGTAGATGGAGATCCAGCGCAGCTGGAGAAGAGTTATATTTGTCTGGCACAGCGTTTGCCTTGGGCCCTTGGAAAATGTTTGCAGTTTTCAATTAATCTCATTAGTTTGGAAGTAGATGGAGGGGCGAGGAGGCAGGGAGGAGAAGCGGGAAATAAAAATAATTTCATGGGGAATTTTCTTTAATGACTTTTTAAAAACATGTAATTGAAATTGTTGCTTGTGGAAAATGTTTTAATAGCTCCAAAGCTGGCTGAGGGGAAAAGGTAAGAAATACTCATTAAGCCACTTGTAGGAGAGAGCCCACGGGAGCAGCCCGGGCTCAGGGAGCGGGGGCCGCCTGCACGCCGGCTGGGCACGGAGCGCCGCAGAGGCCGGACCCCCACGGCATCGGCGGCACCGCGGCCGGCGCCGGCTGCTCCGCCGGCAGAGCGACCGCCGCCTGCTGCAAAGCCCGGGGAGAGACCTACTTGCCATCATCGAGCAAGCATTTCGTTTCCTTCTCTTGCTCTCCCGAGGTTGAATTTGCAAGTCTGGAAATAGCCCGCCAGGCCCTGCAGCTTACCGCTTCCGCGTGCTCTCCAAGGAGCGGAGGAGAGCTCTTGGTGCCGGCTCCCCACTGCCGAAGGCAGCCACCATGTACCCACTGTGGTGGCACGGGGACAACTTGCTGAGGTGGCCTGAGCTTGGATGAGGACGGGGCAAAGCCAGGACCAACTCCATCCCGTTCACCCAAGGATTGGCTAGAGGAGGGATTGACCTAGATGGACCTGCTAGACCTCTGACCATCTGCTGACTGCCCCATCCTACCACCCAGGGCCACCAGATGTCTTGGCTGTGCCAGACACTGCCAAAACTCAGCGCCGGTCTTCACAGCTTGCTTACTGCCGTGCCACGTGCCACCAGCCGCAGCGGGAGAGGCGAGGAAGCCTTGGCCAGCGCCGGCCCCGAGAGCCCCATGCCTCGCCGGGCAGAGGTGTGCCCTCCGCGTGAGCCTCCAGCTGGGCGCTTAATTGATCGGATTACGCCTTATTTACTAATGAGCAGCCTTGCGCTCAGACGGCGGGAGCGGGGGCCGGCAGCGCTTTCCCTTTACACGTCGGCAGTTGGTGTTTGGCGGCCGCAGGGGCTCCGTGAGTGTTCTGCCGTGATTCATTTCTGCCGTGCACATCTGAGGCTTGGCACAAGCTTTCCCAGGAGCAAAGCGACACAGCGAACCGCCCGTACCCACCGCGAGGAGGCAACGGCCACCTTTCAACTTGCTTTTTTTTGTTGTTTTTAATTTTGCATCAGGGTTTGTTTTTCTACGTTTATCAAGCTCTTCAACTACCATCAGAGAAAAGCGCTGCTGCTCCAGATAGGTAGCACTGAGAGCAGTCTCCATGGGAAGACATTGCCCATCCTCTCGCCTGGCATCTGCCTCCCCCCATCTCTGCTCTCGCGCTCCTCCACTCTGCCGCTCAGGCCGCAGTCCCTCGCGCTGGGTGTTCGTCCATCCTTCCCGGGATCAACGCTCACTGCCTAATGCCACCAGCAGTCAGTCAAGTGAGTTCATGTCCGCGTGTCTGGTAGACTGCAGGATTATGCCCACCGTGTCACCAGACGGTATTACTTTTATTCCCCCTAGCTCTTAATTAGTAAGAAAGTGGGGACTTGGAAAAAAAGATCACTTGGCACCATAGTGTCTTCTCCTTCCTCGCAAGGCTGCTGTTTTGCACTATTGCTTCCACCCCTACCAGTGACCTTCACTGAAGGACAGAAAAGAGCAAACTATGACACGAATATACACCCATCCTTCGCAGCAGAGTCTGTGAGGTCGGCAGGAGCGGCCCAAGGGTGTAAGATGCTAAAACAACAGACCCGAAGGAAAAGGTTTGAGGGTGTGTTGCCAGGCTGGATAAATTAGATAATTGGGCAGGAAGGATACTCGAATCCACTGATGATCCATTAGCAGGCTCCTTAAGGAAACAGGAATCTAGTTTCTGAGCCAAAGAGCACACCTTTTTATTCATTAGCAGCCCAAACCTTGCCTGCACTTCTTGGAGGCGTCCCAAGGGCACGTACAAATGAATGGCAGCTCCTGGAGGCCTCAGCAGGGCTGGGGTGGCCGAGCGAGAAGGTGGCCGGGTATCGCAGGGCAGGTCCTCCTGTCACCACTGCATTTGCTCGCTTGGTTTCTGTGCGTTGCCAGTGGATCGGTTGAGTTCAGAGAGCTCCAGTTTGCATATGTAGGTCAGGCAGACACATAGCTGGCTCCACAGATGTCATAAGGTTATTAAAATGAACACGGATCCCCTCCGCTTTTCCTCCATCAAAGCCCACTGATGTGCAGCCCTTGGCAGAGGGCAGCCTTGGCTCTCTTCCCAGAGGAGCAGAGCATATCTTCGAGGCTTTGGGCTCGTTTGAGGAAGGACAGCATGTTTGCAGCTCCTGGACCAGTGCAGACATTTTACCCGGCACATCCCCCTAAGCGACGCTCTCCCTTTTGGTCTTTGCAAGAGAAGAGCTTCGCCCTGGGAGGGCAATGGGCAGCATGACTCAGTTCATGGTTTTTGGTCAATACGGCTTGCGTTGTTCCCTCTCAGCTCTGTAAAACAGGCGGAGCTGAACCAGCTCCCAGAGAAGGAGGATTTCCATGGCGGGTCCCAGGGCAGCACCTCCTGGAGAGGAGGGAGCTGGGGTGTTCCTGCACTTGTTTGCTCCCCTGCTTGTCTCACCATGGAAGGGAAGCAGATAAGAGACCTTGCACCTTGGGAGCCTCTGGTTTTGGCCACCCCACTTTGGTTCCCTCCAGAAGCCTTGATCGCTCAAGGAGGAAACCCAAGTCCTCTGGAAACCTGGGCTCCTCCAGGGCTCGCAGGCTGGAGGCAGAGACATGGTAAAAGAGAGAGCGAGCGAGCAGAGGAGAAACTCAAATAAAAAATGCTCAGCTGTTAAGAGCAAACTTTGCACTAGCTGAAGATTTTGACCTTGTGTTCTCTCCGAGGAACAAACAAGAAAAAAATGAGGATCATATTATTCTGCCTGAAATTTGGAGTGGATCAAACCCCTGCTGTTCCTAGCTCCTGAAATGAATGGCTATAAACAACATGCATTTCCGGAGAATGAATTAAACAGCAAGCCAGAGTACTGACTGTATTTTAAGAGATGTTTATTTGTCCTCACTGCTGCTCTAGAAAGAGTTGCACAAGGACTTATTAAATTTTAACCCCGCATTGTGCCTGGGTAAACACTGCCCTTTCTCCGACGTGAGGAGCGCTCACAGCCGCGATAAGCAACGGTAACTCGAGCTCTCCGGCCCCGCGGCAGCGCTGCCGAGCCGGCAGGCAGCACGCACGCGGCCGCGCCGCTCCCGGCACCGTCTCTCCGTCCTGGACCTTGCGCGGCTGCTAGCATGTTCTTTAAGCCATGGAAAAGGCTGTTGCTCAATTACATTTTCCGTCCACACGTGTTTCTTTGGGGCAGCCAGCTAGTTGCAGGTTGCCTACAGATTTCTTAAAGTTTTCGGCACCTTTCTGCCAAAAGTTCTTTATAAGAAGCTAGGGAAGACCTTGGTCTCCACCAGCGTAGTGAACGTGCTTCTCATCTCTTGTCCTCCTGTTTAATAGTCACGGAAATGGAAAAGGGTGAGAAGCTCTGAGACCTGACCTGCTGGAAGAGCTGGGCTGCGACTCGCCCCAAGTCACGTCCCGGGGCATCTCTGCCCCGGGGTCCATGGCCCCAAGGTCGACCGTGCCGGAGCTCCGGACCCGGGTGCCACGTGCCGGCATCCCGAGCAAGCGGGAGCAGGGTTTCCCTCCTTGCCCGCGAACACGCAGCCCCGTGCAAAGCCAGTCCCAGTGCAATGCCGTCCGGGATCACAGATGGAGGCACGGAAAAAGCTGAGCTGGATTAACACCACTGAATGCTTTCCATCTCCTTTGACTTCCAGCGCCTAAACAGCACTTACAGACCTGGCATCAGCCTCTCCCGGGCTGGAGGAGGCAACAGGCTCCCTCCTCTTGCACGGCCTGAACTGAGGGCTGAGGCCGGGCGCTCTCACTCCTGCAGTGGCCTGGGGTACCGTCTTGCTGGGAAAAGCTGCTATTGCTGTTCATGCTCCACCACCGGGGGAAAGGGAAAGGCTGAGAAAACAGCATAGAAAGCAAAGCCGGGTGCGAGCCGGGTCCGCGCTCCTTGCTTTACCAGCAAGTCCCCCCCTCCCTGCTTTTTTGGGGCGCTTTCGGGCTGTTTCCCCAGCCTGGGGAGGGGATGGAGCCCCCAGACCCAAGATGCACAACTTGGGTCCCCGGCAAGGAGGAGGATCCGTGCCTTGTAGAAACATTTCCGAACTCGCGTTGTTCCCTCTCCCGGGTCTGGGCAGAATGTCAAAGCCTGCTCCGAGCTGGAAATATTTCCAGACTAGCGCTCGCTGGAGACCGAAACAATGGCAATTCTTCGGCTACCGAGGCCGTTATAAAAGGGCTTTTGACACAGAGGCTGCTTAGGGGGAGGTTTTTTGTTGGTGGTTTTTTCTCCCGGAAAGCCCTGCGCTAGCGTCCCTGGGTGTTTGCACGTGCACTTTGGGGTACGTAAAGTAATCTTTTGGCTTTCAGCGGGGCCTTTCGCGTGACAGCCCGCGAGGATGCCCGCGGCGCGGCTCCGGGGAGGAAGGAGGAAATGCCAATCACGCGGGATGCCATGAGGCAACGGAGGAAGAAGGCGTTTGAGAGTAAATGTCAGCTTTTGCGTTTTGGGGTTTGGGGCTTTTTTTAAACAAGTGGGTGGGACTTTCGATGCCCACATGGCATGGAGATGGCTTCAGTCTCCAGGGCTTATCTGGAGGATTCAGGCAGACACTATGGAAAGTGTCTCTTTGCTCAGGAGGATGCAATTTGACACTGCAGCGATTTTAAGCCAGTATTCCAGCAAGGAGCCTCTGCGGTTAGTGTGTCATATCTGATAAAGACTAATCAGGCCTCCTTTAGGCACCACTCAAGTCTTATTTTCATCTGTCTCCCATGCCTTTTGCATTATCTACGATAAGTACTCACGCGCGGGCAAAACGGCAAATTCTGATCGTTCCGGTCTTCCCTAGACTTAAGGCCAAGAGGAATGGAAAAGGGTAAAGAAGTAGACTATGGATCAGCAACCAGAGGCCTTGCAGAAAAGCCCTGGCAGCTCCCAACCGTGCCTTCATCACGGCCTGGAAACCACCAGTTTGCACCGGTGCAAGAAGGGGATCCCAACTGGGAGCAAGTTTCCAGCGTGAGCCAGGCGTTAGCTGGCAGCCCTGGACCACCGTTCCCCGGCGGCAGCTCCTCCCGGCTGCCCCGCTTGCGCTGTCCTACCCCGGCCCCTCTGCCTCCGAGGTGTCCGAAACCTCCTCGGCAATTATCCGCGGTGCTGTTTGCTCAGGCGATGTGGATTTAGCTCTCCAGCCTCACGTGCGGTGTGTGCATAGGGAAAGATAGATTGCTGCTACTTTCCAGTATAAATCACATTCCTTACAACACTCCAAAGTAGCATTTTCAACCTCAGGGTGCTAATAGGATCCAGCAGGAGAAAGAAATGTCAGCTAAGTAGCAGGCGCTGTTTGGAGAGTGCAATGGAGCTGATCCGCAGCCGCGGGGCAAAAGGAGCAATCCCAGGGCAGAGGTTAAAGAGTTCAGGAGCACTTCAGCCTACTTAATTGCAACAGGCCTCTTACACGTCGCAAGATGGATGGCTCGAGCCGGGCAAGGGGGGCAGCGCGGGGCCAGCGGCATCACCATCTGGAGGCGTGCGGGCGGCCGCGGCGGAGGGGGACCACGGCGGAGGGGGACCGCGGCGGAGGGGGACCGCGGCGGCTCCTCGCCTCCCCCCGACGTCCCCGGAGGTGGCCCGCAGCCATGCCAGTGAGGCCACCGGGAGCCCCCGCTGCCTCCTCTGGGAGCCCGTAAATACGAATTTCTGTCGGCGCTGGCCGAAACCGCGGAGGTTTCGCTGCAGAAACTCAGCACCGCGCTCATCGCGGCAGATAAACAGCGGCGAATAACTCCAGCTGCCGAGGAAATATTTGTTGTTCCCCTGCAAACCTTAAGGGACGTTTTAAGGGGGGAGTTGGTTAATGTTGCGGCTCTTGTTGCTTCCACGGCATTTTTTCCCTGGTCTCTTTTTTCTTTTTTTCAGTCTTCAGACTCCAAAAGTGTTTCACGTTAGCCCCAAGGTGTTTCTGCTGGGAAGGTGCCTCAGCGAATATTTTTAGTAGAGTTTTGACTTGTTTTTTGACGCACATCTGAAGAATGTCATCAAAAGCTGATGTTTTGCATGGAAAATGTCATTTGAGTGATTTTTTTTTTTTTTTTACCTAAATAAAGTTTGGAATAAAAATATTTCATTCATTTCTCGCAAGTGAGGTTTATGCTGTTTCCCTGGTGATAAAAGCACATGGCTGGATCTTGAGACATATGCATTTAATTCCCAGCTCTCCCGCAAACCCCCACGATGACCTCGAGCAAGCCACTTAGGATCAGCTTCGTACGTGATTAGAGCTTCGTTAAAGCTCCCGCTCGGGCCCTTAAATCGGGGCAGAGCCCGGGAAGCTCCCCTCTCCCCAGGACACCGCGGTCTCGGTGCGTCGCCCGCGGGTCGCCCGGGGCTCAGCGCTGCCCGGACCGTGGTCTCTTCGCCGCTGGGAAGCGGCAGCAGCTCCTTCGAGCCCGCCTGGGATGAGGAGGAGGACGAAGGCCGCGGCTGGGAGTCCCGGCCGCTCGCGGGCTGCTGCCGCCTCGCCGGGCAGGAGGGAGCTGCGCAGCGAGGACCAAGGATGCCCTCTCGTGGGAAGAGACTCGCTCGGCCGGAGGAGCTGGGTCCCCGCCGTGGCACCCGCTGGGGGACCCGCCAGGCCCTCGCTGCACCCCAGGTCCGGCCGCGGGGGCTCGGCACCTCTCGGGTTTGGCGAGGGAGCAGCCGGAGGGGCCGAGCGGCGCCGGGTCCCCATTGCGGAAGAGCAAAGCCGCAGCACGTGGCTTTGGAGCGGCCGCACGTGGCATCGGGCAGCGCAGCTGCGCAGCCCCCCGCGCCGCCACGGACACGCGTGTCCTACCCCCGGGGACGCCGCTGGGAGCGGGGCCTGTGCAGCGCAAAGGTTCGGCGTCTTTGATCGAGGAGAGGGGCGAGGAGGAGGCTCTCCGGGCGCGGGGGAGCCGCGCCGCGCTCGCGCCAGCCCCCCGGCCCCGGGGCCGCTCAGAAGAGGAGGAGGGCGGCCAGGAGGGGCGCGAGCAGGAGGCAGCGGCCGGCGAGGCCGCGGGGAGGCCGGGGCGCCCCGCGCGAGCCGTTGCACAGGTCCGTGTCGCAGCAGTGGATCCGCAGCCCCGGCAGCTCCTGCTGCTGGCAGTGGCGGGAGGTGGCGCAGCCGCTGGTCAGCGGGATGCCCAGGACCGCTGCAAGGCAACACAGCGCCGTCAGGGCCGCGGCGACCACGGCTGGGGCCACCCTGGGAGCCCCGAGCCACGGCCGTGCCCGCTGCGGCGGCCGCAGGGTTGGCTTTCGGGTGCACGCGCGCCGCCGGCTCGCCGAGGCCACGGGCACACTCACCGCTTTCTGTTTTAAGGCAGAACCGGTGCTTGAAGCCCTGGTGGGAGCGGGAGCAGGTGACCACTTCTGGGTTAGAGCAGCCCATGTCCACGTATCTGGTGCCAACGATGATGTTGCAGCCGTAACACTGGAGTCCGGACACTAAAGAAAAACATAGGAAACACGATTGGATTTTTCTTGGGGAAAATACGTCTGCTCCTTCCTAGCTAGTCTTTGATGTAGCGTTTGCAGTGCTGCTGCTAAGCCTTTGCAGCGCCTTGCTAAGTTGCATCAAGCATCGGGTCGGAGCAAATCTTCCTTCCACTTGTTTACCCGGTGGGCCTAAAACACGCTGAAACATCTCCCGCTAGAGGTCAGTGCGAAATCAAAGATTAGCCGGAGCCTGGTGCCGGGATCAAACAGCAGGAACAAGGGCGCTTTGAAGCAGCGTTTGGAAGGAGTAAATGGACCCTCCGAGGCACAGCCAGCGCCGAGCCGAGGCTCCGCCGCTCTCGGAAGCAGCTTTTGCCCCTTTCACCAGACTCCTCCGGTTTGAGCCGCGCCAGCGTTCGAGGCGGCCGCGCAGGCTTTCCTTCCCTGCCAAGAGTTTCCTGCTTTTTTCTTTCTTTTAAATGAATTTCCTCTCCGAAACCCGAATATCAAATGATCAGGTCTAAAGGGCTCAGTAAAAGCAGAGGCATTTCTTTGCTTCCCGCGGGCAGGGCCGCCCCGTCGCTGCCCCGCGGGCACCCCAAAGCCTGCCTGGCCCCGGGACAAACGCGCCCGTAATCGCGCCGGCGGCTCCCCGCACGGGCGATGCACCGGGGACACGTCCCGGGCGGGGAAAAAGGGCGGCCCACGCTCGTCGGAGGGATTTCATCCCGTCCCATGTCTCCGGAGATGCTCTGCCCCGTCCCTCGCCCCAGGAGGGCAAACCGAGCTCACGCGTGCCCGAATCCTCCCGCTGCGGCTCCAGGGTGTCTCCAGGCACCACGCGGAGACCTTTGGGTGCTGGGAAGTGTCCACACCTCTCTACGCAGCTCCCTGCATTGATAGCGTCTTGGGTTATGTCCTCATATGTCCTTAGGGTTTCTCCCTAAAAGTGCTCCTGATTTTTATCCCAGGGTCTCTCAAGGAGGCAAGAATGACTCTGGAATAGGAGGGATAGAGCCATTTGGGGTGGCCGGATGCAAACGTGCCCGTGGAGCAGTTTTGGCGCATCCCCCCGGGGTTTTGCACCCTCCCACGGGCGGCAGCATCTGGGAATAGCTTGCCCTCAGCCCGAATGGGAATTAAGCCATTTCTCAAGTTTCTTAAGAAAAAAGAAAAAAAAAAAAGCCTTCAAAGGCTATTCATCTGTGTCATCGACAGGGTTTAAGGCAAATGCAATACCTGATGTTTATCAACTACAGCAACAAAACTCCCACTGCAGACTCGCTCTTGCCTTTGCCTGCCACCCAGCTCCGAATTCCCCCTGAACTCTTTCCCACGTGCCCCCCAGGCGTGTTGAGGAGCTGCGAGCGCCTCGCGCACATGGCCAGAGAGAGAGGGGCGCCAGCACCCCGCGGCGCCCGCGGAGGAAGCCCCAACGGGGGCCCAGGAGTCCTGGCTCCGGGCCACGTCTTCACCCCCATGCCGCTGTTGGACACAGAACGTGATGACAGCAGCCCCGTTCCTGAAGCCATCGACACGCGGCTCGCTCGCCGGGGGCGGGAATGCCCTTGAATCCCCCCGGAGAACAAATCGCGCTTTAGCGAGCAGGGTTTGGGGAGGACGCGGGGGACCGGGGGCCACGCTCGCCCACCGGGGGCTCGCGGCACTTACCCTCCGGGAGGACGGACACCGCCGTCAGCAGCGAGAGGATGCCCTGGGCGCCTCCGGGCGCGCGTCCCGCAAGCATGGGAGCAGCTCCGGGAGCCCGCTCGGCTTCGGGGCAGCGCGGGAGCGGGTCCGCGGGGAGCAGGCAGAAGAGCCCGGCTCTGCGCGCAGCGATTCCTCCCCGTCCTTGCAAACCTCTTGCTTTTCACCCGCAAAAACCCTCCGCCAGCATAAAGGCGGGGAGATGCCGCTGGCACAGGAGAAACCTTCTCGCAGAGCGTTGCCCGCTGTTCTGCTGATTCTGGTTACGTCGAAGGCTGTTTTCCTCCTCTTCCTCCCGAGCAATCCGCCGATTCTTTCCGTTCATGCACAGACGCCTGTGCGCTACCCTCGGTTATTTCTGTCCTATTTCCTCTGTCCGCGGTCGCTTCCCATTAATACCACCGTGCAGCAGCTCTTGGAGAGAAATTCTCCCTAATCAAGATTTAGTTTTAAATCCACTTCAAAATCCTCTAATTCAGTTGGATTAGGCAGAAGGGGTTTGGGGAGATGTATGCTTTTACAGTTTTTTTCCTTCTTCCTCTCTGAGCGGCTCCATCTCCACGAAGGGACCCCGTGGCTTTGTGCTGTGCTATTTAAAGAGGGCAGGAATAATTTTATTGAAGAGAAGCGGTTGACTAATTTTAAATCCAAGGCTTGAGATTTGCTCACAAAACACAGCCCCGGGGATGGCCATGGGGTTAAAGGAAAACCCTGACGGGGACGGAGGTATGTTCGACCATATTTTATGCATTTGTGCACCAGAAAGCGGTTGCTTCGTAAAGCAGAGAGAGAACCAAAGGCCAAAGGGGCCGATCCCGGCCTCTACGTCAGCTCTGGAGGGAGCCGGACTCCCCCGGCCAGGGCGGTTCAGGAGCTGGGAAAAGGGCCGAGGTCCCGCGGAGGAAAACGCAGAGCGCTGCGGCTCTGAGCCTACGGGACCGCCGGCATCAGCTGTGCGGCGCTTCGGGAAGCCCCCGGCCACGGGGCCGGGTCCCCCAAGGGCCTCCCCAGGTCCCTGCTGCCATCCCGGCCTCGCCAGCTCCCCCTCGAGCAACGTCCCCGCTCCAAGCGGGGCTAATGGGACTTAGGGAGCTAATGCTTACTAATAAGAGAGCGTGCCCGAATGGGTGGGATTAAAAAATTCCAATGACAGAATAAGCTGCTTAGGTGGCCCATCCAGCGAGCGCTTCCTAGCAGCACCCGGCCATCGCCCCGGGCACCGGCAGCCTGGCCGGATAAAACTCCCGGCCAGGGAAGACGGATTCGGTCTGAGCACGTCTGTGCCGTTGCAGAGCGCGGCGAGGAGCTGGGCTGCCCCGTTTCACGGGCGGGCTCCAGGGAGCTGAAGGGAGCAGGTCTCAGCTCACCGGATCGTCGCTAGCCCGGCGGGTCGGTGACTTCTGTCACTGCCACCACGGAGATGAGCCCTGTTCAGCCACGCGTTGGATGTGCCCTTCAGCCACTGAACGGCCCCGGAGTAAATCGAGGGCAGCATCTTCATCCCACGCGCGTCAGCATCTCCCTCGGCCGAGCCCTGAGCTGCGCGCGGGATGGAGATGCTCCGAGCAGCGCTCAGCCCCCGGCCTGCACCCGGCACAGCCCCAGCAGAGGGGTTTGGTCCTTAGGAAGCCAGTTCGGATGCACAGCAGCAGCAGGGGCTAGGACCTAAGCTGCACACAGTGGCTTCATTAGCAAGCACGCTCATTAATATTTCACCGGGAGGTAGCCCGCACTTGCCCAAGTATGGGCACCTACAGCGCAGGAGGGGCAATTAGCACCTGGGAGAACCGCCGAAATAATGCAGCTCATTTACTCAAATCACTTAAACCACCCACGGTGTCTAGCTTGCCTCAAAACAATGTGATTATAGCAAATGTCTAACACAGCAAAGCCTGAAAGCCTCAGGGAGAAGGGATAAAATGCAGGAAATAGGATTGATTTAAATGCATGCATAAATCATAGGATTCAATAAGCAGGGAGAACTAACTTTTAATCCCTTAATAAACTCATCAGTATCTGGAGGAGGGAGGCCGCTTGCACACAAAGAATCGAAGCTGAGCTCCCGCCTGCTTTTCATCTCGGCTCTGCTGAAGCGATGCAGCAGCTCCGAGCAGCTGCTCTGCGTCCGGGTGTGAGCAAACCTCTGGGCAACACACCGGCCTCGGCAGCCTCGTCCAGGCTCTCAGCAAAGCTGGATCCTCCGAGAGCGGCGTGCAGGCGCCGGCTGGTCCTTCCCTTGCAGGGAAGCCGAGCCGGTCATCCCGAAAGAGCCGGTCAGTCCAAGTGACAGCATGTGGCTTCCCAAATGGGGCAGGCAGACGTGCAACGTGTCGCAACGCCTGCCGCGGAAAAGAGCTGCATACTGGGTCAGACCTGGGCTGCTCCGAGGGGTCCCGACGGAGGAGGAGGGCTCAGATCCTCGCTTTTGTGCCTGCTCTAAGACCAGCAAAACACTGGGAACAGGCAGCAAGAAGCTAGGCTGCAACAACCCCCTGCGGGATCGCAGCCCCGGCTCTGAACCGAGGCCTGGCCCAGCTCAGCTCTTGGCGCTGGTTTGAGGTGTTTCTGTTGCAGATTTGCCCAGACTTTGCTTTGTTTTTATTCCCTTGGAATGCAAAAGGCAAAGGCCTTTAAAAGAGAAAAGAAAGAAAAAAAATCTAACCTTCCTCTTTGAGCCTGCCACCACTTCCGCATCTGGAATCAGTGTACATTTCTTTTAACTCGTCATTAGCTCTGATGCAATTTACTTATCAGCCCGGGCAGGGGGCACCAGGAATCAGTCAGGAAACAGCATTCCTCCCCTGATTGAGAAAAATTTGATTAACAAATCCCCCAGTACACTCATGTTCTCACTTAAACCTTTGGGATACCCAGAAAGATGGATAAACCCTGCACAGATTAGACGGTTTTGCCTGTAAATCCTGCTTTAGAGCTCATCCCTAACAGGAGACATAACTTATCACATGGCACTAATTTCCCCTCCGCAGTCAAGCTCCCATCTGAACGGGTCAGGGATGGCCGAGGGGCCACCCAAGCGTGCCTGCCGCGGGCACGGGGACCCAGCTCCAGCGCCTCCGTTCCCGAAAGCACTGCAGTCTAACTGGAGAGGCCGGGCACATGTGCGTGCATGTCCCAGCAGGAAAAAACCCTGCAATTACAATGATAAAATGCAATGAGGCAGGTATTTGCCACTCGTTGCACTTGAGGCAGCAGAGGGCACAGGAACCCCGCAGGGCCTGAACAGCGTGTTGCCTCCCTGCAAAATGGGAATAACTCCTGTGGGTTCCCCTTCCTACCAGCAGCAATGCTTGCAGCTCCAAACTTTCTACCCCCTAATCCCGATCCTCCTCCCTCCCTTTCCCAACCTCCCAGCCGCCCTTTCCCACCAGCCAGGCCCAGGGGAGCAAGAAGCGGGAAAAGCCCTGCGGGACCGCGCCGCAGTCTGTCCCGAGGCGGGACTCGAACTGGTGACACTGGGAACCACTCTCCTCCCTCCCCGTGGCCGCCATTGTTAGCGAGGCGGAAGCAGTGCCCCCTCCACGCCACGTTCTACGTAGAGAGTAAGCGTGCCCGCTGATTGGGCGCGCGCCGATTCGTCGACAGCAGCGTGCGCGGGAGGACGTGGGGGGAGCTCGGCTCCCGCCCCGCGGGAGGGCGCGGGCGAAGCGGCTGCGGCGGCGCGCTCTGATTGGCAGAGGGCGATGAATACATTAACGATGTGGAGCAAAGCGCCTTTCTACCTTCATTTTATGGGTTTCGGGGGCCGGAAATAGCCATATGGGCATTAGGACAAACAAGCCTGAGCGGAATTGAATACTAATAGCAAACTGACATGGAGAAAAACGGCACGTTGTCCTCACCCTATCCTCAAAACCAGAAGGCCTCCGGAGGTTTAAAAGGCTGCGGATACACGCCCGAATTCGTGTTGTATGAAAGGAGAGAAGGTTAGCACTCCCCTTGATAAGGATGGAAGAGGCCCCAGTGGCCTATACAACACGCATACGGTTAAGGCACTGCCACTTACTTTGTGGCATCTAACCATGTTTTTTTTTTTTTTGTCTCCCCTTCGGGGTGAGGAGCAGAGAACTGCAGCTTCTCCTGTTATTTACCCACAGGGGCTCCTTCTCCACCCACAGAGTCTCTTCTTTCATCCCACTGCACCACACTCCCAAAACACACCCAGCTGGTGTTCAGAGGCCTGCCTTGCATTAGGGACGTGCAGCATGTTTTAGCATTATGCAGGCTTCCTCTGTGGCACAGGTAGCTACTGCCTGCCATTCCAAGCATTTTGGAAACAATGGGAAAATGTTTGTTTTAGTTTCATGTCTAACTGTAGGGGGCTAGGCTGGGAAGAGGGGGCAGGGAAGGAACGCCTCCGAATTACGGCCACAACAAGCAGCTCTGCGTAGCCCACTCCTGGGTCCCATCAGGCCAGCAGGTTGTCTGTGTCACAGCATGAAACACAGATTGATGTAGGGTCATTTTTTTGGATGAAAGGAACGAATATGACTTTGCTGCTCCCATGCTAACCCAGTCATGCCTGTCTGGATGCAAAGGACAGCACAGCACACAAAACCATCGCCGGGGGGAACCTTCCTCTTAGATGAATTGAAAGGGATCATGCCAAAGGCCTCCATAGAGCTAGCAAAACACATCATCCCCAGTATTTAAATCCTACTTGCATTTCTAGTGTTTCTCTCAGGAAACAGTAGTGCGTATTGTTTCAGGGTTCCCATAAAGCTAAGCTACCAGCTTCCTAACGTCTAACCAGGGACTGCCAATTGGTGGCCACCAACAGTTTAACAGACGGGCCCACCCCACAAGCAAACCTGCCGCGGGAACTGTGAGACTCACCTCTTTCATACTGGCGTGAGAGAATAATGACAACCAGGCCCTTGTCAACCACACTGCACAGCTCTGCCTCCGGCTTTCCTTTTTGCCCCCTCCGGGAAGTGGAACTGCTGTAGAGGCGGCTGAACTCTGCCCCAACAACTGTAATGCACAGAGGAGGAAGAAAATACCTTTTACTGCTTTCCTGGGTTAGTTACTTCTGTAGGGAGGACAGCACTGTGCAAGGGCAGGAAGCTGCTTTTATTAAAGAGCCTGGAGGTTAACAGAGCACTTTCCCTTTGCAGGTTTCATCATGCTCCAACCACTAACAACCTGTGCTTAACACAGGCAAAGGTTACGTCTCTCCCTTTCACAGGGGCAAACAAGCCCAGCCATTATAACAGCCTTGTTTCAGTACAAGCATCAACTATACTACACACTTTAAGTGATTAGATAATTCTGACCATCACTGCCACGCCAGGCACTTCCAGGCAGGAAGGTGAGGTAGAATCGTAACTAAGTAGAGCTCATAACTTGAGGTCCCAGCATGATTATTCCCAGCTGGTGTAATAAAGACTTAAACATAACCCTCCCAAGGAAGGTTAGAGAAGCAGCTCTTTTACTTCAAGGCTGTTCAGTTTGGGGAGAAGGGAGTGCAGTGTCAGCAGCAGAAAGCTGCAGGCACCAGGAATACGGCTCAGGGGATATTCCCAACTGACATCAGGGATAGCACCTCCCTTCACCGTAGCTCTTCTGCTCAGAGGTGCAGGGCTGGGAGAGCCCTAGCACGGCTGGGGCAAGCAAAGCCACTAACACGAACACAGTTACAGGGGAAGCAGCTCCAGCCCTGTGCTACAAAGCATTATTGAAGCTACATGGAAGTGCTTTGCTGGGATAACACAACAACTTCTCTACATTTGTGAAGATGCACAGCTACAGCTTGTGATTTAAAAGTTTCACTGGACTACGTGAGAGACCCTGAGAAGCTTCATGAAGTTATTTTAAGAAGTCTGATAATTTCAGCAGTGAGGCTCAGTACGTCTAGAGACAGTAGCCTTTCCTGGGGGTAACGAAAAAACTCAGAGGATAGTGATATTATTAATAGCCAGTTTAGCATCAGGTCAATGTGAACTCTACTTTTTTATTAAAAAAAAAAAGCTATACCTCATGGCATACCATTACCATGCAGCTGTCCTCTTCTCTAAAGGGAAAAGCAAGGAAGTCCCTCAGCAGCTATTAGAGGAGAGGTTTATGCTACAATGAATTTTCAGGTACTAGCAAAGGCATGAGGTTGATACCAAAACAATGCATTTGCGCTTCGTTAGGAGCAAAACATCCCCCTACAGCAGAACTCTTTATGTGAAGTGAAGCTTGTGCCTGAATACAATTCTTAACTAGTAATAGCTAAATCCTATACAGTCATTGAGACGGCCCTGCCTATTCTGTATGCAGAGACAGCAGCAGAATTCCTTTCCCCTTAGCTAAAGGTCTCTGTGAGGGTTTGTACTAATGTTGCCTTAGCTGAGGACACCTTCAGTTCAATCCTCTTACTTTCTTTAAACAAGTTTTGACTGGAGTTATGCTCTTCTTTTCCTTCTTCAGAACAGATCTAAGTGCCATTCTGTTTCTCCTTCTTTCTCCTTCCTTCTATGGAAGTACTTCCTTTTAAAGGTGTTTTAAAAGAGGCTTCCTGGGACACAGACACTTCACATTAGTACACTCTTACCACAAGCTTACACATAAAATCCCACCTTTTTATTATGGCATATGGTACTTGTTTGGATGTGTAAATACCACATGAGTATGACAAAAGGGGAAAGAAATATCAATGCTGAAATAGATACAGAGTCATGCCATTATCAATACAGTTTCATACGATGAATTTTCAAGATACAAAAGTTTGGGTTTTTTTTTCTTTTTACATTGAAATAACTTTACAGTGTTCTGTGAGCTTGTTTTTTATCCAGAGGAGAAAAAAATTAAAATATGCTGAGAACAACTACAAGCAGGAATCATTTTAATGGTTAACAGAAGAACTGTAACTTTGCTCTAGAACAGCATCTATTAAACACACGTAACAAGAGGTAAGCAACTATACAGAAGGTAAGAGGAGATTTCACCACAGGAGTCAAGTCAAGGGCAGGAAGGGGGAAATCTGGAACTGCATGGTTTTATTTGGTCACAAAGTTTGAGCTGAGTGTTTAAAATGAAGCACCCTTAAAGATGCAGCACTCCTATTTAAAACAATACAGAAACTTCCAATAGACTAGAACCTACATTCTGAAAAAAAAATAAAAAAATTAGACATTTAAAAAAAATCCACATATCTCTATGCTCATGACTTAACTTACTGTTACAAAGCAGACTGGCAGCTCTTCCTTAAGCAGCAACAATGCCCAGAAGTAATGCCACCATAAAGTACAGTATCTTTGGGGTGTCCAATACAAGGCTGACACTTCTAACACGATGTCAGAATGATCCATTTGTCTGCCAAAAGATTAGGCAAGAGAAGGAGACACTGCATCTTTTTTTTTCCACCACGCTGCCCGGTTCTAGCAAAGAGCTAAGACGTTTTCTTTGGGCCAAGACTAACAGAAACCACTTTTATCAAATATTCTTCAGGTTTCCTGCCAAACTGATTTTTTATTCTCATGTGGTTTTTAATATTTTTTTAAAAACAGCTTTTCCTGACAGTCTCTAAAGTGATACTGGAACGTTTAACAGTCACTCTTCCACAGTTTAATTGTTTTGTCATTTTCTAGTGCCGCTGATGCAATGATGTTTTCTGTTGGGTGACAAGCTGTTGAGATTACAACATCTAAGCAAAAAGAAAAGATATACAAATATCATTATTTACAGCAATGATATCTGGTTTATAGCAGGCATTTCTGATTTCTTAAAATGAGGGTGTATTGCTGCTACATCTTAAAACAGCGTAGCCAAGGTAACACATCCCTATAGCAGAATTACAAACATATTATTCATAAATATTTGATGACTTTTGCTTCTCAAGGAGAGGAAACAGTTACTACAAAAAAGCATGCTGTAAGTGGGCTCCCCAAGTTGAGAGTAATAGCTGGAAAATGTTTGATAGATTACAAAAAGTGAGAACTCTCTAGATATTAGCTCTTGCTTACTTCACAGGCAAAACTCTCGGAATATTACCTCAGACACAGCTAATAAAAAGCCATTTCAATTTTTCCTGGTAAGGTATTTCCAACAGCCTATTCAATGCTTAGACAGCATTTAATCTTCAGAGTCTTGCCCTAGCCTAAAGAAAAAAAAATTTACTGCAACTGCCCCAACTTACAGTTTAAATCACTGGTCCTTGAAAGGAATAAGCATGCTTAATTTCACAGCACAATTCCTTCCAGTCACAGCAGTGGGAGTGCTCTCTTCGTGGGATTCAGACTGAACTACCCATCAGGTTACATTTCAATAAATGCTCAACTCTGCCTTCAATACTAGGCATACTTATGCACATTTACAAACAGTGGACCATATTAGTCCTTATCAGATGTAATCGTATCTCTACAGAAGTGACTCGTTAAACTGGAATTTATCCTTCCAAGAGTTGAAGCTTTGGAAGGTACTAATAGGCAATTCAAGTCACTAGTATCATGAGTCACTTAAATATCTTGATCAATTCTGAACTCAAGGGAATCTCTTTCGTAAGCCAATATCAAACTTCTCAATGAACAAAATAAACACTTGCAATGCCTGTAAAAAAAAAAAAAAACCTTCATAAAAAGGGGAGAACTCCTAGGGTTCAATTAAACTTCTGCTAGTGAAGAATTCAAGGAGTCTGACAGTCGACACTAAACATCAATAAGCAATGCTAAAGCTAAGCCCTCATTAGAAGCTGACATGAGGGTTACCCTATCAATAAAAGCAAAAGTCTCTTTCACACCTGTGTGCCCTTGTAATTTCTGTACAATCTCTTTTGTCTGAAGGTTCCAAATATAAACCAGGTTGTCTTCTGACCCGGACACAATCCACTGGAAGGGGAGAGAAAAGAAGAAAAGTTATTTTAATCTTTCTTCTCAGCTGTATCTAAGTGCTACTATTCAATAAATGTTTCATTGTTTTCATATTAAGAGGAACTTCCAACATTTTATGTTTGATGTGGTTCGTTCTCTCTCAGCCTCTACTCAGCACATACAGGCAGCAAAAAGTTTTGTTCCACCCTGTGTGTGCTGGAGAAGAAAAATTAAAGGACAATGAGGAGCAAAAGATGCTGAGGTGGTTCTAAACTAGGATTCAGCCTCTGCAGATTTGTTCTGCCATCTCAACCAAAACCTACCAACCTGAGCCGATCATCTGATGGTTGAATGCTGCATAACTATGGCTAAACAATACCTAAGCAGCTGCTCTCCACTCAGGAACGTCCCTTTGCACTGCTGCAGCGCAGGGAGCCTGGCAACGAGACAGCAGGCAAACCTAAAGACACGGGTATCACAGGGTGCTCAGCAGAAGGCAGATGGAGTTTCCCAGCACAACCTTTTCTCCCACTGCACTATGGTATCTTACCATTGCTAGTTCACACAGTAACCATGGCTTCTATTAAATTGAATACTACTCCTTTTCTTCCAACCCAAAACCAATTTTAGATGAAAGGCTAGAGATGTTTATGAACCAAACTATAGATAGAGACTTGCATCATCCTTATATTTCCCATGGATAAGAGTAGTAAAAACCGCTTATTACTAAAAGCAACTGAAATAAACACTAACCTTTCCACCAGTAACGGAGAAATTTGCAAATATGCAGTACTTCTCATTTTTGTGTCCTGTGTATGTCTTCAGGCACTGAAAGTGAAGAGCCACAAGGTATAAGTACAGTTGGGAATTAGTGTTCTCACTGTCAAGGACAAACTCCCTTGGCAGAGCAGATTAAATATATCTGCATGTGTTTCCCACCCTGCCAACTTATCTAGGGGATGCAGAGGGCATCTCTGCCCTAGAACACTAAACAGTCATTTGAGGAAAGGAAGAAAAGCCTTAATTTGCCACTTTTTCACAGAGAAAGAGAGCAACAGCAATTTACTGCTCATAATATATTATTCATAAATACAGCTTTATTCAGTGTCTCAGGGCTATGCAAGAGCATAAATAATTTTTTTTTCAAAGGCATATTTAGTCCTCTTCAATAAAGACACAATAATACTTCTTCATATGGTATTTATAAAATGTTGAACAAGTTTAAAAAGCATATATGAAATCCAGATTCTGCTATAACCTTAGTTAAGGCTTCGTAGTGAAATAGAATTGTTTTTACCTTTCCTTTGCTGTAGTCCCAAAGTTTAAGAGTGCTAGAAAACAGAAGAAAAAGCTTTTAGCTCTTGGGTTTTTTCCACCTGACAATTTCCTGGTTTCAGAAAAGGTATCTCCATATCAGAGCTCCTAAAGTCTACATGAATCACTGTAACCTGGCTTTGGAATGCAGCTTTATTAACATCACAAGTATCAAGTTTTACTGACATGCCATTCTTATTCTCCTCCACAGAAAAGGAGTGCATTTAAATATTCCCCACACCTGCAAGTTTCTTTATGAAGAACGACCAGACACCTAGAGAAAGGATGGGCAGAACGACAGACAAATTACAATATGAGAGAGGATGAGATGGTTTGGCAAACATCCCCCAACTCCAATGCATTCAAAAGACTACAGATTTCATCACAAGTCTTCTTTCACAGGGCAAAAAAAAACCAACTAGAATCAGAGCTGGCCCTGCAAACTGTCCCCTCTTCCTCCAGCTCTTTTAAAATCAAATCCTACTGAAAGTAGATACAGACCAAAATACAGACACTGCTCTAATTTTTAAAATTCAGTCCTGCACTGGGATGCTTCAGGAGACTAAACAATGGACTGAGACATTTTTAGCCAGTTCAAGCGTAAACCAGGGCAGAGCAAGCAAATAACCAAGCCACTGAACACAATTTAGACATGGAGTCACTTGTTTCAAGCAAGCACTACACTCTTCCACAAACTAAGCAAGCCTTGCTCATGTCCAGATACAGACCATCTGTGCTGATACCTAGCCTACTGAGAGAGCTTGCAAAATAGTCCTTTTCTCTTCCCCAAGATGCCTAACCTGGGTTTTCTTTGCTTTTCATTGACTAGTTGAAAAAGGCAGGCAACAGTCTGTGTTATCTTTTATACAAAGATGCTCACACAGCCAGGACATCAGTCCCATGACCTAAGAAAGGAAGGTCTCTGAAAGCAACAGCATCATTAATGTCTGCGAAATGAGATGACAGACCAACTAATCCCTGCTTAGCAGCTGCATGGAAATCCTCCAGGTGAATCACTTTCAACACAATCAACCCACCTGCACTGCTTTTATGCCTTAAACATAAAGCTATTTATATATTACAGCCTTTTATAGACTAGATTTTCAGTTTCTTGGTGTTACAAGAGAATCACATGATTAATGCAAGGAACCGCTGAGGTTCTGAAAGGTACACAAGAAGGAATGAATGGATGTTGCAGTCACTAAGCAGTGCCAAGGCTTTAGAAAACATAAGCCCTGCCTGTGCCATTAGCAGAGCACAACACTTAGCACACTTGACAAGTTTGACAGTACATACGAACTTCTTGGGTAGTGTCATTATTAAGACAGCTAAACAGCAGCAAAATAGTTTTATTTGATACTCATGAACACTTCAAAGCTTGTGGGTTTCTCTTTTTTTAAATACCTACTTGTCCAAAGTTGCAGCTAGTATGTATTTGCCATTTGGGGAGAATTTCACAAAAGACACAGGAGGGTTATCATCATCTACAGTGAAAATAAAAGTGGTATTAAACAATGCACAGTTTTATCTTCTTGTTGGCAGAGAATTGCTTCTGACAATAATCTGATGTTGATTGTTTCACTGAAACAAAGTTTCAGTTTTGTTGTCCCTTGGTATTTCCAAGCAAAAAAGAGAACAGTAAAAAGGTGATAGTTTTCAGTATTTGAAGAAAAGGATATTAAGCACTTTGCTCAGAAACATTTAGTTAGCCCTTTGTAACTGAGTTTTTCTTCCTTGCATCAGCACTTACCAAGCGCGTATCTGTACATTTTAAAAATCATTACATTAGAACACATACCACTGATTTACAGTGCCATATAACTTGTCTATATAATGCTTTACAAGAATATTAAGGACTAGGGAACATAAGCCCAGTAGGTGCTTTCCTTTCACTAGCTATGTTTACAAGATGCCTCATGCTAACACCCACCTGAAATAAAAACAGGCAATCTTGTGCAGTCAAATATTACCTGTTTCCACTTCATCCAGCAGCATAAGCAGTTTTTTTATTATACTTTTGAACTGCTGCACAGCAAGCATTACATAGCTGAACAGCAGAAAACTTGACAAAACTCTCATTTATCCTGGAAGTATACTACACAACATTCCAAGCTTAAACAAGTTTCTAGACATGTGAGAGGATGGTTCCTCTTTTTGCAATAGATAGGAGGACAACAGTCTACTAGCAGAATGGCAGGAAGACAGAAAAATAGAGCTTAAGGAAGCCACTGTTCACAGCACTGATGCAGAATATCTAAGTTACAACTAAACACCATAGAATGTAGCACAAACAAGAAGTCTTCCTACTTACCAATCAGTGTTTTCAAGCACTGGCCTGATGCTGTATCCCAGATTCGACTATTAAAAACACACATGAGACTCATTACTACTGGTTTTAAAGCCTTTGTTCTGACTTTAATGTCACAAATCTACATTTTTAAAAGAAAAAAGTCTTTTCTAAAAATGAATCAGGCTTGAGCCCTGCAGCAGACAAGAAATAACCACTTACCAGAGTCCATCATAGCTACTTGACACTATCAGGGACCCATCACGATTAAAATGCACCTGTAATGTTATAGATGGGGGAAAAAAATTATTGATGTTTATAAAGACTAAATTTTTGAGCCCCACCGAAATTATTTATCTCCCAACATTGAAACCACAATTCATATGTATGGAAGCAGAAAGTCAACATGTTATCCAAATGACAGCCACAAGTTTAGATGAGTAACATCAAAACAAGACTCTCTCCCCAATTTGCCTGGCCCAATTATAAAAGGGAATGGAATTTAACTACAGCTGTTTATTCAAGCATCAGGAACTGGAATGCATATATTTCCTCAGAAGCTATTAAGAACACCGTAGCGCCAAGGCATGAAGATACTCTGTTCAAAGCATTATCTCCTCTAATAACAGCAAACCAGGGATAGCATCTTATAATTTTAAGGGCACAGAATTTAACCTTGTATGTAGCCACATACACGCTTTGAGTTCCTCCTTTCAACTACATGTCAAAATACTGCTATCTTAAAGAGTAACTTCTCCTAATGCGCATTTGTAAGTGTGAAATATGTTCTAGACTAAGCAAAACAATCGCATGTAACAATAGCCATAGCTTAACACACCTGAGGCTTAAAATTCTTTTAGTGTTTCCTTCATTTCAAAAATATTAAGAATTGCACACCTTCTGTTTTTCTTCATTTGAACAGATATTGTTGTATTCCAAGTTACCTTTATCCATTAAAGGAATGAGATTTGAAATGGAGCATACTATGCAATTACCCTACTTTGAACTTCAGTAATAGCTTGAAACAACAAAAAGCAACAGATGTACAGCAGTTCCAGGCTGCTCTGATCCTCAGCTGACCACCAGCCTGTGCCCCGGCATCAGGCTGCTGGACTTGGGCATGACTGGCACACCGCTATTCACAGCTTCCCACATTAATATCCGAGACGGAGATCCACGCTGACTTCCTTACAGTAAACACTGCTCATTTCATTTTCACTGAGCAACATACTGGCAAACCAACCACAGCCCATCCGGTACACTGTGTAAAGGTTTGATAGTAAGAATCAGAGCATGATCGCACTCTTCTAGAAACAAACAGAGGAGGAAGAGAAGCTCTGATAAAAACAACAATAAAAAAAAAACACCCAAGCATTTTAGTGTGTTCGTTTATCTGAAGGGACTTACAGCTGAAACGGGGTCAGAATGAGCAGGCAACGTCTTGAGGCACTTCCCTGTTTTCACATCCCATATCCTCACGCTTTCGTCAAACTGAAGATTGAAGAAATGCACAAGGTGATTTAATGATGCACCTATTTGTGGCATTTAAGGCGCTACAGTCTGATGCAAGACTAGATGCAGGGGCTACGTGGATTCCTCCATCCACATTGCAGCTGCATCAGAGACCTAGGACAGAAACAGTGCGCAGGGTAGCACGAAAAGATGGAGAATACAGTTCCCTTAGCGCCTCCTCTCCACGCAGGGAACCTGCGCCTTCTGAGGATGAGCTAAGGGCTTGACTATGTCCGCAAGCAGAGATAGCGGTGACACTGCACAGTTCATTTGATTACACGTTATGCGTGTGGAAGACAGAGAATTGAGATATAAAGGGTGCACAGCACTTACTCCGCAGAAAGAAAAAAAAAAAAATTACTTACTGATCCAGAAACGATGAGGTTTGACTGAGGGTTGAAGTTGCAGCAGAAAACATAGTTACTGTGCCCTTTCAGTGTCTTTAAGCACTTACCCTGAAATAAGATTTAGCGGAGTTAAATATACAGCATCCTTCCACAGCCATACACGCATTCAGTTAAGCTGCATTAAGGTTAATCACGACGCAGCACACAAAGAAACCATCTCTAACCTCAGATTTAGATGGGCAGGGGACCAGTTACAGGAAAAAAACAGGAAAGAAAAAAAAAGAAAACATTTTTTTAGTGATCAAAGCCAAGTTTCAACCCCTTTGGGCAACTTGCAAGAACGAAGCAGTTCAAAATACCTAAAAAAAATTAAACAAAGTTATCCCGTTGTTATTGAACCACCAAAGAGGAAGGTGGAGAGAAGTAATACAAGTGAACCATTGATAAGAAGTTACAAAAAAAGTTTCGTCTGAGAGGTTGCTTTCAGAAATGAAGCCTGGGGTTGTACTGCCACCATAACGCTTAAGTGCTCTCAGAATATAACCAGAATTCCCATGGTGCACGTAGCAATCCCCCTCTCCAGAAGCACACAGCATAACTCACTCATCCTCACAGTCCATTCAACCAGATGCTCATTATTACCAGGAAAGAGCATAGCCATTAAACAAGAGCCAGTGCTTAAAATTCTACCTTCTCTCATCACAGTATTTCAAACCTATCTCTCAGAACAACTTGATTTTAAGATGCCAACAGAGGGGAAAAGGAAGATAAATAGGTCCTGCACTTACCGAGCTTACATCCCATATTTTGAGGGTTTTATCATCAGACGCAGAGACAAGAAGGTTGGAATCTGATGACCAAGCAACGTCAGAGATGCCCTAAAACAAAGGAAAACAAACCACTTCTCAGCTCTGTTTCCTCACCAACATTGGAAAATGGAAAACAGACTACATATTATATTCACATCTGAAGCTAGAAAGAAAATTCAGCATTAGGAGTTGGGAATTATTTGAGTGGATTACTGATCCTTTCACTCTTCTTCAGTTTAATCACAAGCATACACTCCAAAAACATCAATGGCTTGTTCACATAGCTACTCTTTTACTGTGGTCACCAACACCCTTTCTTGGAATTCAAAAACAGTACGCTATATAAACTAATCTGAATAAGTAGTTTCTCTTCATGACAAATGGCTTGCTCTTTATGGTCGGAGTCCCTAAGTGCTGGTGAAGAACCAGAATCCACTAGGGTTTTTTTGGTGAGTCTTCATCTTCACTTATATAACTTCAGCATGTAAGAAACGCTGAAAAATTAAACTAAAGGGTTTGGGAGTTTGTGTTTTCTTTAGAACTCTGGAGAATGAGTAAGTGTTGTGTTTATGTAGGCAAAGACACAAGAAAAATTTAGTCACCTTAAAAGGCAAGCCATTCTGCTCAAGATACAAAGGAAAAACAAAACAGGACACAGTATTACTGTTTACTGGGATTTTCACCCAAGAATACATTGCCCCACGTATGATGTTGGTGTTCCTGAAACACAATGACTAAAGAAAATGGCTAGGCAGTGCGCATGCAGGTACTTCCTTATCGGTCTGCACTTCACCCATATTTCCAGCCTGGCCTGCAGTTAGCTCTGTAATTCCAGTCCCAGGCTATCACACAGGATTGTATAAACAAAAAGGCTCAAAAACAAGACTAAAGAATAAGCTTTCTGCACGAGTCAAACTAACTATGAGTGGAGATTTCTGGATGAAGAAAAAAAAAAGTAAAATAAATTCATTACAAGTAAATTTGTATTCAAATGCATAGCAATCTCTTCATACTTACCAGTTTATGACCAGATATTGTTTTTTCAAACTTGCCATCATACGCTCCCCAAATTTTAATGAGTTTGTCAGCAGCTGGAAAAGAAAGTGCCAGTTAACAGACTAACAGCACCGACAGATCCAGCTGTCTTCCCCAGGTAGAAAGAAATATGTTAACTACTTCCCTGCAAACACTGGGTAGTTTTTCCTCCCCAAGCAGATCTCAGTGCATAAGGCAATATGTAAATGGTAAAGAACAGTTTTGCGCATGTCAAGCTGCAGCAGCTGAGATTACACAAACTGCCTGGAATGTAAAGAGTCTCCAGTCGTTTTAGTTTCTCTGATGACAGCTTCAGTTTCTACTTTTATTTCAGATTGCCAGTGGTAAAAGTAGTACCATTCCATGAGGAATGCTGAAACACTTTTTTCCAAGAAGAACAAAAATTACACTACAACCTGAGTTGAACTAATGCCTGCAAAAACCCGAACACTTTATCTACTATTGTGTTAACTTGCACATGACATCAGCAAAAAAGGGTTGATATTTGCCAGGTGTAGATGTTGGAAAACTTTGGGGGAGAAGGGGGGAAGGGAAGAGCAGGAGGAGGGGGAAAGGAGGAGAGACTTTCATGAGGATACTTGAACAAAAAAATTATTTATATATGGTGCAGTGGCCTTATTAAGGCAATGTGCAGTAAAGCCAAAGATCTAAGTCACTGACATGTCTGGGAGATGTTCTAGTGGCCCTCACCATCATATTCAACAATGTTCTTTTAACTGCCATTTCCTTTCATATGGATCCTCTCTGGATCACTGATGGTCACAAACAGATTTTCAAAGAAAAGCTGTCAAGCAATGTTTACTACAGAAAAAATYACCAAAATACCAAAGCTGACAGGAAGAGAATTTGATCTACCACCTAAGAGAACAAGCAGAGAAACATTATTTCAATAACCTTCTACACATTTCAACAGCCTTATCAAAGGCTCTGACTCATAAAACACTACAGGTGTACTAGACAGAAGCAAGGACCAGTCCTCCACACCGCATTCTACAATCCACTCTAGTAGTGCAAAGCTATCTCCAACAACTAATACTGCAGGACTGTCTTCAACAATTTCATTTACAGTGCTCTACATTCATCTTTTCCCAGAGCCATGTTTTTGCCTGCAGGTCCTGCAAACAAAGTTTAATTTAAAAGCTTAAGCTAGACCTTTGGTGATGCAGAAAAGCACAAGGAGTTTCCTCGGCCCTGGAAGCAAATCTTGTGTTTGTTTTTGCCCATTGGCTCAGCGAAGGAAGCTGAACAGGTTAGGACTCTCTGGCTTAGCAATCCACAGAAGACCCAAGGTTCAAAGCAACAGAATTCAAAAAATTTAAAAGGAGATTGACAGCTTTGGCATTGGTCCTTTTAAGAAAAGCCATAACACTACATCTATCCTCCATCTGATCAAGGTAACATTAAAGACAGACAGGTCTTTAAGGCCCACATTGCACATTTTGGACAAAATATTATGAGAGTAATACTTACAAGAGCTGGCTAGCCACTCTCCGTTAGGACTAAATTTTACTGACGAGACTGCCTTTGTATGTCCTGCTAACGTGAACTTTAGAGCATAGTTTGGTTTTACTGGTGCAGGCTGTAAGAAAAATATACATGAATGAGTTGTATAAACACCAAATTTAGTATCTCAATGACAAGTTCTGTATTAGACCAAGTCACTACACAGTATTGGACTGCATGAATATTCGCCATAATAGATGCTACCGTTTACATTTTTCCCCTTCTCCAGATTCAGAAAAAAAAAATTGATGCCTGGAGCCAGTAGTGCCTCACTGCATAAGCACAACAAAAAACTCATCTTTGGTATGAATTCCACCCAAACCAATAATAAATAGGTGAGAGTAATCCAAAAGTCCAACCATAGGCTCCTTGACAGATTAAAATAAAGCACTTAGTAGTGATCTGCATAGTACTATTTGTAGTTTTTTAACTTATTGTGAATCAAATCACAGACCAATTCTTCTATATCTCCAAAATCCCAAACTTTCTCCCTTTTCACCATTTGCAAAGTTTTCATGGTCAAACAGTGACAACTCCTTTAAACATCCATAGGCTTCAAAGAATCTGAACAATTACTGCTTCTCCACCCTGCAACTAAGACTGTAAATTAACCAAAACTCCAGTCACCTCCGGGCCTTCCAAGGATACAAACACCACAGATTTCTAATGCTGAAAGTGACAACAAGTATTTCCTTTGCATGAACTTCAGAAAACAAAAATACCCTAGCACAAAAAAGGTTGTACTTCATCTGCTTTTCCCACAAAACCTTTAGCACATTTTCAGCTCTAGACAACAGCAGAAGCAGAAATCCTGAGAAGTTCTTAATTCATATTAGAATTCAATTTCTTAAAAATCCCTAATTCTAGTTAGCCTTTTGAATATGTAGATAGTTTCCATGCGTATTTACAAAGATATTGTTCAGAGGCCCACACACACCTTGCTCTGATTGGTTGAGGAGGAAGGAGTAGATTGTGTTTTGGTGGATTCTGCATCTGGCTTCTTTTCTTCTGTTGCCATGGTTCTGAAGCTGGCAAATGAGACTTATGGTGCTTGAAGGGGAGAATGAATGTGCTGCTTCAAAAGACAGCCTTTGCCACAGAGAGGAGGAATTGCACTGGAAATGAAAACCTGGAAGAAAAACAAAATATCATTAGCTGTCAAAGGAAGATTGTCAGCAACTAGAAGAATGACATTAGCATAACTGCGAGTCCCCAGAAACCAGTGCTAAAAAAATAAAATAAAATAGGAAAAAAAAAACAGTCTAGATCTTTTATCCAGAGAACTGAATCTTGCAAACAGACTTAAAGAAACATCACCAGCACAGCAACATTTATTTCATGCTGTCAGATCTATTAATGGGCAAGATCAAGAACCTAATCTATGGCCTTTTAATACTTCTTGGAAAGCTTTTTTACACTGCCCCATTATAACTAGAAATCATCAGAAATAAAGCAGAATAGCTTTTAGGTGTGGCAGACTTTTCCATATAATACTCCCAAACATGCCCAGAAGAAGTACTTTAATAGCACAGTCAATATAATGGCTTGCACAGAAGGTGGAAGGACCAGTCCAAGGCCTTTTTTTCAGATGCATCAAGACACAGAATACAAAATCACAATACAGAGAAGAAAGTAACAGGCATATCCAAAGCTTAAAATCCTACTAGGTTCCTTTCATCTTCTAATTCAAGTATTCCAGGCTCACGTTTCTCCCCTAAATGGTCAGGGCAGCAAATCATGCTCTTCTTTTCCCGAGTCTTTCACCTGACTAAGAGCCAGCCTTGTATTAGTCTCAACAGACTTGCTTTTTGTAACAAAACCTGATAAAGTGCTGTGCCAGTATTCTGTAATCAGGGCTGATACTGCACAGGGAACAATCTCCACTGCAGCCCAGCTAGATTTCAGCTTAGTAATAGAATCACCTCCAGCTCACACCGTAAGGATTTGTCTTCAAAGTGCGTTTGCAATATCCCGCTGCCGCTGCCATTCTTTTTTGCTGGTGGCAGCAGATTTGGGAGCAACAGCATCTGCTCTTCCAGGGACTAGCGGCACGTTAAGCATCGCGTCGCCGCGAGGGCACGGAGCAAAGTGCTACCAGCTGCCCGCACTGCTTTCACAAGCTCCCTCGGCAGCGCGGGCAAACCGCTGCCAGCGACGACAAGGAATTAAAACTTTTCTAACCCAGACGAGGTCCTTTTCATCTGGAACTAATCTGGCGACTCCAGCGAGCGCGTATCCCCCTGCCAACGCGCCCCGGCCGCGGGGGGGGGGG
>NW_020448196.1:3424147-3435335 GCF_003343035.1 Apteryx rowi | reverse complement strand
GGGGAATGTGGGATGGCGCATGCGCGCTCCGGGCCAAAGGCTGCACAATGCCGCTCTCTCCCGGGAGCGCTACGGCAAGGCCGAAGAGTCAAAAAGCAGCAACGAGGGGGGGTGCGCTGGCAGCGCCTTAAAGGCACAGGGGCCTACTTTGCTTCGCCCTTTCCCCCTCGTCCGCCCCTCCGCGCGCCTTTTTCTTCTCGAGGGTTGAGCTGCAGAGGCTGGAGAGAAGGAAGGATGTGCCCTGCCCTCCCTCCGCCAAGGAAGAGGCCTGCGAGGTGCAGCCGCAGCTCAGGGGTGGCCCTGTGGGCAGCCAGCTTCGAGGGCGCGGGCAGCCGAGGCCTGCGTGGCGCGCGGAGGCCTGCGAGGCGGCCTGGACGGGGCGGCCAAAACCCGGGGGTGCTGCTGGGCTCGGTGGAGAAGGAAGGGATGGCGTGAGAGGCGCCGACAGTCCACCCTCTGCTCGCCCAGGCCAACAGGACGTTCCCCCTACATTGCAGCGCGCTCAGCCCGCCATGGCATCAGGGCTCCCTCCGGCCCGGCGCGACTTTCCCACACAAAACGGATCACTCTGGGGGCCAGCGGTCGGGGACGCAGCCCTCTGCCTCGGCCTGTGCCCTGCGGGGACGCAAAAAAAGTCATTTAGCCCGGCCACAGCAGGGTTGGACGTTTTGGGGTCATCCTGTGCAAACCAGCACTGTTGAACTGATGCTCCAGTACTGCGGATAAGAACTGGTATGAAAAGGCTGGACACTAATGCATAAAATGCATAGCTGACGTGTGAGCCAAATACCACAGTATTTGACTGACTTTCAATACATCTAAGCCAGTTCTCAGTGTACAAGAGCCCTGACTCAGAAAAGCATATAACTTTGATTCATTAAGGCCAAACAACCTACTTAAAGTTAAGCGGCTGTTTAAGCACTTTTCTGGAGAGCAGTTTTCTTTATTGTTTTTTTTTTCCCTGAACCACAGCTCCAGACTGCGCAGCACGCAGCACAGTCTGCTTTCAGTTAAGAGGGAAGAAAAGCAAGAGACACGTGTCACTTACTGGCCCTTTAACACAGGAAGATCTTTGGGCTCCAAAAATTCTAGTGGCAGTTGAGAAAGGAAAAAGCCAAAAAAAGCTGTGGTGCGGCGAAGCCAAGGCCCGTCTCCTCCAGCCTGGAAACCCGGAGCAGAAGTCTGGGGGATTAACCCTGCCGTCCAAACGCAGGGAGGGAGAACACAGAGCTATAGGAGCTGCCCTGTCCCCAGAACCGTATTAGGAAACGAATCAAGCTGAGTTTCTGTCAGTCCTTATTCCAGATGGATTTGGCTGAAAGTTTTGTTGTTTGAAAAAAAAAGGGGGTGGGGGGGGATGAGGGAAGGCATAGGAGAGTATACAAATCAGCATGATAGTGCTATTTATTTATTCAACTTTCTTGTGATAGGAATAGGGCGTTTTGTTTCTTTCATGCTGGTTAAAGTTTGTATTGTGCCACTGCCTGCTTTGGAAGTCTTTGCCTAATATTTTATACATATGTATATGTATTTTATATATATATTTATATTTAGATCTTTATCTGTACTGAGTAATATATCTCTGGAACTCAAAAATCATAATGTCAATAACATAGTAATGATGATTCAAAACAACCCCTTAGCTTCTGAATCCCGGATTTTTTAAAAAACAAATTTGAACGATTATAAGCACTATTTGGCTAAGTATTTGCATGCATGCTGGACTGGGGTTTTGACAGCATGGCTCATGCAGAGAAAGGCAACTCAGCAAGCAAGGGCATTTCATTGGGACTGAATAACATGAGTGAGTACTCAGGGATCCGAAAGACAGCCCATGGTCTTGGGATGAAGTTTAACTTGTTGGTTAGGAGTCATCCATGAGGATCCTTCTTGCTCCCCAGGCTGTGCTGCCACAGCTGTGATCAGCAGGATGTGCTATCTGTCCAAATTTCCTCACCGTAAAAGAGTGGGGCTTGGCAGGCTGCTCTCTTGCAAAATCTTTCATTCCATTTGGTTCAAAATAGCCTGAACTTGGTGACCTGCCAAGTACACTGGAAAAGACACCTGTCTGAGGGTTTTTTGGAGGGGAGCAGCTTCCCATAATGATGAAAGGGAAAGAAAAGTCTTTCCATAAGTGGCTCAGATTACATGAAAGTGACTGCTTTCAGTGCTGCTGGGATCCCTTTGGGTGGCTTTAAGGGTGGTCAGGAACTGAGCTGGGGTCAAGGGTTCTGCTGTTGCTAATGTAGTAAATTTTGTCACAGGTTCCACTGAGACCAGAATCAATCTAGTCCTGCAGATCTGATCCAAAGGATGTTAATGTTTGTGGAAGAGCTCCCACTAACTTCAGTACATGCTGGATCTGCTTTTTAGACCTGTCTGCTACAAACAAGCGCATGCTTACATTTGTGACAGTAAGTAATAAGGCACTAAGCTTACAAGCTGTATTAGCCCATGTTTAGGCTTTGGCACAATTAGCAATCTCAGTTAGGATTTTTATTTTCTTGGGCCACTCATACAGCAAACAGGGAAAGCGCAGAACAGACTTACCGTGTGTTACACACTATTGAAGAAACAGAAGGAACAAGAAATCATCAGAGATCTGCTGCATCTTTTATACTTTTAAAGAGCAACTGATCCCTGACATTTAGCTGTTTCTGTGTGGTTGCTAATATGCTGCTCTGTTTTTTCAGAATCCCAGATACATCACATTCATATGTTTCTCCTGGGATTTAAAAACAAACACTGAATGTTTTCCAGGCTGATATGTCTACCTCCCCCACTACAGTATGAACCTTGCTTGCATCAGTGCCAACATTTGTTCATTGAAAACTAGGAAATCTCACCCCAGTGGAAAGTAGGTAGGATTTAATCCATTTTGCCCAGGGAGGGATGTGTACGTACCCTTACCCTGGGCACAAGGGCTTATGGAAGCTGAACTTCTTTCAAAATAAGATCACTGAACACGGCATGTATAGAGCTCCATCTCAGGAAATTCCTGTTATGAAGCAGTCTGTGTAAGAGAAACTAGGACTTCATGCAGGATTAGGGTCCAGCACAGTGCTGTAATGTATCATTCTATACCGATTCCCCCCCAATGCAAGTCACAGCCAAGTTAATGCAAAAAGGCTGCTGATTTGAGAGCCCCAGACTGAATCACACATGGTCTGACTGCCAGACGTGATGACAGCCTGCCTCTCCCAGCCACTTCAACTGGAGCAGCGGGTTCTCAGCACTTCTGTGAATCAGGAACTTCGTTCTTGGCTGGTGCAAATGGTTGCAATGCCAATGAATGGACAGTTCGATACAATTAGCTCATATCCCTGAGATAGTTTTAACAAATCTAAGTATTATTATAACTCATTGACATTTAGAAACAAAAAGTTTAGAACTGTTATTATTAGGTCAGAGCACCTCTTTACCATTGTCTCCAGTCTTTGTAAGAGGGCAGGATGAAAAGGAAGAAAATACACAGGAATCCGTTAGGGATTTGGTCAACTGAAACCTAGCATGTTCTGGTATCTGTCAGTTTAAACTGCCAACTCAGTAGCACACACTATTCAAAAGCTTGCTTACCTGTGCAAACCACTGTGTTAACAGCAGGTGCTGCATCTCCACACCACGCTGAATGTGTAACAAAACCATTTAGACACAGCTAATTTCCAGATAAACATATTTACTATGGCTAAAGCTATATAGCCATATCGAGTGAGCAGTTTCTCCTCACTTCTCAGATTCCTTTGGCAAGTCTCTATCCTCTCCCACAATACTTCAGGCTTTTGCTCTGCTTCCTTCCATACATATAAATGTACCTTGATCTACTGCATCCCAGCCTCCAGCTCCTCCAACTAACAATTCTTGCTACATCCTGATAAGAGACACCAAGATCAGGTAGAATGTCTTGAGGGCTCTTCACACCCTTCCTCTTCTTTGCAGGGGAAACTATTCATCTCTGTTTTTCCAGCTTGAGAACTGCCAGACTGGAAGGATGTTATGAAAATCCATTCCAGACCTTCTGTTGAATATTAGCTGTCTCCAGAACATCATTTAGATAATAACCAAGTTTCATGGTTCCTTGTACCAGGCAAGCCCATGGCATGACCAATGCCCAAGTTTCTCCATGAAATTTCACAAGAAAAACAATGCATCAAAGCACAGAAAAGCTGTATCACTCCAAGACAAAGTAAAAAGCCAAGAAAATTAGTTCTACAGATGCAAAATTGACCTCCACAATCTTGTTCTCCTTCGTTCTAAGCAACCTCTGTCCTCTCCAGTAGGAAAACAATTGTAATATGTCAGGCAGAAAAAGCTTTCTGTAGAAAATATCAATGAGATGGGGAGCTTATACATCCAGTTCCCATGTATGTGCTAGAGGACTGGCTATCGAAAGTTACTTAAGCATGAGCCAGAGCAGCATGGTGTGCTGGGTCCCTGCCAAATGACTCAGCCCTTTGTCCCAAGGCCAGCAGTTTGGGTTTGCAAAACTTAGTCCATCACCTGCATTGAGTAGAGCAGGAGTGAGTAATGAAGGGAGAGGTGGCCCTGGAGCATCTCAGGGGAACAAGATTAAGAGCTGGGAGGTTCTAGCATGACACAGGCTTTTCTTTAAATAAAGAAGTCTTTTAAAATTCCTGGCTGCACCTTCCTCATAAATTCCTGATCTCCAGATGAACCCTTTCAAGGTGAATGACTGCCTACATTACTGTAAAAGATTCACATTGGTATTCACCTTGCCCAGCATAGGCACATCACTTGCCACAGCCATGTGAAGCATACAGAGTAACTCTTCAGTGGAAACCTTTGGAAGGGAGCCCTGTTCAAAACTCCAGACAAGCTGAGCATGGAGAAACCATCCTCTTCTCGGTCTCCTTCATGCACTAACATTTCTTCCTTCTTATTATTAGCTGGATCACCGTGACATCTAAATGTTGCAGCTCCCAGCAGGACCCCAAAGTGCCAGGCTCTGTACAACAACAGTGAGAGACAGTTCTTTGCAATTTAAACTGGTAAGATGAAGGGGAAGAGGGAAAGTGGGGTAGAGCAATTTGCTTAATATCACACAGCAGCCTGGTAGCTGAGCTACCAATAAACATGCCTCCCAACATTTGCAAGATTTATTTTTAAATGGTATTTTGTCGATTTTTCTTAAGTTGATGAAATGTTTTTTTTTAGCAAAAGCTTAGATGAGAAAGTTCAGCAGATGTAGGCAGGGACATACTCAGGTATATGAGTGCACACAACATGCACACACACTACTGATCTTCACTGAAATGTATTCAGATTTCTATAGGTGTGTACAGGTCCTGTACAGCTTTCAGCTAGTGGAAAGTCTCTAAGTTCAAATATCACGGACTGTGCTTTGCAGGCAGGAAGATGAATCTTCTTGCCCTTCCTCAGTAGTAGGCAGAAAATTTGATCTACTCGTGATGAAATGCCCCGTGACTCCCCTAATGTCTGAGGCATAGATCTCAGGTGAATACTGGGAGGCAATAGTCCCCAGCATTAGCAACACAGGATGTATCAGGCATCCTTTGTCCCATGAGATAAGTGTAAAGCCACCTCATTCAGGGCAAATCTCTCTCTGTGCCTGTGTTCAACACTATCAGTTACAGATGAACGCTTGAAAGATCCTTTGGGTCTTGGATAGCTCAGTTCTTTTCTGTCTTCCTATTGATCCCTATAGTGTGGTGCCTTTTGGGGCTTATAGACATCCTGGCTCACAGGTTCACTGTTTGGGGACTCTACTCACCCCTATCCAGATGAAGAGTGAACGCTGAACAGACAAAGGTCCTACAGGCACTGACACATTCCCAACAGAGTGTAGCCAAGCTGGCCTCACCAGCTGGTATGGCCAAATTCTCTGAACTACAAAATATGAGTCGAAAGAGCTGAGTCCAAGTTCTGACTCTGCCCATGATTCTTTGCGTCATGATATTCTCTTTCTCAGCTGAAAAACAGGGCTCATAATATTTCCTTACCTATGAAAGCTGTTAGGAGGATTATTGCATTGTTGTGAATTCCACAGATGAAAGGTACTACAGGAGAACAAACTGTAATTATTGTTTCAAACCTCTGCCCTAGTCCTGTCATCCTTACTTTACTGAATAACCCTTACTCAATCGAGTAAACTCTGCAGCTACAGTGAGGAAAATCATGTGAGTAAAGATGAGTCTCTGTTGCAATGATAGTATTTATCCTCTTGTGTTCAACACTCTTCTCTCTGCCACTGGGATTACCTGAGTCACTCAAATAATAGCAGTCACTTATACACACTCTTAAGCAATCTTCTATTAGGGCACTATTTCATTGCAAGAATGATTGTTACTGAATAAACTCTCTTTTTGTAATGTCTAACATCTACTATAGAGGTGACAGCTGCTGGTAATAGGATCTCCCATGAGTCCCCTGATATGTTGGGTCTCATGGAGTCCCTGATGGCTGATGAAACAGTCAAAATGACCAAATTTGCCAGCCTTGAGGTGTGTTGAGCTTGCATCAGCCTTTCATGTGCATGTAAATGTACCTAAGTACATAAGTGTGCCTAAGGATGTCAAGGCTCATGCCCAGAGATGGAGGATGGAATATATTGCAGATGCAGTATTCAAACCACTTCAGCAGCTTTCTCCAGTTGTAATCCCTTTGTAATTTCCAAATACAGATACTCACAAACACCTCCCTTGATGGAAGCTATGATTTTGATGGTGAAACAGACACTGAATGGTGAGGTAAAGTGTCAGAAGCTTCTGGTTAGGAGTTCTGGCAAAGGTAGCCCCAGGAGATCTGTTGCTTCAGGTTAGTGTTTCCAACAGTCTCTGACTGCTGTTAAAACTATTGGGTCCTGTAATGCAAGGCACTGAGTGCAGTCAGTTCCCACAAAACTTATCAGTCCCATGCAGAAGAGTATCTCCCTTTTCCACTTCCATCCACCCATATTTTCAAAAACACTCAAGTCCTACCCGTGGCACTGAAAGCAGAGAAGCAACAAGTGGCAGTGTTGACCAGCCCTAAAAACCACTATCTGTGCACAGATAGGTTTTTTTTATTAAACCCTATGCACAAAGCTGCCTAGAAGGATGTACATATCAGTGTGCTTTAAGGGTTAAAAGTAGTGCAATGACAAGAAGTAAATAAACTGCAGGTGTTAGTTAACAAGGTACTAATTGGGTAACTAGAGGTACAATTTAGGGGACCACAGAGGCTAATCAAAAGGCTTTGGGTGAATGTGGGATGCTCCTTTGAGCTTAGGAAGGAAGCAGTGAAAAGCTATTGCTGTAGTCTTGTGTCTTATAAAGCTGGACATTAGGTATCTGAGAGCAAGGGGACTGTTAGATCTTGTGTGTAAAACTTGTACAGCAGCATCAGTTCAGAAACTCAGTAATGATTGCATCCATCTTTTCCTTGGTCTGAGCACTCTTATGTTGGGCTAGGTACTCTGTCTGAATAATTCTGCCTTGATTTCAGCCATGTCTTTATATATGGGACTTATTCAAACTGAGTCAGCTTATGCCTGTTTGGCTAAACTATTATCTAAATTCACTCCTTTGCATAAAGAAGACTTTAAGGATCCCTAGAATATGTTTGCTTTCCTCTCCCTTAGAAGGTGCAGCTGACTTCTTCAAGCACAAGTTTGTAGAGCTACAGGTAGGTGTGTGATTTGTATGTTCCAGGTTGAAAGCTGATGCCTGTGAAATGTCAGGAGACAGCTTCCCACATGATTTGCTTTGCCTGCTCAGCTTGAGGCATAATGAACATGACAATTTGGGATGAAACTATCTCACACCCCCCTGCGTGAGATAAGGATGCAACAGGTGTCGTTGGAGACTGCTTTGGGGTAGCAGTTCTGTGGCACCCTCTGTTACCAACCTGATGTTGAAATGGTCGTTTATTTTTTTCCTCAATGTAGGATAAGTAGGTCAGGGTGTAGTTCCTTTTATTGATAGGGATAGAAGGAGATAAGGTGACTTGCTTACAGCATCAGTCTTAATCTTGAGCAAGTGTCTGGTCTGTTTTACACACTTCTGAAATGCGGGGGCTTCATCTCCTGTGTGTTATGTGAGGAGCAAGGAGAGCAGCCCTACTGTTACGCTGTGCCTTGCACACTGTATATAACTCAGTATTCCCTACTGTTAGGATGCCTATTGCGTGCATCATGTGATATGGTTTCAGAGACCTCAGGGAGGCCCACTCCTTGCAGTGGATTAGGGCTGAAAGGAGGATCAAACTCCATTTTTTGTATTTGTGCATATTCAGTGTGAGGTGACTCTGCCCTGCCAGCTTGAAGAGGCTTTATGTTCTCGCAGGGACCCTCCTAGGTTCTCCTGTCTGTGCCCCGTTGCCTGCGCCCGCCCTTTGTGCTAAGCTCTCCCATCGCGCTCCCTGCGTGGTGTTGGGGTTGCTGAACATTTTCCATGGTGAGAACGTGGACCTGTTCAGTTGCTTATAGCTCTGCCAAATCCTAAGTTTCAGCCAACACACTTTGAGGCAGGGATTTTTCTCAAGCTAAAATAGAAATATATTTAAAAATCAAGCTCTCGGGTTATCGTTCAGCTGAAAATGAGACTTCTAAGTGAAAAGCATACTTTTTTCCCTTAGTGTTCATAATGAAATACTCACCTGATTATTCCCTGTCCCCTCCCTTGGAAAGCTTTAGTCTGCTGGTTTCTTCTAACTCCCATGCCTAGGAGCAGCAGCAGTTCTCATTTAGGGGCTCTTTGGTTATGCTCATGACTTGGTATCTGTGTATGTCATGGCATTCATAAATTCATACCCTGTCTTTTCCATGTGGATAAGCATGTCCTGGAGCAGGACAAGGGGTTCAGAAGAACTGACCTGATGCTTTTCTGCTCTCAAATGCTTTGATGCCCATGTACTCTTTTATAACTGCCTTGAAAATGGAAATACTGAAGAGATGATGGTGAAAGGTGCCCTGTGTTCAAAATCTGGTTCTTCCCTACACCTCAGATATCAGTATACTTAGGCAGGGAAGAGTTCAGATGGTGTTTCCAAGGGATTTCCTAGCTTAGTCTGGCAGTGTGAAACATGTGCTAACTAGACATAGAGCAGCTTTAGTGAACACCAGCAGGCAAAGTGTGGCTGTTTCCCATAAGAAGACCCAGAATGTACCTTTTCCATGTTGCTTCTGTGCTCCGTGTTCCCGCAGCGACCTTGTACTCCGGGCGTGTAGGAAACTGAAGTGCCTTTCGGGTACTTGATGAGCCAGTCAAGAGGGGTAAGGCTGTGAATGTGTTTCTAGTTCCTAAATTCACACCAGCTTTGAAGTTAAGAATGCAAAAAACACTTTTTGGTTTTTGGTTGTCATACACACAACTCTGGTTTCATCCTGAGACAACAGCAAGAGTGACTAACCAGAATTTTCCAAAGCAGGTCTCCTCTAACTTGCGCAAAAAAACAATCTTTCAGATTATAACAGATCTGGAAATTTCAGTCCCGCTGGTCACGTTTTTCAAAAATTAATCTTCTGGAAATAAGGTCTTACAGTGAAAATGCCTCCACCTTATGGCTACAATAAACCAGCTTATTAATTGGCATCACTGCCTGGCTGTTTGTATAACAAGCAGCATGGCAGCCTCTGCTGGCATATGAGTCCATAGAGGAATCCCATAACTACTTATTTTATGTTGGCACTCAAATCTTTCCCCTGGATTCATTTGTTTTCCAATGGTTGTATTTTTTTGTGCTGTAGCAATTAAACCATATTTTGTATTGTAACAATATCTTTTTTTCTTTCTACTGTTTGCGTTTGTAGCTTTGCTCCAGGATATAGGCTGTTGCTCTCTTTGATTTGCAAGTGTTTGTGTTTTTAATGGTGTTTGTGTTGATGCTCGTGTGGTGTGTTTGTAGAATTCATGTTTTGCTTTTATTGTGTACTTTAGATTACTTTGTTTGGGGCAACTGATGCAGTATTATGAAATGCCCTAACTAGCGCAGGCTACATCGGGTTTGGGGTTTTTCTAATGCATTTTGTGACTTACTGTCACAGCCCGCCCTGGCCGGGTTCTATTTTTATTGTGGCTGGTATTAGCTGTTGCGTAATAAATACGAGCGTGCGTTACCCAATGCAAACCACGACTTTAAGAAAAACAGTCCCGGTGGTTCTGATTTAAAACTGCAGGAACGTCTCGAGCAGCGTGTGCGCGCCTGCAGGCGCTTCTGCCCCCGCGCCGCGCCGCGCCCGAGGGGAACCTGCCCGCTGCCGCCGCGCCGCCCGGGGCTCCTGCCGCCGCGCCTTTGGGGAAGGAGCGGCGCGGGGGGAAGCCTCCTTCCCTCCTTCCTGCCTTCCTTCCCCCTGCGGCGTCCGCCCCGGAGCCGCCGCCGCCGCCGGCCGGGGGCAGCGCCTCGCCCCGCCATCCCCGCCCGCTGACCGGGGCATCACCCCTGCCGCTTCCCTCCGCTGCCCGCCGCTCCGAGCGCGGAGGGAGGCGGGCGGCCGGGCGGGCAGGGAGCGGGCGGCCGGGGCGGCCCCGCTGCCTTCTGGGACTTGTAGTCCGGCGGCGGGCGGCCGCCGCTCACCCGGCCCGGCCCGCGACTACCGTGCCCACATGGCCTTGCGCCCCGGCGCATGAGCTCTTGGGCGCTTTAGCGCATCTATTATACTGCCTTGCCGAGGATAAAAAGAAGAGCAACTGGAGGGACTATAAGGCAAACGTTGCTGGAGCTGCCGGGGCAAAGTAATCTATTTAATCTTTCCCTTTATTTGTTAGATGCTTGGGTGTGCGTTGCTAGCACTGGGCCATGGTTTTCTGCAGGGAGGGGGGCCGGGGAAGAAGGGGGGGGGAAGGCAAAACCCACTTGGGAAAGGCCAATGCCGAATTTTTTTTTTTCCCCCCTCTTCTGCCGCTGCTTCTTGCAAGCCCTCAAACGCTCCCCTCGGTTCCGCAGCCTTTGTGCGCCGCAACAATGCAACAAAGCCAGCTGGGCTCCGAGACAGTGCGGCTATTGATTTCCTCTCGGCTCTCCTCTGCTTTCCCACCCCCCGTTTCTTCTTCTTCTTCTTCTTTTCTTCTTCTTCTTCTTCTTCTCCTCCTCCCTCCCCCCCTTCTCGCCGAGCGCCCGAAGACGCCCCGGCCGGGCGCGGGGGCTGCGCGCCCCTGCCCCGCTGGCCGCCGCGCTGCCTCGCGCCCCCGCGCACGGGAGATTTTCTTTCTTTCTTTCCTTTCTTTTTTTTTTC
>NW_020448196.1:3372984-3423857 GCF_003343035.1 Apteryx rowi | reverse complement strand
GGCTCCTCCGCGCCCTGGCCCGGCGCCGGGCTGCTCCCGGCCATTTCCCTGCGGCCCCGCCGCCGCCCGGGTCGCTGCCTTGCGAGTGGGGAAAGATCCGAGCAGGCTGCCCGGGCTGCGCCGGAAAGTGCGCGTTTCGCGTGTGTGTATTGGTATAGACACCCGGTCCCTTCGCTCGTGTGAATATCTGCTGTTTACATAACTTCTGCGAATAAATGAAAACCAGTAGTTCGTTGCCTGAAGTTGATCTGTTTTTAAAGGCGGAAAAAGAAACGCAGATCACGGATTTATATATAGAAGTGTCACGCGGTAAATAATGCTAACGCTAATAAAAGGCAAAACTTCAAAACTTAGCCGTGCTTCCCCCCCGCTCGTATTACGCGTTTGCTTTTTGCACCTCCCTGGCACGGGGGAATAGAGCATTATTTGTAGGCTGTTTGGTTTCACTTTCAAACAAAGCTGTAGTGTTCAGGTCGCTGCGCGTCTTCCAGCTGCAAGGTTCAGCCTGGCAGGGCGTTAGGAGGGAATGCGTTTCCTGCAGAAGGGACTTGACAACACGGACCATGCCTTCGGCGCGATTTGCTCTGAATGTCTTACGAAAATGCTGTAGTGTGGATTTACCTTTCTGTCGATGTCTACAGGAATCAAGAGTTACAGAAATAAACTTTTTTTTTTTTTTTGGTGAGCGATTATGATGGTTTTGCTAATACTTTGAATGTTTATCTGTTTTACATGCAAGTTCTCTGACACTAGTAAATAGTAGGTTAGGGGGTAACGCAATTAGCAAAGCACACCTGCTGTTCCTTGCTGGGGAAAAAGGAGCTTTTTTATTTTTTCTGATGTGCTTGTTAATATTTTTAATGCGTTCAGTATATGCGAGTATGCTAAGGGGAGCGGTCTCTAAATTAAACTGGAAATTTAGGTTTAAAGCTGACTCTTGTCCTTAATTCACCCAGTGATAAGTCAAGGTATTAGAGAGGACTTGGTGACTACCATATGTGCTGCAATACATGGGTGAGAAGTGCAGAATAAATATGCATCAATCAAAACAAACAAGAAATCCCCAAAGCAGTCTGGTTGTTTTACAAGCAAAAAAACCAAAAAGTCTGTATTACTTACAGTATACTCAAGTTGCTGGGTATTTTTAAGTGCTAAGTCCTTGCTTCCTAATCAGCAGATCACAGAACTAGCAGACTACTGCCTGTCTTATTTTGTTAACTCAGAAGTTTAGAGGGTTTTTAATAACACACTCCAAGGCTCCTGCTGAAAAAGAATAACTTCTGAACTAAAAGCCTTCCTTTCGGGAAAGAATAAATAGCAAGATTGTACTTTATTTCTCTTCAGTCCACACTAGTTAAAATACTCACTCATGCGTGTATTTAGTCTTTGAAACAATGCTTAATAAAAGGACTGGGTGGAGGGTAACAGTCTTATTCAACATTCAGTGTAAGCTTGATTGCAATATTGTTTTCTATACTCACTGCCTGTGTGCTTCATTGCTGAGACAGTAGCTGTCCCAGTGAAAGGCCTTTTTAGTTTTAGTGACCTATGCATGCAGAGTTTAAATTGAAAAAGAATGCATGTGCCATGTAGAGAGTCTGAAGTCTTTTCTCAAAAGTGTCTTTGGAGTCTTAATTCCATTTGTTTTCAATAAAACTAGGCTCCTAAATCGCTTCTGGAAATAAGATTTCTGTCATATTAGCACTGAGGTGCTTTCAAAAACCTTTGCCATTCAAAAAAATCAATTTAGAAGAAAAACATATTTAAGAAACTTGATGTACCAGCTCAGGGTGTATGGTAGGCAGCAGCACTCTGTTACTATTTTTTTTCTTGTGAAAGCTGGTTTTGTAAGTCAGTTGCTGCAAATGAAACCTCTTTCAGTAGGCTTCATAACTAGCGTTTCTTTGAACTGTATTAGGTAGAATGACTTAAACCACAGTTCCTAATAATCTTGCAAAATCTTTGTTTCTTGAGTTAAGAACAGTGTGTTCAAACCTTCATCCTTCAGTCATCTCCTAAAATGGTGGAGACTGTAACAGAGAGTCTTGGTGTCCCCAAACCATGCCCGCAGATCCAGTCTGCCTGACCTGAGGGTCTGTTCCCCTGCTGAGCCCCGGCGAACCAAACACAGTTCCCACAGGTGAAGCCGGTGCAAGGTTGCAGTTTCCAGCAGTTTTTGCAGGTGCGTCTTTTCATGGGTGCAGGTTCTGAAAGATGCCGTTTAACGCTTACCCCTTAACTTTTTTTTTTTTTTAATAGGCACTTGTGCAGCGGGGTGTGGGCTTGCAGCCAAGCCCCGCTGCGCTCCTAGAGTCTTGTTCGTTCTCCCTTGGGTAATCTGGGAGCCTGATCAGTCTCGTTGACAGCACAAACAACTCGGGAGTCAAATCCCTCTCCTCAGCAGCAGCTGAGTGATGTAGTGAGGTCTCATGTTTCAAAGGCTTAATTACTTTTACAAAATATACTACTCTGTCTACTTTGGTAAGCTATCAGGTGCTTTAGATGCAGGCAGAACTACACTTAACTAAATAAATGAACAAAGAGCATTTTGCCTCTCAGCGTTGTTGATTGTTTCTCTTCAATCCTGGTTGCTCCCTTCTTTGCTAATTTGCAAAATTCATTAATCCGCAGTGGGTTTCCCAATCATTACCATGAACCGTATGTTTTGTTTTGTTTTGTTTTTTTTAAATTACCACATTATTCTACAGTAATAGCCCAGAACACTATTGTAAGCAGTGGAGTTTGGGGAATTAGCAAGGACCCATTGTTTGCCCTGCTGTTCAGTGAGCTGTTAGGACATTTTGGAAGGACGTGTATATCGAGCTTTTCATTCCAGCGTGTCTTACTGTGATGTCGGTGTTTTTTTTGTCAATCATTAGTGCTTGCTGGAGGTGAACATCTTTTATGTGGCACACTAACAATGCAATATAAGAGAGGAAATGCTCCTTAACCCACTTGCTACTAAAGCCAACATTAAAAGGAAAGGATTTAAATTCTTCTGGAGAGCAGTGTGGAAATTCGCAGTAATGTGCTGCTAAAGCTGCTTTTTCTCCCAGTCCTCGCTCGCTCCTCCAGTCTTGCTGATAAGACACCAACTGAAGAAACACAGCCTCTATTTTGGATTCCTTTCGCACCTTGCCAAGCCTCAGTCTCTTCCTGGTTTGAATTTGATTTAAAAAAGACCACCGTGTCTGGGTATGTTTCGGCAACGTGAATAACCTAGGCAGAGGAGGAGAATTATTCGAGTCTCTCGTCCCTTTGCTGGGACCAGAACTCAACATTCTCCTCTCCAGCAGCAGAGCAACAGGCCTAGCAAAGACAACCTGGGGTGAAATTCCTTTAAACTAGGGGCTGAACTAGAATTAAATGTCTTGGCCCGAATGATTCCAAACCTGAGGACATTTAGCTGCAAACCTTGAGATTTGGACTTGGTTCCGGTTGCCACAGGTCTGCTTTTGGAATGACCCCATTTGCTCCTCTTTGCTTTGAAAAGAGAGAGAGAAAGATTGCAGTAGTTGTTCCTGGTCTTGAGAGCTGTTCCGCTGTTGAAGTTTATGCTTGGAGGGCTCTTTTGGTATGGCAACGCTGATATCCTTGCAGAGTGCTTCATGCACTGACACGGTTATGCTACCAAAGGTGCACTTCATACAACCAACTCGCCTGCCATAACCAAACCAAGCTGTACTGGGAAAAAGATACGTTTTTCCTGTGTTACCTTGTCTATACGGAGGGTGTCTGGGTGAGGATCACACTTTCTCACAACCCACCAGAGTGTGGCCATGCCACGAGAAATCTGTTTTCCAAAACTGCACTGCTCAATAAGTATGGCCACAAGTAAGTCCAGAGTTTGCAGCTCCACACTGTTTTGCTTCCTGCTGCCTTGCTGGGATGTTGGATACAGCCATTTTCCTTACTAAGGCTACTTTAGGAGTCATGCTGCTCAGTGGGCTGTGGTGATACCGGTATGCTGGGAATATACGTGTTCTATATGCACAGGAAATGTGTGCAGGCGTAACTTGGCTTAACTTTCAGATCAATGAAACAGTCTGAGAATGCCCTTCCTTGCTGGAAAGCTTTGCCTTTTTGCGTTTTTTCCGTTACGATTCTGGTTATATTGGTGAAATAGCTTTACAGTGCAGCTCTTCAGGTTGCTGTGTGAAAGGGGGGATGCTACCCCACGTTCCTGCCGGAGTAAGTGCTTGTGCGAATATGGCTGTTCTGCCAAAAAGGCGTTCCTTAGCTGGGGTAGTTTCTTCTAGTGCTACAGGCCTGTATCCTCAGCCTGATAACTCCTTTCCTGGGCAGCAATAAGACATGTGGGAGCAACTTTTTATAGTTGCGTACACACTTTAGTGATCGTACTTCTTTGGACTTGAACTTCATCCACGTGCAGGAGGTTTGAGAGGCTTAAGGCTCGTCTCTTCTCACTGTGCAGTAAGCTGAGCTGTGGGTGTACAGGTGGGTGCTCTCAGGAGGAGCCCGGCCTCCCTGAGCGATCAGTGGGGAGAGGTGTTCCCCCAGTGGGGGATGCACAGCTGTGCTCAGAGCTGCCCTCCGGAGCTGCCTCTTCCGAAGGCATGCAGATGGAGAGCACCTTCCTCCTTTAGGTGAATTAGGTGGTCGGGAATACCTTCCCCTCTCCCCAAAGTTGGCAGCAGAGTTTGCCAGAGAGGCATAATAGACTTGAGATCCAAATTTTTCCCTTTATCACTGACTGTTTGGGAGTTTAAATTGGATGCCTGCACTCGGGCAGTGGAAGCTCTGCTCAGATGCCCTTTCAGGCAGTGAGAGCAGCGTAGCTACCACGTTTTTTTCACACCTTAACTGACCTGCAACTTCCTTGTGTGGCTGAGCAAGTTTATGGATCTAGCCAACCTTAGCAAAATCAGTAGGGCACTTTTCATCCAAAATAGCAGACCACATACAGACTTTTGCACTTGTTTGGCTATGTTTGTTTTAAGTTCACACCTTGAGTTATTCTGGGACAACATCTTTAGACAAGATCCTTAAATTGGTTTGGAAACAGATAAAGCTAAGTTGGTGCAACCTGTTCAGGGGACCATGGTGGTCGTAAATTGGAGGGCTACTGCAATGGAGCACGTTACTGCTCCTCTGTCGGCTAAGCGGCGATAATTAACTTGGTGGGTGGGTGTACTTACTCTGCCCCATTATCAAGTATAATGTTACTGTGGCTCAGCTAACAAGCAGTAATTTTAAGTCATGGTAATTCAATCCCTTTCACTTCATTGTCCATCCTCTTAAACTGACTTGAGTGTCATATATTGATTTAGGTGGACTTTGCTTGGGAAAGTTGCAGCGTTGTAAACTTAGAGCATGAATTAAACCAGTAGTAGCTGATCCATTCTTGCTACGCTTGTAATGCTTTTTGTCCTAAAGCAAATCTGTTCTACTTCAAAATAGTAACACTAATCATTTTAATACATAAAAATAATTTAAAAATATGAGTAGGAGAAAACGTTGGAGCACGAGTGTGTGCAAGGGAGGTCTGTTGATGAAAGAAGGTATTTCCCTGATGAATCGCTTAGATTCTGTTCTGTACTATGAAATGCTTTAACAAGCTAACGTATGGATCTGTGTGTGTGTGTGTGTGTTAGAGGTCTGTCTCGCTGTCAGTGTTTGCGTGGAGCTGCCACTAAGGATAACATCTGTAGCACTCGTAAATGATATTTCTAATGCTGATATATGACCATGCGATACTAGAGACGTAAGGCAGCATTATGATGTAGGCTGGTAGGTGCATAGAGCAGAAGGCAGTCCTTTAAGTAGGTAATATATATGAATTGAATGCCATTTGCAAGGGCTCCATATTTGTCCAGAATACTTCCTATACTTTGTTTTGTTAAAAGGAGGTGATCTTACTGTTACATATAGCCTCTTAAATTCAGGTGGAAGTGGAATTTGGTTATATCTAAAACTCCATCCCTAATAGATGTCATGAAGACTTCCACTGCTGTTGTGGTTTATCTTTTAGAAACATGTCTAGAGAGTGCTGCAGTGTTAGGGCAAGGGATAAAGCAGATAGCGGTTTTAGCTTCATAGTTTCTTCAGATGACAATTAGCATCGCACTTAAAGAACACCTCATAAATATGGGTTGCTGTTATTTTTACTTTTTAAGTATTCATATTACCATAACACTGAGAAGGAATTATGTGCTATGGGCTGTATAAATGCACAAGAAAAGACTAATGCCTTTAAATGTGCATGGTAGGGAAATGTTCATATCCCCATTTTACAACAGGGAAACTGGGAAGCCCCCAGCACGGGGAGTCAAGAACTCAGCTGAGATGTCAGCATCCTGTTTCGTAGCTGTCCTTTTTTGTAATTCTTTGCAGAGATAGCAGAAGCTCGGAGATGCTCTGCCCAGCAGGGAAGTATTCACTCTCTTGCTCTTTTCTTTTTCTTCAAAATGCTTTGTGTCCGATAATCTCTCCCTTTGGAAATCAAAGTGCAGAAAAAGAAACAATCACGACAAAACCTGTTGTGGAAAAACTATGTATAATTTATTCACTATATGTTGAATAAAACTGAGTTTGATTTTTTTCTTATACTGTGAAAGTACACAGAGCACCATATGCTGATTAAAAAGGGGCAGGGCAGACTGTCTTTTTCAAAACACAAATGTTTAACTGTGCAGATCATACCCTTTAAAAAGCAGAAAAGGAAAACCTTGTGAGGGTGTAGACATACAATAATCCCATTAGGAGTTTGAAGCCTTTGCGGGTGTTGCCACATCATGCTTTAATAGGTGTACATAAATGCTTCTATTATGTACGTATCATCTGAAACTTGGGCCAGTGCCAGAGTATTTTGTTTTTTTAATAAATTAACAGAAATACGCTTTGCTAACCTGAAACTGGCAAGATTCTTTTCTGGAGTCACAGGATGAATCTGAAATAGTATCATGTGTTGGAGAAGTTATGCTGTAAAATGCTGGATGAACAGAGGGGGATTAGGAGACAGAGCCTGGAAGGAGATGGGATGCGGTAATGGAAGGGAGGGAGACTGTGCTGCTTAACCTGTGCTGTGATTTTTTTTTTTTCTTTAGGCCGCCACTTGTTGCCAGGCTGGGCCTCTCTTCCTTTTCTGGGCTGTCTAGACTGTCTGCAACTTAGGGCAGAGACTTTGTGCATGCTGTTTTGTGCATTTGGTCTTAGTGAGGGCTATGGAGTGTCTTGATGGTACTGCAATTCCAAGAATTAATAAAGGTACTGAAGTGGTGCCTAGACACAGCCTGGTGAAACAAGGTTAAGTCTAGGTGTTTAACCTGTCAGTTTACTACTCTAACAGTCACTGTAATCTCCAGTTTTTACTCCATCTCCCCATCCCACTCTCTTTGCTTACCCACTTGCAATGTCTGGTTATTAGCAGAGGCTGGAGTCTCTTACAGCATAGACTGTCCTCCTACAACATCTGGCACAATGAAGCCCTGATCCATGAGTATACTGTCCATGTGTTGCTGCATCGTAGGAAAAATGGTGACCAAGCCTAGATAAAACACGCCAGGGCTTCTCTCTCCTGCCCCAGTCTGTAGCAAAATGAGAGCAGATGGTTATGGTGCAGCATTTAACAGCAGCCTATTGTCAAACTGCATGAAATGGGAAGCTTAACTTCCCCCCCTCTTCTCTATATTTACTCCTCCTTTCTTTTCCTGACTTTCTCTATATTTTGCTCTCTCACATGGTGTAGGTTTTCCTTTCTGTCCTTCAGGATTAGTTGCCAGTTTCCTTTCCCACTTTATCTGCTCAGTAGTATTTGTGTTTGTTCTTTGCGCCAATTTTGCTTTCTTCAGCCTAGACTGACTTTTGCTGAAGCCAGTGAGTATAAGATCAAGACTTTGCAGGACCCTTCCATCACCATCCACTATTGAAATGATGAACAGCTTAGGCCTGCTTGCTTGTCACCTTGGCTTCCTGTTTGGGAAGGACCTGTTGCTCTGATTGGTCCAGAACTATGGTCTTGAATGCAGAAGTATGAGTGAGTAGAGATAGAAGAGTAAATTCTGTCCATTTTTGAAGTTTAAAGTGATAATACATACTAGAATCATTTAGAGATGGAATAACAGAGGTAAGAAGGCATCCCAGCAGATAGCATTTGTGCCAGGTCTCAATTTGTGGAACTGGCCAGTCTGGAAAGATTGTCACTGAGTCTGTAGAGACTTTAGTTGTGACCATCAGCAATGTTTGAATTTGGAATCATCAAACTTCTTTTCTCTCCTTGGCCAGGTTTCACTTAAACTTGGAGATTCTTCTTGACTAGGTTAGAATATGGCTCCAATTTCTGTGTGTGATGTTTTAGAAAATGACACTGAAGAGAGACCAAGGTCTCCGTGCTCTTGGAACACCTTATACTTGTACCTATACTTGTACACGTTAAGCAGCAATCCTGCAGTGAGAGGATGTATCTTCAGGGCTGGGTGGCATTGACTAGATCAACTATCATAGCTATTGTAATTGCAACAATGGGGGTGCCCACAAGCCTGCCTCTTTCTAAATAAGCTTTCCGATCCCAGATATCTAGCACCTAACCTCCTTTGTCCTTTTATCTCTTCCTAATAGACAGCTGGAGAGGGGGAGGCCCAGCTTGTGTGGCAGAGGGGCCAAAAAAGTATGGAGAACTTGAGTTTATTGTGTCTTCACTTAAACTTTTCTTAGAAAGAAGTTTATCTTGATTGGCCAATTAGTTGCATCTAGTAGGTGTTAAGTCTGCAAAACCCAGCTCTGGAGAAGTGCTGAGCTATAAAAAACTGTACAGCTTAGTGGGAAAGTTGCTTAGCACTTTTGCAGGATCGGGCTTGAAGTGGTTGCTGAATCACAGAAGAGGACTGAGATGCTGCCTGTGTTGTGGTTTATACTATACTTAGTGTGCCTCCAGCCACGTTCCTTCCCCCCCCCCCCCCAATCCTACTCCTGACATGTTGGGAGCCTGTATGGTATGTGGCTGTATGCCAGGCACCTTCCCAGAGCTTCTTTTTTGCCTAATGTCCAAGATTGCAGGTGTTGTGTTGTAAATGGGTTTTCAGGGGAGCTGCAGTAACCCCTACAGTGCTAGAACTTGCCAAATAAATGCTTGATGTTAAGGTATGACAATATATTTGCTGTGATGCACTGGATGTGAGAGAGCATATGATCAAAGGCAGGTTTACCTTCTTTCTCCCCAAACCTTGACTGCCTGCTGTCTGTCTTCTCTCTGGCCCTCTCCATGCTGATGAGGTATTCTGAGTTCAACCCTTTGCATCAATCCAAGGTAATTTCATTGCATCTCTACCTTTCCTTGCTAGGAAGAAGTGACATGAGCAGACTCTGCCCAGACATGTGAGTCTGTTGAACGCTTTCCTTTCTGTGCCAAATCTCTGTAATGAAAATGAAGGCTGAAACGGCTCAACATTTTTCTTCCATTGGCACAAATGTATAATTGGTGTATCTTGTTGAGAGAGGCACAACTGCTAGAATTTTCCTGTTAAGCAGACAACACCTATGTATTCCCATCGCCCTGATCTGATTCTGTCCTTCCAGAGGCCTGATCTGCATGTCACTAGCTGCTTTACCCACTCAAACTTGTTCATAGATGCTGCATTTCTACTGTTACAACTAAGCATTTGTTAGCATTTTCATGGTAGGTCACCCAGTTAGTTTGCTGAAATACTTCCTGGAAGACTTTTTTATTAAGGGCAGTTCCCTTTATTTTGGCAATCTCAGTCCAATCCTTAGTCTGGAGTCAGATCTCAAAGCTGGCTAGATTCCTTCAATCAGGCATCCAATGCAGCGTAAGCTCTTCAGCCACTCTCTTGCTTTTCTTTCCTCTTGTAGACTTATTAACAAAACTGTGCATAACCCAAGACCTTGCATGAAAATGTGTCTGGGTCAAAATTTGCCTGAATATTGTCAGAGAATCACACAAAGTAGGACTGGAAGAAATGTCCAGAGGTCATTTTGTCCTTCTCCCTGCTCCAAAACAAGATCAGGCATACCTAATCCATTACTGAGGCTGGTTATCTAAACTGTTCTCGAAAGCAAATTCATAGCTGTGAAAATGAACCTGTTACACTATGAAACATCGCTCCCTGCACTTGAAACTGCAGCCTTTAGAAAGCAACTGAGCCCCATATGATTTGTGCATTGCAGAAGGTATGTGACATGCACCTAAATTCTTGCTCAGACTCTATCAGAAGGTGCTTACTGTGTCATTAGCACCTCGATGGAGCAATGCTTTGGCCCATAATTGTCAGGGAGACCATCATTTTAACTGAGGTGTCCAGAATACTGCTTGTAAAAGTCACCAGTGCTTTTATAGTCAAGATAAAGTGACTTTTGGGTACCCTTGAGTTTGAAGGCATGGTGCAAGACATCTTAAAGCAGTCTGATTCACAGGAAGTGCTGAGTACATATCAGAAGTGAAGGCCCTTGAAATTACCAGTTACTTCTGGCTGACTCTTATCTACTGGTTAGGAACCCGCAGGCTCCATACTGAGGAAACACCTGCTCTTATAATAGCCACGGAGAGACCAAGGGTGGGAAATCCATCTGTATAATCTGATGAGCATTAAACTAACCAAGTCAGAAGCCAAGGAACTGAGTTAATCTTCCATGATCTTTCTGCCTCCCTCACACAGAGGTAAGTTAAGGGCAGAGTTGTGTCCCCTTCCTGAGTCTCAGGATGTTATTGGAGCTGTGCTCAAAATATTTTACATGAAAAGCAAATCTCTGTGTGGAATTAATGATGTGGGAGATGACAAGGATAGCTGAATGGACTTTCAGAGTGCAAAGCTGCAGTGTGCCATAGAGGCATTCACAAGCCAAATTCTAAATTTTCTGCAGCGAGGCCAGGTGGAAATGCTTCATCCCCAGGTCTTGAGGGGGTGGCTGATTGCATATAATGTGTGTGTGTCTGCCAAGCCACTGCTGGCTGATAAAGCAACTGAGCTGTCCTCAAGTCTTGGTGTCAAATTGCAGATCCCTTGCATTTGAAAAGAACATCCCTGCTGTCATGGAGTCAGTAATGCCTGGAGGAGGATCCCTACAGAGGGCTGTGTGAAGGTGAGGGATGGCAGAGTGGGAGGAAGAAGAGGACATCTGTCAGTTGTTTCCTTCTGAGGAGCCTGGAGGAGTGGCGGTATAACCCTGACTTTCTATGGCCATATACGTGAAATGGGTATAACTACCCTCAATTCACTATCATATCTGAGCTTGTGTTGACGGGCCGACTCTTTGGGCTATACAACTTGTGGACTATGATGAACAGTGATGCATCATTCGTTGGACTATAAAGAGGTTTGGATCAGGCACTTGGTTGCTTTAAGGGATCTTTGCACTGTGTGTAATAACAAGGCTTTTGGAGGTGGCCTGGTAAACCTCTATACCTGTGTTTTCTTGACGGAGATGACTTATTGTAAATGCAATGGATGTTACTTGGTTTGGGGAAGGGAAAAAAAAATTCTCTGCAGGAAAGTGATTGCGAACAATCACTGGAGAGAAAGACATAATATTCCTATCATCTGGATGGTGTTTCTTTTACCCATTTGAATGCTTGGTTCCCAAATAAACCCAAATTCGTGTGCTGCCTCTCCTTAGGTTTGACTGGCCACTGTTAAAATCTTTTCATGATCTGCACTTTGTTCCCTTTGCTATCCAACATCTTCCTGCCGAAGTGGCTTATGTACTGAGTAATATGTATGTAATCACAGCAGCAGCAAGGAAAATCTCTTACTCTTCAAATAGACAACTCTGGAAAGGCCAGAAAGGCAGTTTTGCTGGCCTCCCTCTCTGTGTTTTGTAACCAAATACCTGTGCGTGTTTGTCTGTCTTGGCAGCAAGTCTGCATTTGCAGGAATTTGATCAACTGGCAGTCTTTCTCCCTCTCAGAAACACAATTTCTGACTCGTGCACCCCTGAAATAGAAGCATGCTAAACCTCTTCCACAGCCGTAAGAGTCTGGGCAATGTGAGTATGTGTCTGATGCCTCTCCAAGACGGGGAGCAGCATATGGTGCCAGATCTAACCAAATTCTGTTGGCTACTGCTGCTGCCCAGGAAAAGGGACTGAGCATCTGCTTTGGTGACTACAAGGAGCCTAAGAGGGGGAGTGATGCTTGGAGTGGCGGTGGAGGATGGATGTCTGTTCCAGATGCCACACTGTCACGCTGTGGTTCTTGCTATGGTTCTTGCTGCTGGCTCGGTGTTACCTGCAGCAAGGCTCAGTCACTGCCCCTCACCCTTGCGTGAGCATTGGAGGTGGTGTTTCCCTGGGCTGGCTAACAAAAAGCCCGAGTCGGGCACTTGCTGGGGTTTGGGGCTCTGCTCTTGGCTATGCCACAGGTTCGCTGGGTGGCCTTGGGCCAGTCGCTTCACTGCTTCCCCTGCTCTTTTTCTGCCTTGTCTGTTGTGAATGCCAGCTCATCGAGGTGGGAACAGTGTCTTACTGTGTGTCTGCAGAGCGCTAAGTGCAGAGGGACCCTGATCTCTGTGCAGCCTCAGCACGCCACCGTAATGTAAATAATAATGTGGAGGTAAAGATGAGGTCAAGGAACATCTCTCTAACTTGATCATTTTCTCTGATGGGAAGACTTGTGTCTGTGTTTCTGGATGGGCTGGAATTACGCCAGTTTTTCATCTCTGTCCAAATAACTATGCAGAAATACGACACTAAGGAAAAGAGTTGGAGTGCTCACATGCTAATGTAAAGCATGCTACCTTTTAATTTTGCAATCAACACAAATACCATCCTGTACCACACAAACAGCGGCAAGGGACTGAGCCATCCGTTAAATGTTCTGCATTGCCAAAGGAAGTGGCAGAACCGTTAGCTGAAGCAGCAGGCTTACTGGCACAGTGCATGTTTCATGGGGCTTTATAGCTTCTTTTAAAATAGTCTCCACGACTGCAGACAGTCCGTGGGCTGCAGAAGTTTGCTAAAATATTGTCCTACTAGTACAGGGAATTATTAGCATGCTTTTTCCATGTCAACTGTCTTTCCACTGACTGACCTGTGCAAGCAACTGAATGAAATAAAAATTAAAAAGAAATCCTTGCAACCTACCTGTGTGTTTTGATGACTGGTTTGGCTAAAGGATGAGCCAAACCCTGTAGATTTGCTGGGTCCCACACTGGGAAAGGTTGCAGCTCATCTCAAAAGGACAGATTTGAACTCCAGAGAAGCAAGTTTTATTTGAAAGCTTTTCTTTGGGTTGGATTTTGCTTTTAATTATCTTCTCAAACTGGGGTGAGTGAAAAGGTGGGGAAAATGCAGACTGTGGGAAGCAGTGTGCAGTCTTCACATATGATGGTGAAAGGGTGTGCTTTGAATTCATAATGTCAAAACTGTAGATGGCAGGCAGAAAAATCAAGAACACTTTCTGTTACTTGAAAGTTACAGGTCTAGGGAAAAGGATAAATAATGACTTTAGAATTTAAATTTAAGAAGTTACTACCCCAGGACTAAAAAGTCCAGCCTTAGGCCCTAATTGGAAAATGCACGTGACATCTGTGCAAAGACTGTTTTTGGCAGTCTTACTTCTGGGTTTGTACAGTACCTTGCATGGTGGTGTCCTGGTTCACAGCTGGGCTTCCTAACAGTTCAAGTGATTATTGATGCTAATGCAATTTAAGTAGGTGCTGACTTGCTTAGACTAGAGCTGTGTATTTCCATTCTGCTTGTAGTAGTGGGACAGTTTGTGTCAGTTTGCTTGTTTTTTGTGAGTCTTAGTGCCAGGCTGGATGATTTGGTATGAAAAGTTGGTCTGTCAAATGGCTCTTACTTTCTTGGCTTAATAAGTGAGGCCTGACAGCTAGTAGATGTTTCAGTTCTCAGACCTACCTTGTACAAAAGTACCTACCTTTGTACCTAGTACAAAAATGCTGGCTGGTGAGAATTGGAGCTTCTTCCTGTGACTCTCTCCTTTCTTTCTGCTGATAGTAATCACAATTTAGCATCAAAATGTGCCATACTTGGATGTCTCGGACAGGGCTGTTGCTTCTCTGAGTCATGTCATGTGCTCTCTTAATAGATGGGACGTTTCCAAAGCATTTTCACCCTCAGCTTCCAGGCTTCTCCTAATCCTCTTTTTTTCTCTTTTTAACAAAAATATTATTTTGAAAAGTTAAAAGTAATAGAATGGAAGTAAAAGTAAATTTAAAGTTCTAAAAATTAAGGAATGATCTGAAATCAGACCAACTTCCCCAGCAAGTGATGAGGAGGCTATTGGACCAAGGGTTCAACCGATGCAGTGAGGTAGGCAATTCTCTGCTAAAAGCAGAGGGAGAGCTCCTTGCCCCATTTTCTGGTGAAGTGTAGTGATGTGAGAGGAGTGCTCTCTCCTACCTTGCTGTAGTGAGATCTCTTCAACCCCTGTTTAAGACTGAGTCTTCAATTAGAGCTCTCAGAATGTCTCACGGGAAAAGGATCTTGTCTTTCAATGGTGCTCCCATTCATTTTGAAGAATTAGCTGCAAATGCACATTAAAGCTGCATTTATGCTGGGAACAAATATTTCCAGTGCTGCTGCAATAGCCCAGGTAGCTATTCCTGTCTTTCAGCTGCAGGATCCAGAATTTAAATGACAGTATTGCTAAGAGGTTTGGGTTTTGTAGCCACATTAGGTTGTAATAACCAGTGAGTTGGAGCATGCATGTTAAAGAGAATCAGCTGTCAGAGGACTAGCTGAGTTGACTGTCATGATTCAGCCCCTTCTACTTTTGCTAATGTTCTTAATTAAAATCCTTTCAGAGCTATGTCACTGATGATTATTACAGTCCATGTTAGAGAAGTATGTACAAACCTCATTTAAGCTTGACGAGCAGAATGTTGGGCATGTGCATGTGAAGAGACAATGCACATCCCAAAGAATTTGCGGTCCAGCTGGGTGGAACAGATGAAGACGGAAAGGAAGTATCATTATCTCCCCGGCCCAGATGAGGAGCTATGGCATGAAGATACTGAATGGCTTGCCTAAAGTCAGAGGGGGAGTCTGGGAGAGGCAGGAGCTAGGATCTGTGTTTTTTGAATTACAGTTCTGGGATTTAGTAAAAATAAATTAAAGTTTTAAAAAATCCTCTCTCAAATGGAGTTTGAGAGGTAGGAGGGTATAAGGAAATTGTAATGAAAACAGGATTGTTACTATTACGAGCCATATTGTATCTAACCTTAGTGTGTTTAAAGGGAAGACTTAAGTTATATTACATATTTTCAAACTTGTGACTGAAACGCTCTATAGCACTAGAAATTGCTCGCTGTGGGCCGTTTATTTCCCGTCAATCCTTGTATTGGATTCAGTTCGTTAATCAAGACACCAAACAAAATGCTTCAGTGATGGTCACCAGGGGCCTGCAGTCTGATGATGAATATCGCCCAAAGGCCTTGGGGTCTGAAACCCATGCAGACAGCTGCTCAGAAAGACTGAATGAAACATCCCAATTGCCTCTTTTCTTTTTTTAAATTCTTTGTCTATTTTTCCCCTTGATCCTAAGATTGCATTTGGCTGTATTTCTGCCACTGCTTCGAGTTGGTGGAAAATCAGGAGAAAATGCTTTCCCAGTTTCTTCTGACTCTGAAATTCCAACTAACATCCTGGTTTTGAAACTCCTTGCCCAGAACGTGCCAGCATCCCTCTTGGTGGCTTTGTGATCACCCTGCCTGCCAGGGCCTGCAGGCCCAGCATTATCAGATGAGAGGGCTGGGGAAGAGAGGCTAGTCCTCTCTGAGCTGCTATCAGCTATCAGCTTTGATAGCTATCTTAAGCTATCAAAGAATAGGGTCTGGAGGGCTGCCTCTGGATCTAGCCTACAGATACATAGCACAAGAAAGTCTTACCATCATGTCTGCTTTTTCTACATCCTTGGAATATGTTAGGATTACTGTATCCCATGAGTGGATGATGGCAGAGTCATTCCTTGACTTGTTTGTTCCCTGCACCCAAACACATATGCACGCACTAACAGATCTGTTTAGGTTTCCAACATTTTCATTTTCCATACAAGCACTATAAAAACTAAACTAACTCCATAAAAGTCAACCAACTCTGGTTTCTGGAGCTGGGGATGCCTCTGAGCTGAGCCATGGTGGGGTCTGGTGCCCAGAGCTCTGCAGCACCAGGAGCACTGGGTGTTTTGCTGCGTGGTCTCTTGTGTCACAATGTCACCAGGGTGGCAGAGTGCTTCCGCTCTGCTTGCCTGGTTCCGGGGGCTGCTGGGACATATGCGCTCTGGAAAGTAAATGCCTTGGCTACCTGGGCAAGACTGGGAAGACTGATACTTAAACATCCTTCTCTGTGGCAGATCTGTTTATGTTTGTACACACCTATTTTTGTAAAATCCCCCTAAATTAGGTAAGTATTTAGTTCTCACCATCATCTAATCAGCTACTCAAAGGGTAGGTTGATGGTCTATATTTAGTCCAGATATTCAGCAGAGGTGATTAGGGATATATCAAGGAAGAGTGTTTTTTTCTAGGATGTCTTAATGCTCTTTCTTTCTTCCTGTATTACCGCAGCTTCTATCTTTGCTCTCTTTTGTGATGATGTGTCTCTATGTGCAAGAAGCATATGTCAGTGAGAATATTTGTGTACTTTTCTGAACATATTTGAAATAATTTGCCTCTAGAAAGTGATTGTGGTCTGTTTGCCATGAGTAGAGTAGCTGCAGTTCTGATGTGAATTGAAATATCAAATGTTTATGGAAGATGACATAGCAAAGCTGTTTACCATATGGTATATGAGACACAGTGATGCTAGACAATTTTTTTCCCCCTAGAGTATGTTAGGAAAAACTAGAACTAAAATAATGGAATTTATGTGTATTCTTCTGTATTTCAGGCATGCCATTAAGAGTGCTCTCTTATCCAGGGCATGGGTGCAATATAAATATAATATGAATTATGATTTATATTGAGCCAATGCCTTGACACTTCCATCTGAAACTGAGGGCCCGGTCAAGTGGGCACAGTAAGAGAGAGACTGCCTTTGAGATTCACAGTGCAGATCGCTTCTAGTTAGGATGTTGCTGGTGGCATCTTGCATTCACGGCTGATCACAACACCTCTCCCTGCACCTTTGTTTGCTTCTCTGGATCAGAATCCTAGGACAGCTGTGTTCAACTCTCAATTGTTGGATTTTGCATTAACCACAGCACCAGTCTGGAGACTTGTAAGCTGACTTGGTGTCAGCCAGCCTGGGTCTAGAAATGGCACAGTTACGTTTACGTGGAGCTGCATGCTGTGGATTTACTGGCTTGGATTAACACGTCCTTGGGAGTCTCTGCATGACATCATCACTGTATTTCTTATACTACTCCATGTGTTTTCTTTGCAAGAAGATGCGCTCTGAGCCAGGTGAAGGAAGAACCAGTGCTGTGAAGCTTACCAGGTCTCTGCAGGCCTTGAATTTGAGAACTGCTGATCTGCTGTCTCTTGGGTCTTGTGCCATGCCCACCATTAAGATAAGAGTTTATTACAAGAAATGAAATAGATGGGGTGAAGAACCTGGGTCAGGATGCTCCTACTATTGGTAGTGTTTGAACGTGCCTACTTCAAGTAAGTTTGTGTATTTATGCATCGTCCCCTTCCTCTTTTGTGATCTAGGTTGCATGGTTGGACCCTGGAAATGGGATGCCAGTCCCATTCGGGGAGCATAAAGGAAGAAAGAAAATCTCCTAGCTGTTGTTGTTGCTGCTGCTGTGACAGCGAGTGAGAGCCAGCGGCAGGAAAATGTCGACAGTCACATCAGCAATCCAGGCTCCTCAGGGCCCTGTGAATCCACCGCCTCCGGAGGTCACTAATCCTAATAAGCCTGGCCGGAAGACCAACCAATTGCAATATATGCAAAATGTTGTGGTAAAGACCTTGTGGAAGCATCAGTTTGCTTGGCCTTTCTACCAACCTGTTGATGCAATTAAATTGAATTTACCAGTAAGTATCTGTCATTTCCTGCTCTGCATTCTGTTCTTGGAAAGCTGCGTGCTAGTGAGATCAGTTTTCTGATCGTTAGATCAGAATGGTCGGGTTGCTTTTTGTGATTTCCACGAATACTCTCAGACCCACTGAATTTGAAGGTGATGTCTTTCAAAGCTGGAGATCTCTGAAGGAGAAAACTGCCTCACACTTAGTGAAGGGAGACAACAGCACCTAGGCAAGCTGTCTTAGAGCAACTGAAATGTAATGCTTAATTTGTGGCTCACCTGTGGTTGCTTTTACATGACATCACCCCTTGTCCCATTTCTGTCCAACCTGAGTGAGAGCCTTGGAGCCTGCACTCTCATGAGCATTTCGCGTTGGCCTCAGTGTGATTTGTTTCTGATGGGCTTTCCTGGATTTTCCACTGACTTCAGTGTTGAGGAAGACAGGAGAAGCTAATTAGCAAGGATACTTTGGAGCTATCTAGCTCCAAATGCCCATGCTGGAAGCAGAAGGAACAGAACAGTTGCATTTATCCATCATCTCCTGTGCTTGGTGATATGTATCCTGTCTCTGTCAGACCAGAAAGTCCAAGCTCAAGCCAGGTTATTCATCAGTGACTAAAGTTTTACTAAGCTGCTTTCTTCCAGGGAACAATCACATACCTTTTGCCTCTTCAAAGTGGTCCTGTAAGTGTAAAAAGTCAGCAGCTGAGGCAAACACCTAGCCACCTGCTTCGCTCGGACCCTGACCCCTGCCCAGCCTGGTGTCCGTTCATTCGAGCAGCCCGTTGCAAATTAGCTCTGGCTGCTTTGAACAGCTCCGTGATTGCACGTAGGGTTCGAGGGAGCAGGGTTCTGGGATGTGAGGTCTGGAGAGCTCCAGTTACCATAGGTTATGACCTGATTTTATGGACTGGATCAGGAGTCTTTTGAACTCTGTGATGTTGTTGATGGGTGCTATTTAAAGTGCTAGCCAGAAGAGTAAAACACTTAACACCTGTATAATATTTCACCAGGTCTGTGCTCCTTTGTGTCGTCTTTTCGTGGATTTAGTTTCTCACTGAGGAGTTTTGAAGTGGTTTTAAAGGCAGGTTACCAGAGAACTTAAAGGAGTTGCTGGAAGAATAATTGATATTCACATGTGTCCTAAATCAAACCTGCTCGAGCCTGGTAACCAACAGGATTGCCTTTTCTGCCCTAGCATTCCTCGCATGGAAATAGTGTTTCAGGTCACTCTTGAGGGGTTGGGCTCAGAGAACGGCCAGTGGCTGTATGTGGCTTCATGTGATCACGTGATGAGAGGCCTTGCTGCTTTTCTCCAGAATAAGAAAATTAAAGCATATAACCTTGCATGTTTAGAGTGTCTCCAGGGTCATCACAGCCTCTGCAGATGCTTGAGGCCAGCCCAGTGAGAAACTGCAGTAACATGTGGAAGCCTTTGGAGAGTGTTTCAAGGGAGACGCTGAAACTTTTAGTGCGTTCTCCACCGGTGCTGGCATTGACAAACTTCTTTAAGTGATGGGTGTTTCAGTGACAATCTTCTAAAAAGGCAGGCAGAAATGCCGTTTCCTGAACAGCAGCCAATCCATAGTTAAACTGAGCACCCTGCCCAAGCTACTGCTGACACTGCTGCCCCTAATTCTGGTCCCATGCGAGTATAAATTGGATCACTGTCACATTAGTCTAGTTATAAAATGTGGCACTGTTCCACTCTGTGGTGCAAACCCAAACTGCACTTATAACCCCTATAACACTTATAAAAAGCCAATAATGTCCAGGTAGCCACTTGTATGTGTGTTTGAGCATGTGTTGATGAGGGCTGGGGAAGGTTTGTGGTTGTGGAAGGAGTTCTCATGCTTTGTAGTCAAATTTGTAACAATAATAATAGACTGAAAGGCTACAACTTAGAAAAGAAATAAAAGCAAAGATATTTGCAATTTGCGCAAAAATTTGGGGATGTATATTTGGAAGGAGGAATGAGGAGAAAGTTGGGACTAGAAGAAATGTGAACGCAGTCTTTCCTCATAACTCCTTTCCTGTTTCTCCAACAGGATTATCACAAAATAATAAAAAACCCCATGGACATGGGGACGATCAAGAAGCGCCTGGAACATAACTATTATTGGAGTGCCAGTGAATGTATGCAGGATTTCAACACCATGTTTACAAATTGTTACATTTACAACAAGGTAAAGAATCCAGACAAGTTTTGAGCTGGGGCACTGCCTAGAAAAGACCCAACTACTACTGTTACAGTACAGGTTTTGAACGGGCTAACTTTTCGGCGCTACAGGCCCGCCTTGCAAGGTTTTGAAATGCCACTAATTGCAACCACATTACTGGAAGTGTACAAAGCTGTCTTTGTGCTGTGGCTTTCTTCCCCCGCACTAGTTAAAATGGCAAATGTGCTTTTTAACTAAAGGTAGGTCTCTGTTTTGGGATTATGTAGTGAGTTGCTCCAGATTTTGGTCCTTGTATTTTCAGCTAGGAATTCTTTCAGATTAGCTAAAGTTCATGCAACGTTTTGCAGGTGTTAAGTGATATATTAGTGAGAAGTTTTACACTGGCTGTTCAGCAGTAACAATATTTCCTACCTCTCTTAGTAGCAGAGGACAGTTCAGTAAGTAGTATAACTCTGTTCTCTGCCAGTGTTTCATACCTATGTATGCACCTTGTGATTGCATGTTGTTATTTTGGGTTTGGCTTATTTGCTGTTTTGTTATGTTGTTAAAAGCCTGTATTGCTTGTATTATGTTTTCTATGATGGTTTGTCATCATTGACCCATACTGGAGAACAAGCTGAAATAAATTAATTAGTTCAAGCCACGGAGAATATGTTTACACTCTTCTCTTGGACCTGCTGGCAAGCAAGGGTGGACAGCTCATCTGTTCCAGTTTGCTGCTGCTTAAGCTGATAGTGTGCTAGTTATCAGGGCTCCTATTGGAAGTCCTGATATTCTTTGGATGAAGTGTACTTGGAGGCAGTAATATGTACATGTTAGACCAGAAGGAAGAGCAGGAGGGTAGCATACAAACAGGGAGAAGGAGACGTAGTCTGTTTATTCTCAGAGCTTGGATATTATCATTTATTTGAAGGGCAGTGTCACTGAGAATTTCAAAGCCTGATCTTGAGCCTCTTTGCATCTAACATATGGATGGCATAGTACTGGCTTGTCTTCTTGTCCCTGCAGCCCACAGATGACATCGTCCTCATGGCCCAAGCCCTGGAGAAGATATTTCTGCAGAAGGTTGCCCAGATGCCTCAGGAGGAAGTCGAATTATTACCCCCAGTTCCTAAAGGCAAAGGTCGCAAGCCGTCAGCGGGCGCACAAAGTGCAGGTATTAACCTGGTCCAGTGACAGTGAATGTTAAAAGTCTGTTGCTGAGGCCCGACCCACCTTCCAAGCTGCCTGACTGTGCAAATGGTGAGGAGGCTAGGAAAGGAGTGTGTCGTCTAACGGTTAGAGCAGTGGAAGAGGGGGCAAGACTTCTAGATACTGATCTCCTGCTGTTTCAGGGCTCGTCTGTCTTAAGGCCCCTCTGCATATATCATACAAACATCTTACCATCTGTAATGTACCCATCTGCACAACGCTTTGAGGGAGGGCAATGCTGTTGCTTCCCATGTGCAAAGAAGAAACCAAGGCAGAAAGACACAAGGTAGACAGACACCCCAATCTACTACAAGTGACAGACTGTGGCACAGAAAGCTTCTTTGGATCTGGGTTTATACCCAGAATGAAGTGTGATTGCCAAAAAGGATTTATTATGCTATTGCAAAAGGCTATGTAGGGAATTGCGTATCAGTTGAAACTAAGTTTAGTTCAGCTTACCTTGAGCTGATTTTAAATGGGCTTAAGACTGAAACATCCTTAAGCAGAGCAAAACAATTCATAAAGGAGCTTGTGTGGGCTGAATTAAATTGTTGCAAGCATTTTCTGTAAACAAGATCTAATTGTTGCTCTGGGAAAGTCAACTGTTCCTTTTTGTTTTCCCACATCCCAGGTGCCAAATGCAACTGCAACTTCATCCAAGCTCAGAGAAGTTTGGGATGTTGTCTTGTCAGCATCCTTTGATTTAAAAAAAAATGTAGGAGAATATTGATACTTTGTTCATTAATTACTAGATTTGACTCCCTTAACTTTTGGACTAGTAAGCAATTCTTTGACAGTGCAGGTGTAGCATAAGAAACCCTTGCCTGGGTATCAGGAGACATGGGTTGTGCTCCCAGCTCTGTTTGTTGTTTTTTAACTCATGGTGAATCTGAAGTGCTTTGAACTCTTAGGAATCTAGTGGGCAGTAGAGGAGTGGTTGTTACCATTGGCCATGCCTAGTGAAAGCACTCGCAGATGGAAGTCTGTTCCGAACAGCACCTGTCCGAAAGAGTCATTTCCCTCCTCTTCCTCTCCTTGAGCTTCTGCTCTTTGCTGAGAGCAGGATAGCTTTGAGGGCAGCCAGAGGGGTGAAAACTGTCCCAGAGCAACACAGCTCATGTGCAGATCTTGGAGTATTTTGCTTGCATGTGGCTGGCTTAAAGCTCACAGTAGAAGGACTTAAGTCAGTGATTCCTCAGCTTTTTTGGCCCCTGGTAACAGCACCAAGCAAATCACACTCAGTGTCCTCCTTGCTCTTCCTGTGGCCCTAAACTGGGGTCTTTGGCCAAGCCCATGGTTACACAGTCCAGCAGCGGCAGCGTCACTTTGTTCCCAAAGTCTTGTCAGCTCTTGTAACCATCAGTACATTGCAGTGCGTTTTCACTTTGTCGTTTGAAAGGAGCACAGCAAGCAGTGGCCGTGTCTTCCGTCTCCCCGCCGGCCCCGTTCCAGAACGTCCCTCCAGCCGTGTCTCAGACGCCCGTCATTGCTGCCACCCCTGTGCCAACCATCACTGCTAATGTCCCGCCTGTCACTGCCCCTCCCGCCGCTGCTCCCCCTCCGCCTGCTGCTCCGATAATGCCCGTGGTTCCTCCTACACCACCAGTAGTCAAGGTAAACAGAACTCAAGCCCTTCTTCTTGAGAAGGCAATATTGCTAAGCAGTGCTTGTTTTCATCCCCTCGCTGCTGGTTGTGTGCATTACTTTTCTTTGCATTTGACTCCTTGCCTCTCTGACCATCGTTGTCCCTTTGAGATGTGCTCAGACAGATGCTTGCCATCAAGTTTGAGTGGGTTGAGAAAAGTTTTAGCTCATCCCAGCTGAGGGGATGTCAACTTCTTTAATTGCTCTGCCTCAATTAAAAGCTCTTATTTGACCATAGGTTTAGCTAGTGCTGATGCTCCGTGAACCAGAGCTGTCAGAGGTTCCCCAGTTTTGCACCATGTAACCCAAAGCATCTCTTCTCTCTGTAACTGACCCCTTGATTTTACTGGGACTGTTCCTTTAAGATTTGCAGACTCCAGCACTAGGAATGTTCCTCTCTGCCATAAAGCAGTTCAGGACAAGCCTGTCACTCCAGTTGGAGGAGATTGATGTTGCCTGCAGGTTGTGGGTGCATTAGTTCTGTCTTCCTTACTGAGTAATCTGGGAGTTGTCACTGGTGTTTCACTATTTACTGTGTTAATTTATGGTAAATGAAAATATTGCTCTAAATGGTATTTTCCTAGCAAGTTGTGTATTGCTTTAAAATGATGAAAACGTTGCTTAGAGAAAGATGTGGGTGGTTTTTTTTTTTTTTTTTTGGAGCTGGGAAATTAACTGCAGCAATATTGGTGTTCACTGACATGAGGTTGCATGGGCTAGCAGAGCCACTGAATTTATTGTTTTGCTTATTTAAACCTACAGTTTGGGAATTACTAGGGAAATTGGAAGTCAGATCTGCTTACAGCTAAGCTCTGTCCTTTTCAGAAGCCTGTCTCATTCATACTGCAGTTTCTGTCCAAATAACTTGCTTCTGAGAATCAGTTTAATTTTAAAACTCATGGTTGAACATAAGAGTGAGTTTGCCAAGTACATGCTGCAAAACAAATTGTGCTTGAGATTTATTTAAGATTGCTCTTAGACTTCCTGGGGGAACACATTTTTTCCCCCCTTTTTTTCCCCCTCCAGAGGAATAAATCCTTCATAGGAGCACAAGAGAGACCTGGCTGGACAGTCACAGCTTGAATTTATGCGAGATATGTTTTACTTGCTTGAGGCAAAATCATTACATTCTTATTCTTGTCTGTAATAAGCAATCTACCTTGGCACGTCCACTAAATACAAGGGAGTGAGGGCTCATGGGTCTTTGGTGATTAATATGCTTTGGTTCAGAACTTATAGCCTGATCCTGCCACTGGGGACTCAGACATGTGGTTAAGTTACTGACACTTACTAAGTCACCATGCATCAGCTGAGCTGCAGTAATCGACTGGGCGCACTCCTTTCCCTTGGCAAACGTGAGGTAAGAGTCCTTAGTTTGAATCTCAGTGAAATACATAGAACTAACACGTTTTTGCGTCATGTCTGGGGTTGGGTTGGAGACGTGCAAATGGCTGGTTACTGTGGCTCAGATGACATGTGGTAATACATCGTGTTGTAGTCACTGAATTGTGTTTTGAAGCTTCTAGTCACAAGCCCCATTTATCCCAGTGAAGTAATTCTATTTTCTGTCAGAGGGCAGGCAGATCTCACAAATAAGGATGAATTGTGCTAGGTTTCTGCTAGCGTAGCGTGAGAACTGGGTGCATGCTCATGAGGTCTGTCTGTTTGCCCTTTCAGAAAAAGGGAGTGAAGCGAAAAGCGGACACGACCACCCCCACCACCTCTGCGATCACTGCCAGCCGAAGCGAGTCGCCCACCCCCCTCTCGGACCCCAAGCAGGCCAAAATCATCGCTCGACGGGAGAGCGGCGGCCGGCCCATCAAACCACCAAAGAAAGACCTTGAAGATGGAGAGGTCCCCCAGCATGCAGGGAAGAAGGGCAAGCTCTCTGAGCACCTCAAGTACTGTGACAGCATTCTCAAGGAGATGCTCTCGAAGAAGCACGCAGCCTATGCATGGCCCTTTTACAAGCCTGTTGATGCAGAGGCCTTGGAATTACATGACTATCATGATATTATCAAACACCCCATGGATCTCAGTACTGTTAAAGTACGTCCACATTTACCACCTCTTTTGCAGGGTGTCATGGCCCTCTGATTGCAGAGGACTGGCTCCTTCTGGGGGAGGGCAGAGGGGGGACAAGGGTAGAAAAACGAACCTGTTTGGGTATCATTTGGATATTTTTATATTTTGTTTGCTTCCCCTCTCCTTTTTCCCTATGAAGTGGGACATCTTTTTTTTCTTCCCTGCAATGCAGACTGTACAAAGCCATCCTCTCCTCTTTGTGGATAGTCCAGCTATTTAAACTCATGTCCCTGGGACTGCATTGCACTCTGAGAAGAAGAGGTGCAGTATTGCATAAGATTCAATTGATAGTATCCCATTTCCAGAAGCTGCTGCCTACCTGCTTGTTGGCATGATGTGTGGTCCAGATAGGCTTACACTGAGCAATTCCAGCTGGAACCTGATGATCACCTGGTACTCAGGGGAGGGGAAGAAATAATATGATGCTTGTGCAGTTTATGCTTATGTCTTTAAGAGCTTAGTTTGTATGGTTCAAAATTTAAGGTGCTTTTTGCCATCACTTGGGAGGTTTCTCTGAATCCCTCCTAAATATCCATGGAGCAACTTGGTTTCCTAGTTCCCATCTTCTGCTTGGCAACTGGCCATTGGAATCTGTGTTGGTGGAGGTGAGACTTTCTTCCATGTACAGGGAGTTGAGGTGTTTCTGCTGGCTTTCACTAGCATGCCAAAAGTGCTTTGTCCCAGCTGAGCAGTGCCTGGGTTTGTCTAAAATGCCCAGGTGACCAAAGGGTGGCCACATTCCTGATTCTTTCCAGCTTCTTTGGCAAATCCTACGCAAGACTTAGAAGCAGTGCATAATGCTCTGATGTGTCATGTCACTCGGACATGGTGTTGCAGGGTTTCTTACTACAGGTGCAGTAATTTAGAAGTATTCATAGTAGTAATTTTTAGTGGCAAGAACATAGTTGTCATGGCCTGTGCATTGAGGATTAGGCCAAGAGTGTCTGAGTCTTAATCACCATTCTGATGCTGTGATCCTGGGCAAGTTTCCTGCAGCTCTGTGCCTCAGTTTTCCCATCTAGAACATGGGGATAACAATACTTAACCTACCTCACAGGGCTGTTGTGAGGACTGTGGTCTGAAAGGTACTGCTAAGTATTATTATTGATTGGGTTCATACAGATAGGACCAACTCTGTGTTGGCAAAAGTGTTGCAAGTAAGCTGTGGTGGAGTCAAGGTTGGGCACCTTTCTTCTCCTGAGATTGCACTGCCCTTGCTTTTTTTTACATAAGCCAGTGCAACAGACAGTGTTGTCTTAGACTTGTAATGGAGCCAAGCTGTGTTAAAGGCCTGCGACAAGCTCCTGGGAGGAGAGGAGAGAAAGAATGGTGAGCTGAAAACAAAAGGCTTTAGCTTTGGCAGGAGAAAGGGAAATAGGCGCAGGGAAGCTCTCCTGAAGTAGAGACCAGTCAAGACCAAGAGCCTGTGGGAATGGGTTCAGTGGCTTTTGGAATGTATTAATTGCTTCAAGGGCTGTATGGAGAGGAAAGCTTCTAGGCAAGAAGAGGGAGCCTAAACCACAATGGTAGTAGCAGGAGAAAGGGCTAGTTGAATGCCGTAGTCTGGGAGACTGGGACACTGGTGGCTGGCTCTACAGTTCTGCTGACAGAGGAAGGCCCCAATGTTTTCTTGAGTAAGTTCCCATTTTCTCTTGCTCTGAGCGTGGATGATGGAGGGAGAAGTTCCCCTCCATTTCGGCACTGTGATGCATCTGCCATTTGGCTGATCTTGGATAGCCAGTACTGGGGGCCTACTTAGTCCTTGCATGTTTTTTTATTAATAACATGACTCTATGCCTTGCTGTCGAAATTCGTTCACTTGGTTTTGCAGTGAAGTCACTCTTCTCCACTTAGCTTGGAGGTCTGTCCGCATGGTTTGGATCACAGGATCATAAGATAGTTCAGGTTGGAAGGGACTTCAGGAGGTTATGTATTCCTGCCTCATGCTCAAAACAGGATCAGTTCATGCATTCTGATCTGCTCCCTTCCAGAAGTCACTAGTTCCTTTGAGTGGCTTTGCTGAGAGCAAGGCCAGGCCGAGAGTGACTGGGCTGTGAGCAGTAACAGGTTGTAAATGGGATTGTCAGTATTATTCTGTATATCAGATCAGAGGTGCAGTATTTAGGTGCTGTCAGGTACCCTGATATATGGTGTTATGTATACTGTGCACACAGTTACGTCTGCCCAGGCTTCTTGTAGGCTACATGTCAAAATCTGTTCTAAGAGTCTGTAAACTGTCCAGTAGTTTTAACGGAGTTTCAAGGATGTCTGTTTTCCAGTAATGACTGAGATGGGAAGAAGCGTCTCTCGATCAGTGCAATTGCTCTTTTCATTATTGGATTAGAGGGACGGACAGTTATTGATAGCCTTTTCTCTACTAGTCCTGTGAAAACAAGTCATTAGATGGCCACATTCCAGATCAACTCACTCAGTTATTGAACTGATTTCAGTGGGACTGCTGGTGAACCTCATCCTTACAGACCTATTCTCAGCTCATTCACATCTCCTTGACTTCATTGAATGCTGTGGGTCTCTCCAGAGATACCTCGCAGCCTGCTAGATCACCCCCTACAGACCTTGGGAGTGAAAACCTGACTCTGTCAAAGCTGATATTTCCATTGACTTCATCAAGGCTTTGTTCAGGGATATTGTGGAACCCAGATCCTTTTTCTGCACAAATTCTAGTGCCATATACACATTCCTTAATGGATAAGAGAATGAACCTCAAGTGCTCGAGCCAGGATAACTTTTTGCTTGAGGGTGCTCACTCAGCACATGTAAGCCTTTCTTTGAGCTCTGTGTCAAGGGATAGAGGACTGAATATCTTGCTGTTCCTCAGTTCTTAGTCACCTTGATTCAAGATGGACTTTTGACAATCTGGACAAGCCCAGGATATCCTTAAGATAAGCACCTGAGCTACCCCTCAGCATCTCTTCTCCTGGCTGCTCATGTTAGATCCAGTATTACCACACCAATTTCTGCTCAGGCATCAGCAATTTAATACTGTAACTTCTCTATAGAAGCTTACTGTACCTTCAGCAACCTGCTGTCATTTTGTCTGCACCAGTGTAACATTTCTGCTGATACCATTTTAGTCCAAAGCACTGAGCAACTTCGTAGTCCAACTGAAATAAGACTGTACTAACTCTGTCAGCACCTAGTTGTGGATTCATCTGCTCTACCAGATCCAGTTAAGGAACCAGCTGCGCTTACATATTTGCCAGTACAGCTAATGAACTTCTTTCATCAGACTCCTCCGTCAGCTCTGAAACCACCTACCTCTTCATATCCTATTGCTTGTACCAGAGAAGTCCTCTTTGCAGGGCTGTATTGCACGTGTAAGCTGCTATTTTGTATCTCCTTTGCAACTCGGTGGTATTTTTTTTCTTAATATGGCTGTGCTGGCAGTTGAGTTACTCCAGGGCAGGTCATAATGTTCCAGATCTGATTTTTAGTGGCTTCATCATTGCATGCCTCTCCCTGATCTATGTTCAGGTCTTTCCCTCTGGAAGGAGAGGACTTACCTTGCCATGGAGAAGTCATTTCCAGGATGTGACTTCCATGATAGAGGAGCTACCTTGTCCTAGCCTGTGGTGTCCCCCTTCAGCCCAAACTTGGACAGCTTTAGAGCCTTGAAGGACCTTGTAAGGTAGGCAACCCAAGCTCTGCAAATTCCTGTAAAGGCTACTGAGGAGCCCAATCATAGATAATATGCAGCAATGTGTGTTTAATAGGGGAGCCCTCACTCTCAATGCGGTAAGGTCTCCTACAAGAATGACAAAGACCAGTTACTGCAGGCACACAAACGGTATCACAATGACTTCCACGTTACTAACGTTGTTTTACACTTTCCCAACATATCTTTAGTCTCTGCTGCTGAGAAAAAGATCAGGTAGTTTCAGTAGGACCCTAGAAACAATGTTCTGAAAAGACCGGGATTGGTAGGAAAGGAATCATACCCTTCTGCTAGCTACTCTTATGAGTTGCTATTACTACTCCTTGAAGTTTCACATCACTTACTGACAGACTGCCAGCAGAACTGAGAAGATCATGCACTGTTGGTAAGGACAGTTGGTAACCCAAGACTTCATTTCATGCTTCTTAATGCACAGCCACAGTAGTTGCCACAGGCCATGAGATGTTTTGGTTCTGACTTTCACAGGCAGGTATCAAACACACAGAGGACTTTCCCTTTGGAGTTGCAGAATTTTTCAGCTCTTCGTACAACTGAGGACATGAGAACTATGTATCTTTTGAAGGGTTTTACACCTGTCTTGAAGAGGAAATGAAAGTATGGGCCATATTCTAGCCTGAGGCCCTTCTGCTGTTCCACCAGATCCCAGATCAGACCTGTCCTCGCACATCACCTTAACGCTTACAATTATCAAGGCACCTGCCTGGATTTCTGTGCATGTGTTACACTGTCATGGAGATTTCTGCAATGGATTTTGCTATTAGCAAGGCAGTTCTCCAATCATGGTCCACTTGGGACTCTAAGACCAAGCTCCAGCTATATTATAATCACATAACATAGGATATGCACTTGGCACAACAATCTGAAGGAGAAGTTGCCTCCCAGTAACTGAAGGCCCTCAAGCTGTGTTGTCCATCTATGCCTTCTGCATCCTGTTTTCCTTTCCTCTAAGTTACACTGCTCTAGGATTTTATGGCTAAAAGGAAAGTGAGGAGCAGGAAATATACACCATCCCTATCAGCAATTGCAAAGACAATATGAAAATTGCAAAAGCTAAAAGCTGCTGAGATCAAGTTTACATTTGTTCTAACAGAGGAACGTGCATATGAATAATGTATTTTTGAGACGTGGTTTGGTGGCTTCTCTTTGGAAAGGATTCTGTGCTGTATTCTGCAGAATCTACGTGCAGTGCTGTGATTCCTTGGATTGACGCCTTCTTCACACTTGAATCTCTTTATAGTCCTAATTTTACTCTTTTTAAAAGCATAGATCTCCGATTGCACTTTTTCTGCAAGTGTGGGTGATATTCTCCTTCTGTACTTTAGCAGCATAGGACAGAAAGCTGGTGACAAATTAGTGGCAGACCCAGTAGAGTCTTTCCACATGGTAGAATTTTTCTTAATAAACTTGTTTGAAGTGCTGTCTGGTACTGTTTTTTTATGAAGAGTTTTATTATCTTTTGCTCTTGGCCTGTAGATAATAGCATGACTTCTCTGAGATGCAGTATATAATATATTAAGTGCATGGAACAGAAACCTGCCATTTGTAGGCAGTGTAATTCTCCAGTGTGAGGTGGCTTTCTCTATGGCTCTGAACGGTTTTAGATTTAATTATGCACAAGTGACAAAGGTTGTGGTAAAGTGGTACCACTAATGGCCTTCAAACTAATCTTGAATGAATTATGTAAGAAAGTTAAACATAAACATTACTGTAGCTAAAATAGATTCCACAATGCCTGCCGCTTGTCACTTTAGTTCTCTGGTTATATGAGGTTTGATTTTTTTTCTTCAGGGAATGTCCCTCGTGTAGGAGCATTTTACTCGAGCTGTGCAGCAAGCAAAGGTGTGCTGCAGAAGGATTTGGAGATTGTTTTCTCCAAGTGCGTGGTGGAGGAGCCAGGTTGGTGGTCATGACTGTCTGTGGCAGGTGAGAGGTTGAGGAGCTATAGCTGAACTGTGGGCTTCTTGCAGCAGGGAATGAAGGGGTGCGACGAAGCACCGTGCTGGAGCTAGGACTGAGGGAGAAGTCTCCAGAGGTTTGTCATCAGTGAGCACAGCTCCACATAAGTGCTCTGATAGTCATCACAGAGGTGAGAAAAAAGAGCAGAACTGTTTGGAGTAGGGAGAGGAAAGGATAAAAGCAGGGGGAGAGAGGGAGACAGGCATGGATTGCCCTGTAAGTACTCCGAGGCAGCAGCCTTATTTCCCCTTGGTAGGTGCGACGCTTGCTGTGAACCTGGCTGCTCTAGCAGCATTGCACTTCTGCCCTGAGCAAGGGCAGCCAGGGACCAACTGTCGTACGCCAAGGTGCAGCTCGGAGCATCTCTTCCAGCTCTTTCCTCTGGCTTTTGGGTCACAGCAGCAGCAATACAGATGTCTCTGCCTTTTATTTATGCAGTGGTGAGCAAGCAATAGTCCTCACTGTGTAAGAGGATTTGTATGAAGTGTTTACTTTTGGAATAAAGTACTACCTCAGGGGATATAAATATGCTAGTCAGTTAATTTTCTTGCAATGAATTGCTGTGGTTTCAGAGCAGCTGAGTCTGGGGTTTTTAAAGTAAGGAGACATTCTTTCAGGGAATTCTTAAAGATTTCTTTAATTACGCCTATTCTAGAGGGTTTCTGAGGTAATAGAAAAGGGGCTTCACAAAGCAGCTCTTCTTGTTGAGGCAGTTTCTGTAAGGTGCAATTAGGCCCCCAGAAATCAGGCTGAGTCCTCCCTAACTGATGGAGAGAGTGTTTTCTCTGCTGCGGTCATTCGAACTATTTGGCCCTAGCCCTCATCAGCACCTGCCCTACTGCCTGCAAGCCATGCCGCATGGCTGCCCCGGCCTCCTGTCCTGAAACCCTGAATTTAAAAATATGCTGGAATTATGGGACAGGGACTAGAAAGCCGTAATGTGGACATTGAATGACAAATCACTTGGATTCAACTTCCTTGTTAAGAGTCCTGGGGAGTGCGGTGGCTGGTTCAGAAATCGTGCTTTTTGAGGACAGTTTGATGGAACTGAGGTGGTTTAGTCTTGAGAAGAAGGAAGGGAGACATGTTAGGTCTTCAAACATAAAAAGATTGCTGTAAAAGGGGAGACAACAAGTTTTCTCTGCATCCACCGTGTACAGGGCAGGACATACCTTAGAGTAAGAGTTGTGTTATATGCTAGGAAACAAACTCCTGAACATTAATGATTTTTTAAACAATAGAATTGATTGCTGAGTGAAAAATGAGATTGCTGTGGTAGAAGTTGCATGGGGCAGAACATGGCCTAGCAGGCCTCCCAGCGCCTCTTCCAGTCCTGCTGTTCATGACTCTCTGACTTGCAATTGTAAATGCAACCTAATTTTTTAAGCAGCTGAGTATCTCAAAGTGAATTTGTCACCCAGAGATATTCCACTCCATCAGTTTAAACTCTTTTCTTTCTTTTGTCAAGTTAATTTTTCTTTACAAGAAAACAAAAAAAAAAAATCCACAGATTAAAATGCTTTGGGGCTAGAAAAAAAACATTGGTTTTGGATGCAAGTGAAGCCTCAGACACTGAAATGTACTTGGTAGGCTATAATCAGCCATTGAGCATGCCAAACAAATACAAGCGCATCAAAAAAGCCTTTCATGCAATAAGACGTATTTTAAAATAAATGGTCCCTTTCTTTTGAACATACCGTTTTGCTTTGGAATTGGCCTGAAGCGCTTTTCAAACAAGGCCAGCTCTCCTTCAGACTGGAGGAGCACAAATCTATTTCCCCTTCCATCTCTGTGCTGCAGCTCTGAGCTCCAGCTCTTTCTTCTAGCTTTTCGCCAAGAGAACGAGGTCTCATGACAGAAGTTTGACAGCAGTTTGGCTGCAGCCCAGCAGGGAACGCTGCAGAAATGTTATCACCCTGCGTGCAGGTCCCGCTGCAGCTACCTCGCTGGAGGTGAAATTCTGCCCCATTCTTCAGAACAAAAGCACTTCTGGGAGCCATTTCAATACTCTTAAGGTAGTTACAAGGTCTAACATGTAGCTGTGAAATACAACATAAGGAAAATCTTTTTTACTGTGACTGAGCACTGGAACAGGTTGCCCAGAGAGGTTGTGGAATCTCCATCCTTGGAGATAATCAAAAGCTGTCTGGGCATGGTCCTGAGCAACCTACTCTAGGTGACCCTGCTGGAGCGGGGGGTTCGGACTAGATGAGGTTGGAAAGGACCTTTATATCAACTGTTCTGTGATCTCTAGCTTCCACTGAATGAAAGGGAATTTTGCTCGTGTTGAGACATCTAGTCTGGGTTACAGACCCCAGCACCCCTTCTCTGCCCTGGAGACATCTGCAGCCTGTCTGCCAGGCAGCTCCTTCACTTCTCTGAGGGATACAGGTGCAGCAGAGATGCAAAAGGGAGGCCTGCAAATGCTTGGCAAATAGAGTATTTCTTTAAACCCAGAACTTTCAAATGCAAATGAAATCTAGTGTTAGCTTTTTTTTTTTAATTCCCTTTTGGTAGGAGTAATCAAAGTTAAGGTTTTATGCATAGTAGTAATATATGCATAAAATCAATTAAGCTCTGGGAATGCTGTAAACTGTTCTGTAAACCCAAGTCATTCAGTCCCAAACAGCAAGTGCAATGGATGAAAGTGAGAGCTGGAAAAATAGGAGAAAGAAACCAGGTGCGAATACTTAACTCCTGATATTTGTCCTCACTGCATTACCAAATAACATTAGGAACAGATTCCTAAAGGGTGAATTCTGTATCCATTCTCTCAGTTGAACTTTTTAAATCGTGAGTGGATGCTGTAGCTTAACTGTAAGTGCTGTAGGAATCACCAAGCGAAATTCATGCCCTGTATTAGCAGGAGGTCAGAGTGGATGGTCATGATCTTTTCTGCCCTTTCAGATCTACAGAAGTGTGGGGGGAAAAAAAATCACGTAGAAATATACATGTAAGGCACTCGTATAATTGTAATTGGTTGGTTGTTGACTTCCGCTCTTCTCATCCATGTTCCTTGCTTACATTAGTTTCTGAGCCAGCAAACCCTGGTTTTTATCATTTTAGATTTTTTCTAACTACTGTTCTCTCAGACAAATGTGATTTTTTTTTTTTTTCAAAGCTGTTTTGAGTTCTCTGCATGATGTTCATGCCTCCGTGTAGTTGCTACAAATGCCTTTTGCTTACGGCTTTTTCTCACCTTTCCCTTTGGCTTGTTTGTTTGCAGAAAAAAATGGACAGTCGAGAATACCAGGACGCACAAGGTTTTGCGGCAGATATTCGGTTAATGTTCTCTAATTGTTACAAGTACAATCCTCCAGACCACGAAGTGGTAGCCATGGCCAGGAAGCTCCAGGTAAAGATGTTGGCAGATGCATCTTTCAGAGTACCCTTAGTTCAGCTGTAAGGGGGACTGTTTGGAGATCTGAGCATGGATCTGTCCTCGGCACCAGCAAGGGAGAGCCTGTGGTTCCTCCAGTCCTTGGAAAGAACCCCAATAGATGCTCTCTGCTGCAGAACCACAGTGCTCTTTGCATGGCATGGCCGCAAGCCATGTTCTGCTCAAAAAATGTTTTAATTGTTGCTGTGTAAAGTAATAGGAGAATTTCCTTGGGCTTACAGAATCTACTCCTCTGTACACACACCTTAGAGCTGGAAGAAATTGTGCGGAATGAAAACAGTGCCAGCCACGCACAATCCTGGAGCCAGTGCCTGAGCCTGTTGGTAGGGTATTCTGGCATTGAGGCCAGCTGTGCTGTCGGCATCTGAAGGCTGGATTCCTGCCTGACCGTTGTGCAAGAGCTAAAGACTAGCTCAGGGATCTCTCAGCACTGAGCAGAGGAGCAGCGGAAAGCGAAGCAAACCCAGAGGGAAGCGTGTTAGAAATGCCAGAATGGATCAAGCCTAGGATCCATTTAGTCCCATGCCTGTCTTTGGCAGTAGCCACTGCACGGAAAATGTAGAAGCTTCCCAGGAGGCAGAGCCTGTCACCCTCCCACAACCTTCCCATCCAAAAATGGATCTCAGAGGGAGATTCAGAAAACTTTGAGTCTAGTTCTAACCCACTGCAAGCCTTTCATTTCCTCCTTCAAGAGAGGAGGAATCATCTCTTACCATGATGATTTCAACCCCTGCTCTAGAGCGCTTATCTTCATTATTTATTTGTACAGCACCTTGCCCAACAAAGTAAGACCCTTACCCATGGTGTGGTGCCTGGTATGTTTTAAAAGCCAGAGTGAGGACGTTCTGGCTGAGGCTGCTCTTGTCAACAGTTTTTTTTCCCCTTTTTGTAGGATGTCTTTGAGATGAGGTTTGCAAAGATGCCTGATGAGCCTGCAGAGACCCCACCTGCGCCTCCCCCAACAGCACCAGTGGTGAGCAAAAGCACAGAGAGCAGTCACAGCAGCGAGGAAAGCTCCTCCGACTCGGATAGCTCTGACTCGGAAGAAGAGCGAGCGACTCGGCTAGCAGAGCTCCAGGAGCAGGTAAAATGGCCAAGCTGTGTGTCTGTGTATGCATGCCTGGGTGGTAGAAAGAACTTAGCAGGAAGAAGTGTCTAATTTTGTTCTTAAAAACCCATCCATGCTGGGATGCAGCAGAGCGATCTCCCCTTCTGCCAGCTCAAGGAAAAAACTCTCAGATATGAAAAATGCATATTTTTGACATTGTGTTAACTTTCTTTGGCATAACTGTTCTTAGTGTTGATGCTCTGTGCTTCCTTCTGGGATCCCAAAGTACTCAGCTGTCATGAATGAAGGTGCACAGAGTACAAGGGATCTGGGAAGAACTGAGACCCATTTTGTGTGAGAGAGTTCAGGCACAACAAAATCTGCCACAAGTTTCCTGTGGCCTATTGTCCCCCTGTTCCCTAGCTATGAAACTGAGCTGTTTTGACTGTTGTGGTTGTCAACCCATAAGCCAGGGGCTTTCTTATTATGCAGATATACAATGCTAAATGTGGTAGTGTTTGTATCTGCTACTGTAATATGACAAAATGTTAATAAAATTTCTTACCCGGTGTCTCAAAGCAAGCCAGTAGGAGAGCTGAGAAGAGAACCCAGGATTCTGGAGTGCAGGTTATTGGTACTCTAGATAAAGCTATGTTAACTCGTTTTTCAGGGGCGAATAAAAATTAAGAGTTAAGTTTTCACTTGGGAGTCAACTTCTGCAGACTTGTACTAAAGAACGATTTCAAATCAAGCAAAGTTGCCTGAGTTCAATCAGTAGATTGTGCTTGATCACTAACTTTGGGATATACTTGTGTGGAATGCAGAGGAAGGGTATCAGGAGGTGGAGGCATTAGTTATCTTTACCTTGAAGTCTGACTTATTTTTTTCATTATTCTCCACCAGCTAAAAGCTGTCCACGAGCAGCTAGCTGCATTGTCACAAGCACCGGTGAACAAACCAAAGAAAAAAAAGGAGAAGAAAGAAAAAGAGAAGAAAAAGAAAGACAAAGAGAAGGAAAAAGAGAAGCACAAAGTAAAAAGTGAGGAGGAGAAGAAACCCAAGGTTGCTCAACCACCAAAACAAACCCAGCAGAAGAAAGCCCCAGCTAAAAAAGCAAACAGCACGACCACAGCTAACAGGTGAGAGCTTGCCTCCTGTTAGGTGCCTCAGGTGGGAATGCCAAGAGCTTTCAGCCCTGTTCTCCTATCCCTCCTCTTTCCATTGAATTCCCTGGTGAAGCTCAGTTGTCAGAGCAGTTAACTCACTACTGAATAGCGTCCCCATTCCCAGGCATCTCCAGGGAGTTTTTAAATTAGAGCTGGCAGTGGAGCCATCATATTTCCACTGTACGACTCTGAGAGTGATCAGGCAGGGATTCTGAAATAAGGTTTTGCTTTTTGCCTTTTGCCCAGCCAGCAAGAACATGCCATTTCATTGCTACCCCCCTGCTGCTACTTGGGCTTCTTGTCATGCCTTGGAGGGCCAAAATATAATAGGAAGGGAACAGCTGATCTCAGATTTCTGAACTCTTTCAGAAGTCCTGGTACTGTTCAAACCATCTGGCTAGAGGTTCAAAGTCGAAAGCATGGGGATGTTCGTTACAAGGGGAGTAGAAGAGAGTTCATTGCTCCTGTATACCCATGAATGTTTCCATGCTTGCCAACCCCCTAGGCAGCCCAAGAAAGGAGGCAAACAGGCGTCTGCAACCTATGATTCCGACGAGGAGGAGGAAGGTCTGCCCATGACCTATGATGAGAAACGACAGCTCAGCTTGGACATCAACCGCCTGCCTGGAGAGAAGCTGGGCAGGGTGGTGCACATCATCCAGTCACGGGAACCTTCCCTCAGGGACTCCAACCCCGATGAGATAGAAATAGATTTTGAAACATTGAAGCCCACAACTTTACGAGAACTGGAGAGATACGTGAAATCTTGTTTACAGAAAAAACAAAGGAAACCATTTTGTAAGTTACCTCCTGGGGCATGTGTTCCCCCACCAGCTCTTGGGCTCAGCTTTGGAGTCCGGGCATGTGTGTTGGGATTCTCTTATCCAGCTGTTGGGTATGTGATGACAGGGATTTTTAGAGATTCTTTTTTCCCAAAGAAAATACGCAGAAACTTTCTGTTTTTTCTTTCTTTCTTCCCATGATGTCATCCTATGGAGACCTGGAGGGACTACTCTGTTCCTCTGCAAGACCTGTGTGATTTCTTTATTGCTTATCTAGAGTCTGGAAGGCACTGACAGAGGTTTCAGTCTCATTCTGTTAGGTGTTATATGCACGCACCTGGAAGGATCAGTTTCTTATCCTGAATAGCTTTATCTCCTAATTAGGAAGGAAATAAAAAGCAGGGTTGGAATCCAGAGCACCAAGGGAATAAATGACTTGCACAAAGTCACCTGGGTAATGTGTGAGTTCTGGATGTAAGTGTCTGAGTTACATGCTGGCTCTAAAACTGCTCTTCCTAGATGGCCTGGACATCCCACATTATCCTCAGTGTCTGTCAAATCAGAGAGTAAATGTTAATGTGCCGGCAAGGATATGGTACAGGCTTTTCTCTGTGCCTCATCCCCAAAGAGTATGAATTGTTGCAGCCCCTTGAGAATTTAGCTGCAGCTGCATAACAGTCGTGTGCTGCTTACCGAAAGTGGTCCTGGCTCTGTCCATCCACTGCTCAGTTAAGAGAGTGATCCTGTTAAAAGCAGAACATGATAGCTACTCAGAGCTCTCGCAGAGCACCTCCGTTTCATCAGCACACGCCTTGCAGGCAGGCCGAAGAAGAGGTCACACTTTGACCCTTCCTTTTACTTTTTAATAGACTGGTTTGATTTTTCTGGAGTCCTTTGTTGCTGGTATAGTTCAGGAAAAGATTTTCCAGAGTTGTTAGGAATGGGAAAGCATTCTTTTATTTTGGAACCAAAGCCTGGAGTAACGCAGATAACCTCAGATGCACGTCCTCCCGCTCCTCTGCGACTGGCACACCCCGCGCTGGCAGGCTGGCCTTGTCCGGACTGCAGAGACTGTGCTAACACCTGACAACAGCCGGACTCCCCTGCTCGCTGCTGCTTACTGAAATGCTCAGGGTTCAGGGGCACACCCTCTTCAAGTGTGCTTTCCAAAAAAAAAAATTTTTCTTTTTTTTAATTAGTACTTAAAGCAGTACATAGAAATGTAGGTATTTGCTTGCTGGATCAGGCAGACTGTCAGGCCTCTGTCTTGCTCCTGATGCTGGGCCCAACGCCTGTGTTCAATTACTCCTCCTTGGAGGGATTTCTTCTGTTCAGAAGCATGAGAGTATTGTTGATACTTCTTACCATGTCCAATGCAACTGATACAGCTACGTTCCTGTCATCTGCTAGCTTTTGCTACTGTCGGTTTTTAATTTGTTTTTGTTTTATATTTAAAGCAACATAACAAAACACCGTTCTATTCTTGTATAAGGTTTCTTAAGTTTTAATGGCAGATGCTTACCTCTGACAATCTTTAATGGGACACTTTATTTTACAGGGCAGAAAACCCATGTAACAATTCTGTAATTACAAATGTGTAACTATTGACCATATAACTGGCTGGTAAGTAGCCCATAACTACAAGGTTATTACACGGATATTTCTATCTTCTAAAATACATTGCAGAAGGTCTCTTTTAAAAAGTGCATGTTACAGGATGATGGTGATTGGATGATCTAGACAACTTTGCGTGTTGTCTTTTATCTGGGATGTGTAGTTGCTGTGTGGTCACTTGACTTTTGCAGTGTCACTGCAGAGTGGTCTCACAGATTTACATGCCCTGTAAAATAGTGATGTCCACTCTTTTTTTCCCCCGCAACCATGCAGTTTCAGAAATTATGCGTTCCTCCTCCACAGCTGCAAGTGGAAAAAAGCAAGCAGCAAAGTCTAAAGAAGAGTTAGCTCAGGAAAAGAAGAAAGAACTAGAAAAACGGTTACAGGATGTCAGCGGGCAGCTAAACAACAACAAGAAACCTGCAAAGAAAGGTAATGGTTCTGGTTTTACTGCTCTAATGATGCCTGAAGAGTTGTGTGTAGGCAGAAGCAAAGGATTGATAGATGCAGGTAAACTTCAGACGGAAGAATCTAGTTTGGAAGAAGAAAAAGGCAGCAGAAGCCAGAAAATTTTTTTGTCACTGTGGCAAAATTACTGTCTTCCGCTAGCCTTGGGTTTATCTTGGTGAGAGTTACCCCAGTTTAACGTTGCAGCGTGGACACAGAGGGGGTCGCTGCTGGGTGCCCGAGGTCGCAGTGCGAGCTGCAGCTGAGCGAAGGTTTGCAGGGCAGCTCTGTCTGCGAGGGGGCAAGCCTTCGGGCAAGCCTCCGGCCAGCGAGCGACGGCCGCGGGGAAATAGGCTGCCGTGCCGAAAGGAGGCAGGAACCAAGCTGCGGCCGACGGAGGCTGCGGCAGGAGGTGCCCGGGCACGGTCTGCGGAGGGCCAGAGCCGGAGGAGCAAACCGTGGGTAGTTCACGATCTTGCAAATAACTGCTCCGCTGCCTTCTTCCCCGCAGAGAAATCCGGCTCCGCTCCCTCCGGAGGCCCCTCCCGGCTCAGCAGCAGCAGCTCCTCGGAGTCGGGGAGCAGCAGCTCCAGCGGCTCCAGTTCGGACAGCAGCGATTCGGAGTGACTTATGGACACTTACAGACAAAACACAAAATGGACATCACCCTCACCAGTACTCTGCAGTGTTCCCTTCTCGCGTTAATATACCGCTCTTGTTCCACGGTGGTCAGGTTTCCTTTTCTTTTTTCTCTCTCGTTCTCACTCTGATTTCATTTTATTCTGTTTTTTAATTCAGTGTTACAAAAGGTATCTTCCATTTTTTTGGGGGGGTGCTTTTAATAGGTCAAAGATCTTTGCGTGTGCGTGAGTGTGACTAGACTTTATGGCAAATAGTTCCCTTTGCCTAAAGTCTCTAAAATACATTTTTACTGAAGATGGTTGGTGGGAAATGGAAGAACTTTGAGCTCTTAGCAAGAGATCACTAGAAAGTCCTGTGAGGTTTGTAGTACATTTCCCTCCCACCCCTTCCCCTCTCTCCCAAAACGTTCCCTTTTAATAAGCCCACTTGGCTCACACAAGGAAAAAATCTTTTTTTAAAGAAATTTCTGTAAAATGGTACTGTATCTGAAAGATGTTAGCTTTTGAACTAGTTGGTGTATTTGTTATTAGCACTAGTATTTTTAATCTCAAAGTCTACAGTGTGATGAAAATGTCAGATGCTATCATCTTTTTACATAAAAACAAAAAAGAAAAAAAATTCTCATGTACTGTGGATTGTTAACATGTTTTTTGTTTGTTTTTTTTTTTAACTTGGTAGGGGCATAGGCACCTGTTCAGGAAGGTATTTAAGCATGAGCTTAACTTTAAGCATGTGAGCAATAGGAGTGGTTGCATTTTTTTTTTTGTTTGTTTTTCCACTCAACATTTTCATTTTTCTTGGGGAAATGTTGGGAAGAAGGGAGCGAGGGACACTCGCAGATTTCCCGGAATTGTTGTTTTTAACAAAAAATAGATAACTTCCAGGAAAAAGACACTCTCTATGAATGCTTTTTTTTTTTTTTTTTTAATTAAAAACATGTTTTGGCTGAAAATTCTCAGCTGGACCTCAAAGAGCAATCCCTGCAGAGTGACCAAGACAAGTCACATGCTCGTGATTAGACATGTGCTTAAGTACCTTCTCCATGACAAACACCTCAGTCTGGGCTTAAAATAAAGGAGCATTTGAGCTCCAGCTGAGGCTGAGCTGACAGGGGAATTGGAGAGGGATGTTGGTTTTGTTTGGGTTTTTTTTCCTTATCTTTGTATCAGCAATGAGCTCCTAGGAAGGGAACGCTGCTTCTGTGTCACACAGGGTGCAGGTTTCCAGACACTGAAACGTTTACCTCAATAATAATAATAATAATAATAATGATAATAAAAAGAAAAAAAGAAAAAAAAGAGGGGAGAAAAAAGGAAGAAAAAATTTTTTTAAGGCTAGCAATTTTTTTATGAGTCCAGCCTAATGTTTTGACCTGCACTGCTGCAACACACTCCGTTTTCACTGTCCCTAATTTCATGTATATATAAGTACTTTATTTATTAATACCATTGGTCATTTAAAACTTTTTAAAAAACAAACAAAAGCAAAGCTGCATTATGAACTGCAGCAGAATTGCAGACTTTTTAAAGTGGTTTGAACTAGATTTAAGAAAACCAACAAAAAAGCAAATAAAAATCTGAGACATTATTTAAATACATTGGACTTTTTTACCTATAGGTGCTACAGTCCAGTCTATTTGTGTGTCTGGTGCTCTATCATGTTTTGTGTATTCATTTTTGGTTTTGCTTCTCTTCAGCTCCCTTTTTTCCTGTTTTGTACAGATTTGGGAGAAGTACAGGTAGATAGAATTGATGCAGCACATTATTTTCTCTGTGATATTTCCACAGGTCTTCTATCCCTCTCTCTTTTTTTTGATAGAACAGTGTTGGCTTCTTTTCTTTTCTAATCCAGTTTTAGGAAAACACCAGTTCTATCATTATATAAAATTTGTAATCTGAGGGGCAGAAATTTATTGTAAATTCTTAACTTTTTAACTTTTTATTGTAAAGAAAAATGTATACAGAGTTTAACAGAAAGCTATGCCTTTCCCGCTCCCAGCACCGGTCCCTAAGGCTGCCTCTACCCTGCGGCAGCCCTAAAATTCATCCCGCTGAGGTCTCCGCTAGCAGCGCGCCGGAGGCCCGATGGTGATGCTTGTCCTTCGTAAGGAGTTGCAGATTGCACCCAGCTTTTATTTTTCATGTATGTGAATGGCCCTGGAGGACTCGTAAGTCCCGGCACGTGATCTCCGTTGCCGGCTCAGCCTCCGCGAGCCGGGATAAGGAGCCCGCGTGCTGGGCCGGGTGCTGTCTGGTGTGTCCGTTCCTCCGCGAGGCGGGGAGGTGAAGGGCCAGCCTGGTGGCCCTCCATGGTTTGCACTTCTCATGGCACCTGCATTCGGCTGCCAGTCACTCCTTGCCTGTTCACTGAGGTTTTACTAGCTGGACCTCTAGGCCATGGGACTGGCAAGGAGCTTAGTCTTGCACCAGTCTTTAAACATCCGTCTTTCAAAGATGGGCGTTTCAGGAAAGGTGTGTGCAGCAGGGGATAGTCACGTGCGTGTCTCGTACAGCTGATGCGGCTCTGCCCATGTCTTTTAATCGTACAGTGACAATAACACGCTCTGCAGCTTGCTCTAGAAGGGCGTTATCATGTTCTGCTAAGGGATGAGTCGGAGATGCTCTGCTCCTCGAGGCACCGAGTTGCTGGACGTCCCCAGCTCGCTCTGAAATCACTGGGGTGCTTGGCCCATCGGCAGGAGCCCGCTGAGTCTTTGCAGGCTGGGTTGCCCATAGTATTTGAAAATGGATAAACTAGGGTATCCTGATTCTTACTGAAATTAATGATTTTCCTTTTCCATTAACAGTCCCTAAATGGAGTTAATTTTTAGTTCCTATATTTTTTTTTAATTCTGCCCTTAAAATTCTTCCCTAGACAGACCCTTAGTAATATATTTTCAGAATTTACTATGAGGAAATGTAATATACACCTAATGAGAGCTTAACAATTTTTTTTTAAACAGGCTTGGGGTTTGTTGGTTTGTTTCTGCTGTTACCTGAGACTTGCGTTATCAAAACTGAGTAGTATTTTAATTAAAATAATTACCAACTAATTCAATACCATGACAAAGTGGATAAATAAGCTCCCATTTTTCCCCCCCCCCCCCGCTGAAACCCTTTGCCGTGTGCGTTAATCTGAGGTATACTGTTGACTTAACGCGGTGTTTGCTCCGGAAGAAATTTGCTCCTGCGCGGAGAACAGCAGCCGTTGGGAGGCTCAGGCGTAACAATAGCAGCCGCTCTCGCCAGCATCGCCGCCGTGCGGGGACGGGGACCGGGACCTGCCTCTGCAGCGCGCCGCGTCCGCTGGCACCAGGGCCGGGGACCGCGGCGAGGGGGCAGGTGTTCCTCTAGGATTCGGACGTCTCTCCCACTGCCCGCTGCGAGCGGTGGAAAGGTAGAGTCGAAGGATTGTGGCTGAGGCGCGGCGTGGTGGAAAGGGGCCTCTGCGCTGGAGGAGGGTCCCCGCTTTAGGTGGCCCAACTGGCCTAGCTTGGGGATTCAATGGAGACGTGAAGAACAGCAACGCGCTCATCCTTGGCGTAGCCAGCTGGGACTTGGGCTTCCCTTCAGTGGGAAGTTTCTGCATTTGTTTTCATGGAAGCAAAGGTGTTTCCCGTTAAATAGCAGTTCACAAGAGAAATCCGTCTTGGCGTGACACTCGTTTCAGGGGAAAAGAAATGGTGACTCTTCATTTCAAAAGGTTGTTCTTATGGTTTTTTCATTTTCATATTGTTTGTAGCTTTCGTTATCTCCCGACATGTCAGTAGTGGGGCCTCTTGTGTCGTCAGATCAGAGTGTCTCCAGGAAAGAAGAGATGTTTTCAGTCCGTAGTAAGTAGCAGCTGCCCTTAATGAGTTGGAAACTGAAAAAACAGAACCTTTATTTGAGTTTGTATTGCATGGCATGTTAGCACAGATGTCATGAAATAACTTTGAAGTGATATAAATAACATTTGAAATCACATTTTTAAACTTCAGAATTAAAAAAAATTTTGAAAATTTTATGGTAGAATTTTTCTTGAATGAGCAAAGTTGCACTTTGTTTTCCAAGGGAGATTTCACTGAAATCAGTATGATTTCATATGTATCCATGCAAATAGTTCTACGGAAACAATCTTTTTCTGACAAATTCCTGTTTTGACAAAAATCTGACTGGACCTAGCGTCAATCAGCCGGCATTACTGCACCTGTCAAAGCTTTGTCAAGTTGTACCTGCCTGTACGGTCAGCCTGTTTCCTTGCATACCATCCGATGTAGGCTCAGCGGGACCAGCGGGAGAGCAGCAGCCCACGGCTTCACGCCCTCATTCACCTGCTAAAGGAGTCTGTAGAGTACGACAGTTTTCCGCAAACCAAACGTTGTTTATACACGATAATTTCAGTTTTGTATTGATGTGATTTTAAACTTTCCTGCCGACAGGGTTTGTAACTGTAGAACTGATATTTCAGAGCTCCATAGCTGTTGTTTGTGAGGGTGAGTGTAATAGATACACACACCCACATACACGAGCACGTGTGTGTGTGTGTGTATATATATATATATTTATGTACACACACACACACACACACAAATTAGTTACCCAGCAAGGTCTCTTTCCATGTTCTCTATGTGGTAGAACCAGACTGCAGTTACCTAATTTAGTTCTTTCTCTGTTTCGGGGACTCTTAGACCAGTTTTTAATTTTTTTCCTTGTTTTGAAAGGAATGATGTTTTTTAAAGTCGGGGTTGGAGCTAGGGGGAAGGGATTGGGGCATGACAAAGAAAAACCACAACCTTTTTAGTACTGGATTTTAAAATACATGTTCTCAAACACAGGCAGTTACCACTAGGGCTAACTGTGGGCAAGCTCTGCGTTGTTGGAGATAAATTTAGGACGAGGATTCATTACACTAGCAGCATTATCTTGCTTGTAAAACAATGAGATGCTTTTTTTAAAAAAAAATGGTATTTGCATATCTTTTTAAATGTCGTTTTTAAAAATAAACAAACCACCAGCTAGGATTTGACACAGGCCACTTAGAACTTATCCCTGATACTGGCATAACCAATCCAGAAAGATTCGTTGTTGTATTTTTGTTTTATTTTTCCTTTTGTTTTTAATATTTAAAAAACTGTTACTTTTCTGTATGATGTGCATGCAAATTTACCGTAACTCTTTTTCTTAAAACTTTTTAGTGCCATTTCTAGTATATTCCTGTAAATGTCAGTTACTAAAAAAAAAAATGCGTCAATGTAAGTAGTTTAGCTTGTTTATTGCAAATTGCCAGCCTCAAACACAACAGAATTTAAAAAAAAGAGTTAGAAAGTAATCTTTGATGTTACTGGTAATCATGGACCCTGGTCCTGGGGCATTTGTTTTGTTTTCATAATAAAAAAAAAATTGTTTTGTGTGTGCAGTTTGATACCGTGTTTTCCCCTCTCCTCTCCCTTTCTTCGTTTCTTTTCTCTCCGATGATGTATGTGCTCCAGTTGAAACCTTACAGGGCTTTGATTAAGCAATCGCTTGACTACTAGTGCCAAGAGACAAACGTAAATATAGTAGGAGTCCTGGTGTCACGAGCCTTAAAATAATTTGGAAGTCATCTTGCAAGGCTGCCGCGAGCGCTGGTGGCGCACGCGCCTGGGGCACGGCCGCACGGCGCTCAGCTCGCTCTAGCGCGCCGGCGCAGCCCAGAAAAGGCTGGGATCCCCGTCCTCGAAGCCTGGGATCTGAGGGGCCTTAGCTCGTGTAGGAATCAAGTCTGGCTCGGGTAAGTTCAGCTGAAACAGAGATGAAAATCTCACCCAGGTTTAATGACAGCCACTTTCAAGCAGCAAGAGCTGATGGAAGCAGAATTTCTTGCCGGCACGGGCAGCGGTGGCAGCCGGAGGAGACGTGCAGGAGATGCACTTCGCCTTTCCATACCTGCCGCGGGCAGCGATGAGGACCTGCAGTGGCCCATCGCGTTCACAGCAGGGGCTCCGAGTTCCTCTATGGGGGCCAAAACCTATTTTGCTCACTGGAGGAGGGGATGCCCCTTGGCGTGGCTGTGTTAGCTTTTGCCCGTGCGTAGCTGTTTCCTTAGCGCGGTAGGGGTTAGGGCAGCCAGACTCCCCGGGGGTTAATCTCTCTCTAACCCTGCTCCCTGGGTTTACAAGCCATGATCCCTCTAAGGTTTCAGCAACCCTGTTTTACTTAGCTGTTCTCTCGGTTTAACTCTGCTGTATCTGCCCCCACGGGAATGTTTGTGCAGCCTGTCCCTTCAAAGTCTCCCGCGGAGGGTTTTCTCCCCAAATGGCTCATTGCTTTGCCATCCTCGCTGTAGGCAAACCCTGGCCTCCCCTCTTGCAGGTGACCGTGTGACACCTCTGAAATACCGTAGGCATAGCAAAGGGGTCAGTCCTCCTCTTTGCAACCGCCTTTTCCTGTAGTTGAGGATTCTTCCTAGGTCCTCTCTCTCTCTCTCTTTCCTTTACACTAAATAACCCCAAATCCTACACTTTTTCCTTGTAGGATGTTTTCTCTAGTATTTGCTAGTGAGTTATGTCTTGGTGCATCAACACTGCGCTGCTTCTTACAGACCTGGAGGAGGGCAGAGGGGGTTAGTTTGCTGATCCGGCTCATGCTGATACCCATAGCTGTAGAGGTTTCCATGGGTGTGAGGTCCAGGGGCTTTCCTCACTCCTCCATGTGGCACCCCTGAGTCTGCAGGAAGCCGTTGGGATCGGGAACCTGGGCCAAAGAGCCCCCAGTGGAGCATCCCCTGGATGCGGCCAGCCTTTGCAGGGAAAATGGTGTGGCTTCTTTAAAGGGAGATGGTTGCCCGCAGCTCCAGCAGTAACTAGCCTAGCTCCTAATTAGAAAGAACTGCCTATATGCTGAGCTTTCGCTCCTCTGCCTTGGCTGGGATTGTGCCTGATAATAGCTGTAATCCTCGCATGTGCTAAAGTGATTAACATGGAAAAGAAAAACAGCTGCTCACAATGATGCATTCAAATCATTTTAATTTACTTTACCAAAGAGGCTACAACTGCATTTAAAACAAGTGCATCAGCACTACAGAACTGGCTTACAGAAATGCTCACTTCATAGCAGCCACTCCACAAACCTGCTGTGACTAATGAGGACACACAGATATGGAAAATACTACGGTTACAGTTAGAGAGAGAGATGGAAGAACAAGCCACGCTCTTTTCTTGTACCGTCATGCAGAGCCTCAAGGTTGAAAGAACTTATGCACACACTTAAGTTTTTACTCTTGAATAGTCCTAATTAACGTTGTTTAAATAAATGAGTTTTGGTTTACCAGCCACATAAACAAAAAGGGACTGATTATACCATAGTAATCAACTTTCTTACTGAAATAAAGAAAATTAAAATGTCTTTTCTATAAGAAAAGTAAAGAAAATGAACAGCTGGCTTTGGGGAAACGCTGCTGTTCTCCCCAGTTCCCTAACCTCTGAGTTAGCACCCTGCCCCGGGCTGCTGGAGAGGATCTGACCCTGCTTCTCCTGCCTCCCCAGGGAGCCTCCTACCTGCAGTGCCCCGGGGAGCTCCTGGACCAGCCTCCTGCCCATCCGTATAAATAACGACCCCTTCGCTCAGCCACGGGCTGGAGCCCCGGGGTGGGTGGCACGTCCCAGGCGATGCCCTGCCTTCAACAGCGTGCTCAGTACAGGAGTCACTGCCACCATTGCGGGCAGATTTCTGAGTCTAGCTGGTTTTGTGAATCCTATTAAAGGCTTTTTTTCCCCAAAATATTTCTCAGCCAGAGCTAGTCCTGGCAAGATCAAGAGGACTATTCAGGTGTGCAATACAGTGCACAGATCCATGAAGCACTGATGTCCATCTTAGCAGGTTTAGCTTTTTGAGCACACAAAGTACCAAACATCAATACATGCATAAATAACTACATTAAAAACTGAGCTGCCCATGGCTTGTAGTGAATACACATGCTAATGTCAGTGCTGAGTACATAAAGCCCCTGTGATCTCGCTGTAGAACAGCTATGCTCTACTCAGCGCATCGAGATCAGCTCACTTTAGTGTTTCTCAGTTTTAGCATTTAACCCATACAGCAGAGGGGTGGAGAAGATTCCTCTTCATCATATTCCCCCCCCCCCAAAAAAAAAATAAAGTGCTTGAAAAAAGTTTAAAGGGAGAGGTTTTAGATCAGTACAACAGACAGAAGTAATGAGTGTGCCTAATTTTAGACAGGTGACTAATCCATATTGAAGTCAACATCAAAAACAGTTGTTTGAAGTTAAGCGTATACCCAACTGCTCTGCTGGATGAGCCGCCGGGCTCAGCACGCCGCAGGGCAAGTCCTAAGCAGGACGCAAACAGGTATCTGTGACTCCAGCCCAATATTATACTTAAATGCTTAATTCTAGGCACATAATTAATGCCCCTGAAAGCAGTGCTGCTACGTCTTTAGGAAATACTTAGGTGCTTGGTGGATTGAGTTTGAATTTGCCACGAGCTCTTCAGGGCTTGATCTTTCCTGAAGGAAGTTGGGGCTCAGCTCTAATAGAAACAAGAACCTGAGAGCAGTTTTCGTTCCCAGCAGGTAAAACTGTAGTAGTTTTTCCACCCTAAAAATTCTTCAGTTAGTTGAAACAAACATTCCGAGACACAACTTTTAAAATATATGTGCCAAATGTACTAAACCAAGAGGCGTCACCCAACCAGAGTTAGGAAATCCTTCCAAGCTACTGCTTACGTTAAGACTTAAACACTAAGCAAACTTTAACAGACTGTTTTCTTCTGTAACTGATCTCTGACTGCAGGTATGTAACTATTTACAAGTTTCCTTACGTCTCTTAGCGGGAAATGTGTGTGTTTACAGTAGCTTCCGCCTGTTGCTCCCTTAAGCCTGTCCCTCCCTTTCAGAGGGTTCATTCCTGAGCCGTTACTTGAGACCTGTGCAAGCCTTCCTGGGGCTGCGGATCTGTTTGCGTGAATGGAGTCGGCTCCACTGACTCCAGAAAGTCACGTCCTTCACTGTTATTTCCATAATACCAAACTGTGGCATCAGAAGGGGCATTTTGCTCTGCACAGGACAAAACTGTTGCACGCTTCTCCTGCCAGGTATTTTGAAGGCTCAGATGAAGTTGTCAATGCGTTCTTCCCTCCTCCCTTTGCAAGATAAATCTTTTCACTTCATAACCAGGTCGTCACAGACCATTTCCAGGTAAGTAATTAAAGGGAGACACGGCAAGCAGAACAAGTAACAGCTGTGCACTTTTGCAGACAATCTGCCTAAAATCTGTCTTTCGGTGAAAACCAGCCTGGACTTGCTTGTCCCCAACCAGCATTTGCAGAACTACGGCAATGCACGAGGACTAGTGAGCGCGAGCAGCTGCTGGGGATGGTTCCCAAATGGCAGCGTGCGTTATTCACGCCACACAAGCCGCTTAGGAGCAACACGTGCTCCGGCACGGACCCTGCCGGTGACGAGAGGCAGCTAACGGAGTCTCGCGAACTCCTGAGCGGGACTGTTTTCATTACACACACTCAACGTCATGCAAAATCTGATGCTACCAACCGCAAAAATAACTGCAAACTTCAGACAGCCCCTCTGACCTATCCTGCACGCGCTGCTTTAGCCACGGGCCTATCGTTAGCACGGTGCAAACTCTCCCAGCTCGATGCAAGTCTGGTTCGCCTCCGTGCGTGGATTGCTGACGCAAAGCCCCTGAAATCACATAATAGCACAAAACTTAGACTGCCCGGTGTCCCTGGAGACATCCAGCTTGTTTTTGTCCCGCACCAGGATCGCTTCGTTGCCGTACTGCGAGTACCACATACTCCGGCTCCGGCTCAAGTACGTGTTAGGAGGGGCGGACTCCAGTTTCTGCTGCTGCTGCTGCCAGATGAGCAGCGAGGTGTCCCTGTACCGCAGCCGGGCGTAGCCCTCCGACAGGGCCTTCTCAGGCAGCGGCACCCGCCCGTTCAGCACTTTGTCGGTCATCTGCGCCAGGGTGCCTCCCTCCGCAGGCAAGAGCTCCTTCACGGCAGCTCCGGTGCCCGGAAACATGTCCCGCCGGCTGGGTCCACGTCGGCTGCTGCTCTGAGGTCCAGGGAGAGCGTCTCCAGGTGTGGATCCAGGTCAGCTGCTGCTTTGAGGTCCAGGGAGAGCATCTCCAGGTGTGGATCCAGGTCAGCTGCTGCTCTGAGCTCCAGGGAGAGCATCTCCAGGTGGGCTGCTCTCAGGACTCACCGGGCTGGCGTAAGCACCGTTTTGGCCAGGAGAGGGGACGGAGGACACGCGCGCCTGCAGATCGCAGTGGGCAGTCTGACCTTGCTTATATAACGTGGTAGGACATCCGAAAACTTGCACAGCGGTGGTGATGCTACATGTTTCATCTTGCAAAGGGGGTGAATACACACAAGCTGCTGCTTCCTGAGGGTCCGTGAAGCACTTCGAGACCAGCAAGCAGTGGCTCCGCAGAGGCTGGACTTGCTAAACAGTTGGGAATTTTGAACAGCTCTGGATGAGCATTGCTTCTCTGAAGGACAGTTGTAAATTGGGGAGACCTAAAGGTCACCAGCACCCAGGCCTGTGCATGAACTCTCCACCTACGCCAGGCAGACGGAGAGGAGCCTAACGAGTCCCGTAGTCACAGAGAAGACGCTGCCTCCAGGCCTGGATGTGGCACCCCAGGTGGAGCCCAGTCACCTCCCGTGCGCCGGCTCCTGCTGCGGAGCTTATCCCGGTCCAGGGGGGCAGCACAAAGCCCCTGGCTCGGGGCCAAGTGCTTGTGTCCATCCACACCTGGGCTTTGACCTGGGGGAGACATGGGGAGGGTCACGGTGAGGCCTGGCAGTGGGGGGCTGCCCTGCGAGGGTGGCTTTCCCAGCACCGCCGTGTCCCACATCCCGGCCCCTTCCCAGGGCTCCTGCACCCGCCCATCCACAGTCCCCCCAACCCCTCCATGGGTCCATGCACCCACCTGACCACGGTCCCCCCAACCCCTCCATGGGTCAATGCACCCACCCATCCACAGTCCCCCCAACCCCTCCATGGGTCCGTGCACCCACCCATCCACGGTCCCCCCAACCCCTCCATGGGTCCGTGCACCCACCCATCCACGGTCCCCCCAACCCCTCCATGGGTCCGTGCACCCACCCATCCAC
>NW_020448196.1:3367789-3372267 GCF_003343035.1 Apteryx rowi | reverse complement strand
GGTGCTGCAGCGGGGGGCCGCGGCGCTGCAAAGGGGCGCCCAGCACCGGGTGCAAGGGGCCCGGGACGTTGCAAAGGAGCACCCTGCGCTGGGTGCGTGAGGCTGGGACGTTACAAAGGAGCCCTCAGCACTGGGTGCAAGGGGCCTGGGACATTGCAAAGGAGCACCCTGCACTGGGTGCGCTGGCCCCGTGGCACTGTGCAGAGCACCTTTCTGTGCAGGATCCCCTTGGGTCGAACCGGGTGAGCCTGCTGTTGCTGGCCCTGTTTGGTGCGGCAGGGTGCTGAGCCCTTGCTAGAGTGACTCTCCGTGCTGCCTCCGGGTCCTCGGCTGAGGTTGCTGGGGTGGGTCCAAGCCCTGGTACATCTGCAGCCAAGGGCCAGCGCGGGGCCGCCCGGGTCTGCTTTCCTCCCTGGCAGGGGTATGTGATACCATTTATACCTCTTCGCTTTTCTCCCGGTCCCAAATTACCGCCCGTCCAGAGGCAGGTAGGGGAACGGCTCCTGTGCCATGTCCGTATGTGACCATCACTGCACCCGCTGCACTTCTGCACCTATATAACGGGCTGCGTGAAGAAGGAGCGTGGCCGAGCAGCACCTCCTCTCGCCCCACTCGTCGTCTCCAGGTCGGACCCGGAGCGTTTCCTTAGCCTCAGTGTCCCCGGGCAAGCACAGTAAGCAACATGTTTCCGAGAGAGCTGTGTGGTTTATTCGTTTGCTGACAATGCTCAGTTTGAGCTCTCAATCTTCTTATCTCCTGTGAAAGCAGCGCCATCTAATCGCCTTCCGAGGACCCGGCGCGCTTATTCGTTACGCGGCTACTTGAGGCGCTGCTGCCTTTCCGCTCGGCCTTTCGGGACGCAAACAAAAGCCCAGTGTTTTACTTCCGTCAGGCAGAAGCGTGCTGCAGTTCCCCCTTCCCAGAAGACCCAGCCCAGAGACAAAGAAGAGGGAAGAACGAGGAAAAAAAAAAAAAAAAGAGGGATGAACACGCTATTAAAATGCCTTCTATTAAAATTGCCCTGACGTCGCTGCTTCATTGACGCCTCCTGCTAGCACAGGGCAGAGGATGCAGCCCGGACCTCCCCTTGTGCAAGCTGGAGAGCAAAATGTAGAATCGTTCAGTGGAACCAGATTGTTTTTTTTGGCACGGATGAGGTGTCTCGATCTCTGAAAAATTACCCGTTCTGCCACCATCAAACGCAGAGCTTAACAGGAGAACGCAGCCGGGGGGGTAGTTACGTTGCCGAGATAAGGCCGGAGGAAGAACGGGGAACTGCAGGCCTCCAAAAGCCACCAACTTCGACCCTTCAGGGAGCACTCGCTGCGAGTCCCCGGGACCTCGGCTGACAAGGAACTTCCCAAATAAATCTTGAAAGCAGCAGCAGGAGACTGGGGAAGGTGAAGCCGCAGCGATGGCAGCGAGCGGCTTGTTCCTCTTGCTGTTCTTTGAGGAAAATCCCTGCGCCTCCCGACAGAGGTGTCTGCTTTTCCTTCCCGGCCAGTTGCCTCGTGCGTCTCCCTTCTGGCGTAAAGCTGGGCTGGGCAATTTTCCCTTTATTCACTGCACAGTGCCGTGGCGGTGCTGGACCGGGGACAGTGTTTTATTCCCTGCACCCTGGGCACGGTGGAGCCGGCACAAGGAATAAGCTGGGACCCACAGAGAACTGCCCGTGTCTGCTTCGCCCCTCCTGGCATCCCATTTGCGAGCGCTTTTCCAGCATAACCACCGCGGGCTCTCGGGCATTACCCCACCGGTGTTAGTATTTTTATGCTAAACACAGAATATTTTCTGCTGGCTGCTCCCGTTGCACCAGTACAAGAAGAGAATCCAGTTCCTCTCCCTTGCTGGCGTCAAGCTGGGCCAGACGAGTTTCCTTGCTCTCCCTCCTCTACGCGAGGGCAGCAGGCACCGCGTCGCCTGGCCTTCGGCCCTGCTCGCCCGGGGCTCGGGGAGTCCGGGGGAGACAGAGCGGCTGCTGGCAGGAGCAGGGCCGCGAGCCGCCGGTGCCTGCAACGACGCTTCCCGGCTGCGAGTTGTCCGGGCAGGTAGTTCGGGTGTTTATAGCAGTAGATGAGCCCGATGGAGAAGTAGGGGGAGATTCACACAGCAGCATCAGCCTCCTGCACAGTTCACCCCCAGAGTTTTAGGAGAAGGATTGCAGCTGCTGCTGCCTCCTCTGCCCGTGCCGAGTGCAAGCGCATCCTTAGGGATGCTCCGCGAGAGCCGCTGCTGAGCAGCACCCTCGCTTCCACTCGGTGACGGGCGATCACAAACTCCAAGCTAGTGATATCAACGTCCTGGTGGGCACCGAGGCTGCAGTCGCTGCACGCTCCGTCTAATCCAGAAGGTGGCAATGGCCATCCATAGGCACCACGGGGCGTTTGGCTGTGGGGACTGCGTAGAGATACGGCCCGTGTATTTAAGGGCTACTTTCAGATGGCTGCTCCAACAAAGCAGCGCCGCGACTGCTCCTCTCCGTGGAGGGACTAGGGACTTGGGACTTCTCTCAGGAGTCACAGCAAACTAGGGAAATTTTACTTTGCAATTGAAATGTAGCCTTTTCCTGGGTATGTTTTAGTTGATTGGTATGGCAAGATCTACTTGCACATGTTTGTGCATTTAAGTTTTTTTCTTTAATGACTGTTTTTGCCTATTCCATGCTGGATTGTTAAATTCCCAAACAGCTACTGCTTCGCCGGCCGGATATTCCCCCCCGTGCTCTGCAACGGGAACCGCTCCACCGCCACGGTTAGCTGCTGCCCTCTGCCACAGAACTAGCTGCCTGCCAATTCTGTTGCACAGATCTTGCTAGTGAGACATTTTGGGATGAAAAAGCATAATGTTATTACTGTTATTATCCTTCCACCGCATTCAGTAATCTCCCAGGCCTCTCTCATGTGGGAAGGCAATAAAAACATGCAATTAAGCCCCAAAACGAAAAGCAGCACGCTCCATCTCCAGCAGAGGGTAGTGTATCAGCATCCATGTGTTTTTGAGGCACGTTAACCCTTGCTGTCATTCCCAGCAACGCCGATTCTTCTCCAGTTTAGGCAAGCTCCCTTTAGCTATAGGTGCACTGAAAGCAGTATCTGGGTCCTCCCTATTGATCCCATTCTTTCCTGTTTTGGGACGTATATAATCGGAAACTCGTAGCCCGCAAGAGCGCGTGCTGGGTACGTACTCTCCACTGCGCCTTGCCTTACAGGATTTCTTTTTTTGCTGCTATCAAGAATATCTCTGCCATCAGGCGTTTTTATTGCTGCAGCGGTAGGTGAGAAGCGTGCTTGCTCCAACGCCTCCCACACAGATGCTGGCTCTGCAGCTGCAGTGGTTGTTCCTAAGCGTCCAGGGGCCAAGAACACTTTTTATTAAGCAGTAAAGAAGCCAGGACATGGCTAGCAGCTTTAATTATATGCACATAATAAACTGCTCTGTACTCCTCTACCTGCCTACCTGATCTCGCAAGGCGGACTGGTGCACAGGGAACCAAAACGATCCCTGGCACAGCTCCATGCCTTTCAGTAGCCTCATGATTCTTGCCCGGTGGGCGCTGTTAGAAGATCTAGCAGTCTGCCAGAAAAAATGCTTAATGAAGAACAAAAAAAAGTAGACGTTATTATGAAAAATCACCTCCGCAGGCTACGAGGAACTGCAAAGTAAAATCAACACGCACCAGAATACACCCAGAACAGGGCGTAGCTCTGATTATGAGACTGGTGCCTGAGGATGTTGCTCTGTCTCAGATTATACAATATTTATTCTGTTCTTCCAGAGGGTACCAGCCATTACACCGAGCGAGATCAGGAACATGCTGAGTGCCAGCAAATAAGGCTAAAAGAAGTGCCTTCCGTGCCATTAAAAAGAAAAGCCTACCAAACTTTCCTTGGGATATCCAACAATAGTTTTTAATTCTTTAGGGATATCTTCCTTCCTACACTGGAAATAAAGGGTCATGCCAGTAGAGACGCTCTTTCTTCTTTATCTCCAGTTGGATACATTTGGAAGAGATTAGCCTTGCATTTGTTTGACATCCAGGTTAATAGCTTCCCTTCGTTCCAGTCTCAGCTTCCGGTTTTGGCTATCTGGAAAGCCGGGATGGAAATTAATCGACAAACAGCGGGGAGAGGCTCTCTGAAGAAAACTCAGAACGCGCTTAAAGAGAGCCTGTTCCGAACTGTCCTGATTTGGACGGAAGCCACCAGAGAAAATTAGAGTTTTTCAAGAGTTTGCTGCCAAGGAGTTAATAGCTGAGAGTCGAGGTTTGTAATAAATACACTGGCAATTAATTACAGGAGTTGTCTTCATGTTTGGAAGTCAAGGAATACGATCGCCTGTTTGGGTTAAACATCCCCCCGCAGCACTCGCGGCCCAAACAGGGGGCTGGGGTGGGGGCGCGCAGCCGGACAAAGCGCGGGCGGGCGGGCGCGCAGCAGCGCTCCCTGCGCGGGGCTCGGCGGCGGAACAGCGCGCGCTTC
>NW_020448196.1:3206398-3367563 GCF_003343035.1 Apteryx rowi | reverse complement strand
AGGTGGGCGCCCCCGCTGCGCGCCGCCCCCGCTGCGCGCTTTGTCCGCGGGGCGATGCGGCGCGCTTAGGCGCCAGACGGCGGGGCAGGGGCAGCCCTCCGCCGGAAAACTCCGCGCCGCCCCCCCCCCTTCCTCCTCCTTCCTCCTCCTCCTCCTCCGCGGAGCCCCGGCGCGGGGCGATGCCTCCCCGGGCGGCGGGCGGCGATGGAGCGCGGCGCTAGCGCGGCGCCGCGGTGCGGAGCGGCCCCCCCGGCAGCCGGCCGCTGCCCCTGAGCGACGGCGAGCAGCAGCGGCGGGAGGAGGAGGAGGAGGAGGAAGGCCGGCGGGGTGCGTGCGCGGCGGCCATGGAGGAGTGGAGGCAATGCGGCCGCTGGCTCATCGACTGCAAAGTTTTGCCCCCCAACCACCGGGTGGTGTGGCCGTCGGCGGTGGTCTTCGACCTGGCGCAGGCGCTGCGGGACGGGGTGCTGCTCTGCCAGCTGCTCCACAACCTCTCCCCGGGCTCCGTGGACCTCAAGGACATCAACTTCAGGCCGCAGATGTCCCAGGTAGGACGGAGCGGACGGGCGCGCTCGCAAAACTTCGTGGGACGCTTGGGCGCATTTCGCGCGCCTCTCTGCGCGCGTGTGTACGTGTGTGTGTATATGTGTGTGTGTGCGGTATATATGTGTATATGCGAGACCATGCGCTCCGGCCCCTCCGCCCAGCTCCCGGTTTCGCCGCGCGTTGCCCCCCGCGTCCCGCCGGGGCCGCCCGTGGGAACCGCTGGCCGCGGCGGGGGCGTCCGGCGGGGGGCGGGGGAGGAGGGAAACGTGTGGTTCCCCCTCCCCCCGCTCCGTTTTCCCGAAACAAAAGCAAATAACGCCGTTAGGGTGCAGATGCGTGCTTACCACAGTGCTTAATGAGGCGGTGTTTATTAGACGTGCGGGAGCGGGGAAGCTCCTGAACGTTGTCCTGGAGGATACCGGCCTCGGGGACTAAACTTTGCCCACGAGATTAACCTGACCTCCCCCCTTCCCCCCCCCCCCCCGGCGTCGCGCAGGGCCCCAGGCCGATCGGGGGCGGCCGGAGGCGGCGGCCCCGCCGTGCCCTGCTGCACCCGCCCGACCGCAGCGTTGAGTTTGGTAACTTCAGGGCTTCGTCGCTGGAAAGGTTCTCAGCTGCTCTTTGCTTTTGGTGGAAATGGGCTCTAACAAACAAACAAAAATCGGCTCTGGTTGTTTTAGTTCTAAACGCTTCACTTTTTTTTTTTCTTTCTTTTTTTTTTTTAAGCCCAAACTGGGTGATATTTGCATGGGAATCGGGAAGTGAAATCAATTATAAAATGAAGCTGGTAGTTTGTTCTCCCTGCCCGACAGCCTGTCTGTTGACAAGTGGATAGTCAATTGTTGTCCTCTTTGCACGACATCAGGTGTTATTGATAAAAGGGAGGGTAAATCTCTGGTAACAAGGACATCCAAGGCTCCGCTTAACTTTATTGAAGTGTTCAAAGATAAATAATGTGTAGTGGTATCTTGAGTTCTAAATATACGCTCTGCAAACATGCTGCCTCCTCCTGCAAGTGCCTTTTTCCCTTGTTCCGTGTGAGTTTTGCTACAGGCTTTCCAGCAGTGTTTTCAGCTGTTCTGACTTCTTACCTAACAACACGCATCCCTGTGTGCTCGGAGGAATTGCTGTAATCGAGGACAGCCGGCAGTTGAAACATGTTCTATGAGGTGTTTAGGCTGAAACTTGGAGCGGTGCTTCGGAGAGCGAAGTGGGTGTTTCACTGCATGCATGTGAGCGCTGGGGATGTAGGGGACATAGCTGCTGGCTTGCAAGGTCAGAGACCTAGATCCTACAGATGGTCTGGGTGGGAAGCCCAGACCATGCATTTAAAAGAGAGATCAGCCTGTGCAGGTTCTCGTGTTGGTACATGAGACTTGCTAGTTAAGAGTAAATAACAACAGCTCCTGATGGCTCTTCCCAGGATGGAACAATGCTGTGAGACTTCCTTTTAGGCTTCCAGGCTATAAACTGACCAAGAAGCTGGTGCTTCCAAATATAAACTGTCACATTAGAGCAGTAGTTGTGCATGGACTCATGCATTCTTAGAGCATGCTGAGAATGACATACTATGCATTTTTTTTCTTTTAAGGAAATATTATAGCCCTACAGATCTACTTTCAGTTAATATCTGCTCTGTGGGGAATTAAGAGTGGGTTTAAAAATGGTAGCTGAAGTCTAGCGAAGGTCCTGGCATTTATTTGGAAAGAAGCATCTTGCTCCGCTTGGAGGCAGGTGTTTGCTTTTGGAGGGGAGAGTTCACAGCCCAGCTGTGGTTAATGAAGCTGCTTTCTGCCTACCGCACCTGGTGGCTTTACTGGCCTCAGGAGAGGTGTGAGGTCAACTTGCCCAAAGCTGAATTGGGTGGCTTCGGTGGTCAGCTCAGTGAGAACCTGTTTTTCAAAGCAGACCTGCAGAGCCTGGTCACAGGTGGCCCATGGGACGGAGCAGACACCGAGCCCTTGTGTAGGAGGGAACCTTACAGGGAGGCTGAACTTGCCCTGGAGAATGGGAGCTGCTTTTCTCTGTCCGGGACGGGATCCAAAGCCTAATCAATGTAGCTTTGAGTCTTTGTACTTGCTCTTATGTATTTGGGATTTGATGTTTACCTGTCAGTTCCTGAAGCTGGGAGTCTGTGACCTCTGCCCCAAGGATAGCTAAAGACCGGAGGTGTCTTTCTGCTCTTTAGCTCTGCACATCTGCAGTGCTGGAGACGGGGACTCCCCATGGGGGTCCGCAGTCCTTGCCGGGGGTCTCAGCGCCTCAGGCTCGCGCTGTGCCTAGCAGGGAGCAGCTTCGTCTCTCTGGGCCCAATCTCAAAAGAAGAGCGCAGGGACCCGTTGTCAGACAGCTGTGGTGTGTTCAGACACTGGGGCAGAGATGCGCGAGGCAGTTTCTAAGCTTCAGAGCTTGCTTTGGACTCTAAATGCACGTTCGGCGTGACCGGCTGGGCTGGCTAACCAGCTGTCGTCTTCGCTACGGAGACTTTTTCTCCATTCACCCTGAATGCCAGGGGACAAGATGCTCGCGCTAGGCTTGAAACATCCAGCAACACTCTGTTCTTCGCCCTGCTCGGTTACTTAAACAGGGTTGTGCAGGTGTGTAATGAGAAACAGCGTTTTGCCCGAGGTGAGCATCATTTCAAAGGCCAGGTGTAAAATCCTGTCTCTCTGCGCAGCTAGTGCTTTAAGATCGAGACGCTGTGATGTGTTTTCTTCTTTTCCCTCTGTGCTGATTTGCAGGGAAGCTCGGTTTTGCTTGCAGTTGTTGGAGGTTGGAGAGTCGGGTCCTGGTCAACATGGGAAGACCAGCAGGGAAAGCAGGACAATAAAATAGGCATGTTGGCCATGCAGCCGTGGTTTACTCCTTGACACTAGGGTGTTTGTTTAGTTCCTTGTGTTTTTTTAAAAAAAAAAAACAAAAAAACAAAAAAACCCAACCCTCCTTAGGCAGAGATCTCCAGTTTGCTTTTTCAAGCTCAGTTCCAGAGATGCAAGTCTGTTCCTTGGCAGTGCCTGCCAGGATGAGATGACCCCGTCCGCTGATCAGCCCAAAGTTACTCAACCCTCCACAGTGAGGAACAAAATAAGCAGGAAAAAAAACTCTGTCCAGTTTTGATGAGCCTGGAGTTAGAGCTTCGTTTCTGCTAATGGCTTTTGCTGCAGATGCTGTTTGTAAAGAGGTGGGAAGTGGAGTTGGGGTACTTGCCCTCAGTATTTATTGAGTATTGTGCCTATTACCCTGGTTGGGTTTTGGGGGGCATTTCAAGCTGTTTTGCCAGCTCGTAAGCCACAAGTGATGCAAGCGTGAGCAGATGCAGCACCCCTCTGGCTTGCAGTCCTGCTGTCCCCTGTGCACGACTTCCAGTATGGCCTTTCTCCCTGCTCCGAGCATCCCTCTCCTTTTCCCCATCCCTTGCTGGAGCAGCTCCAGGACCCTCGTTCTCCCCCTGTATTCCCCCGAAGCAGACACTGAGTCCCCGTCCTCTGACGCCGTGTGGTACAGCTGCTTCCCTTGTGTCCGTGTTCCCTCTGCGATTGAGGTGGAGAGTTTTGAGCTTTGGATTTTCATTGATAATTAGGTTTGAGCTGTAATTTTGTCAAGTCTTTGATCAAGGACAAATGAAGTGACTTTTTGTGTCACGGCAGGGTTTTTATTGCAGATTTGGGTGGGGTTGATATTTTTTTCCATTTGTCTGTGATAAAGTTAATCTTCCCTGACAGGGATGTAGACAGATGGAAATTAGCACCTTTATCGAAGCAGTTGTGCCCTTTCAGGGCTTGATCATCCAGCTTGCTGAAACCTTGAGACTCTAAGTAATATAATGTTGCATCTACCCCTCCTGTAGGGTTGGCCTGGACACTGCTAAATATTTGTGGGTTTTGTTGCTTCTAAGTCTCCTAGATAGTTGAAATTATGCTACCATATATATATGATGTGTGTGTATATGTGTGCGCAGACTTCTCTAAGTTAGCAGTAATGATCTGCTCATTAAGAATTCTTATTTTGGAGCATATCAGCATCTCTCTATAGATAATTCATCTCCGCCTGCAGCACATAGCGGTTTTATTTGGGCTCTGGAGACTGATGAGATGCAACAAACCTAATTGGCATGATGATTTGGCTGCCCACTGCTCTGCCTGTGATATTAATAGGGAAACATGCAGACAACTGACTTTCCATGATGGATTGGAATAACACACTACAGCTGAGTGAGCTGTCAGAAGACTTCACAGTTGCTGGGTTTTTTTATTTTTGTTTTTTCTGGAGGATAGAAATAAAATAATGTGATATCAAAGTCCTATTTATTGGTGATGCAGGCATTCACTTGCCGTGACAGCTCAGCGCGGGTGGCTTGTACCAACTCCTTCCCCCAGGTACACAAGATCGAGGCACGTTGGCGTATTTGGCGCTAGCAATTATTCACAAGGCTTTGGGACTTTAACACGCTGCTTGAAAGCTCTGTAGCTACAACGCTTGTAATTACTTCCATATGTCATGATAGTAGCTAAATATAACTCGGTGTTATCAGAACTGACTCGTCGCCGGAGTGGTGAGAGGGGGTAGCTGGGTTGTGCGCGTCCAGCTGTGCCATCCGTCGGGTGTAGCAGTGCCGGGATGCTTGGCAGAGACCTTGGATTACCGTCGCGGCCGGAGGCCACCGCGGAGAGTCCGGTTGTCTTTCGATCCCGGGTGCTGTGTGCTACAAGGACGCCCCTTGTCCCACGCGAGCGGGCGGTCCAGGAGATCGCTGCCGAGGCAGGAAGCTGAGAACGCGCTCTGCTGTCACACGTGTGTTTTCCCACCTCGGCAGCGGGCCCCTCCGCTTGTCACCTTTTTCGCGGGCAGGATAACGGTTCCGCTGAAGACAGCGAGTGTCCTGCCCTTTTGGGGTCTGGTGCCTGTTCCCCAGCCAGCGGAGGGGTGAAACGTTAATTTGTGTTTCTGATCCATCAGTCGCTCGGCCGCTCTGCGTAGCCGCCTTCTGCTTTACCCTGCTCCGGTCCTCTTGCTTTTTATTTACTCTCTGCTGCTTAAAGTCGAGTTCTGTTCCAAGAAAGGCTATAAAAAATGGCCTCGTTGCATATCCCTGTTTACTGTGTCTCAGTGACTTCCCGTTCGGATGTGCGAAGCTTTCCAAAGGAGGAAGAAGAAGGTGCTCTGGCTTTTACGGCCAAGCTCGCGAGCCCGTCGCGAACAGGAGCCGATTGTAGTCTCCCCCCTCGATGGCCCCCGCGACGCTGCGGGGAGGAAATGCCGAATAGCGCCCGAAAACCTTGCGTTGCCTGGAGGCGGTGCCCTATTTCTGCTGTTTGAGGTTGCAAGATGTAATTTAACCTGCGGCTGCGGGCGAGTGTATTCTGCCGGGGCAGAGGGGTGTTGGATGGACCCCGCCGGCCGTGCCAGGAGGGATGGGAAGGAGCCCGGGCGTTCCTGTTCCCCTCCAGTGGCTGCGAGAGCTGCACGCCTGCATTAAGCACCTAGCAGGAACAGGCTCTGGGACGCGTAGATGCCTTTAAAGATACGAAGCCAGAAAACCCAGTGAATTTGGTCACTTTTCAAGGTGGGCCCAGGCTTGGAAGCTGCCTTCTATCTCACCAGCATGTTGATGAGCTGTAAAAAAAAAAAAAAATGCTTGGCTCGTCTGTCCTTCTCGGTGGTGTTGCTTCCTGCTGGAGGTGCCGCCAAGAAACCGGGTGCCTCGTGGCTCAGCCCCTCCGGGGAGAAGCAGGAAATTTCTTAGCGCTTCGCTCCTGTAGCTGCGTTGGAGCAAGGCGGCTGGGGGAGAAATCAGGCTGCGGGATTTTAGGCTTCCTCTTTTGCCAAATTAAGCTAGGCGTGCATCAGGGCCTGGGTGATGCTGGAGGCACGAGTAGCAGCTGTGTCCTCTGCTGGGTGGCCGAAGAAGGGGTTGAGCGTCGTAACCTTCCCTGAGCCAGCTGGATGGGTGCTGGTCCCCAGCTCCCTGCCGTGCTTCATGGATGTGGGAGTTACTGGTGCTGCCGACCCCGGAGCCTTTGCTTGCTTCAGCCCATCCGGAGCCAGAAGGGACCTGATTTTTGGCTCTGTCAGAAATGTTGCTTAAGACTGACCTGAGGGCAGATTTTTGATCTGCTGCTTTGTCCCTTCTTAAAGAGCCAAACCTTCTGTTTTCTGGTGTTCCAGCTTTTTCCCTGCAATATTTCCTCCCTTGAAACCCCCAAGCCTGTATCTAAGAGTCTCTCACATATGTTATTTCCATGTTTGTTTGTTTTCTTTAATTTTTTTTTAATTTGCAGCCTCTCTCCTGTGCGAGAGCATCCCCGCCTAGCCACCAGGCCATGCCACGTCCTTGGTGGCACGTGCCCTTGCTCGGGGTCATTGCAAAGTGGTGCGGAGCTGGGAACAAACTGTGGTCCCGCACTTCCCTCCCAGCGCTAAGCCTGGTCCGCGCGTGCCCGGGATGCCGACCCTCACCCTCGGTTCAGGCTTCCCCATCTTGTCCTTTAGCCAGTCTAAGCCACATGGAGTGAGTCATCCCCAACTTTAACGCTGGTATTAGCCTGGGGCGAGTAATTGGGGCATTTCCTTGGGGTGACTCATGTGCTGCAGCCCTGCACGCAGCTGCCTCCCGTGCACCAGCCTTGGCATTCCCAGCCTTTCGTCCACGTTTCCCAGTGGCAGCGGGAGTAGTTTTTCCCTTTGCATGGAGATCGGGGGGAAGCCGATGAGATCGCCCGGTCCCAGGAGCTGGCCTGGGCCTGCGCAAGGTGGGAACGGCAATGCGCAGGACCGAACCCGCTTAATCCCCGGACGCCTTCCCTTGCCCCAGCCGAGTTCTTTGCGTGGGCTCTGCAATCTCGTTTCCCTGCTCCCTGGTTTGCAACACAGCCTAATTGCAGCCGCCTTTCTTATTCTAAGGCTTGTTCCCCCAAAGATTCTTTTCAGGGAGGGGGAGGACTCTATTTATTTATTTTTTTCATGGCAAGTGTTAATAAAAATCTCCATTTGACAGCTTCAGACTCAGTGTTAATTAAAAGGCTTTTCCCAGTGTTGTATTTCCCCTTAAAGAACCAAGACAGCCTGGAAAAAAAGTCTGTTTCTAATAAAAATGACTTTTTTTTCTCATGTTTTCCTTGGTTGCAGCTCAGGGTTGTACTCCATCTGATGATACAACTTGAATGCAACCCCTCCTTCCCTCTCCACCCTCCGTGACTGCTCGCGGATGGCCGGGAGCCTCCCGCGCTCACAGCAGAGGGGCTGGCAGCACTGGGGTCTCTCGTGCCCGTCGGCTCTTTAGCTATTGGGGCTGAGCGAAGCTTTGCCGAGCCGGCAAGCAAAGTACGTAGCTGCATATTGATGCAACTTTGCCACTCAAGTCATTGCTATCCAGGCCTTTTATGGCAGGGTTTATTAGTGCTCTTGCAACCCCCGGTCCCTGTGATTTGTGGTCTGCTTGTTCTCGCGCATGGGCATTTTGTGCAGGTGTAGCAAACCTCTCTCTGGAGGTGTGACTCCTTCCATCGAGTGTGGGGCTGTCGAGCAGTGTAAGCTGCCTGCGGGCATCCTGCCTGCTCCCGGATGCTTCTGCTGGGAATGTTTACCAGGAGCCCATTCTGGACTAGCCCAGCGCTGATGGGTCCAGGCTATGTTAATGGTAAGTTTTCAGCCAACATATCACCTGAAGGATGTTTCACCCAGTTTAACTGAAAGAGGTGAACCTCTAAGAGGTAATTTGAGCATCTGAGTCTTTTTCCTCTTGTGTCAGAGGGAGTTCTTGCTCTAGCAAAAGCCTGCATGACTCCACCATAGAAGGAATGGGAAGAATATGGGTGCAGACAGCTCTGCAGTTGCTAATCGGCGTTTTGGCTCAAAACCCCTTTGCTCTGTAAGACAGTAGTTATCCTTGGGAAAAATCACTGAGGAGTGATATCTTGGGCATCACATTTCCCACGCTGTCTGAAATGCCCTATAGAACATGTACATGTTTTGGAAGATCTCTGGTTGTAAGTCTTCCCCTCCCCAGTTCCCTGCTGCAGCCTGCCTGGAGGGCTGGGAGCCCTTCCCGTCTCCAAACAAAGGATGCGGCCTTCCCATTGTCTCTCTTCCGCCCAACGCGCGGTTGCTTGGGTGGCAAGAGATAATGTGCGATCTATTCCTGGTGTTTTGTAACCTGTGGGACTGCCCGGTCCCGACAGCAGCTGGAAGATCCTCCTTCACCTTCTTGGAAAGGCACCAATCTGAGTCATATCCTGACTCGTTGTGCTCGCTCGGCTCCTCACCCCATCAGTGTGCTGCGTAGCACGGTCTGCTGTAGGGACCCGGTCTGAAACCAGCGTTTATTTGCTGCGACACCAGTTGACTTCTCGGGATTGAGTTCCCCAGGCCTTGCTAGACCTGGGGAATGTCTTGGCTTTTGCATGAGGTGTTAGCACTGCACTGTTTCTCCTGGTCCATGCTGATGGCTGTCCTGGTCATGCTCTGGGTTCAGCGGATGCCAACAGCTGCTTTGGGATATGCTAAAAGTGATGATGAGGAGGATGTGGAGGTGCTTGGGAGGCTGGATGCCTCTTGCGGGCGGCAATTCGGCAGCACGCTGCTCGCTCGAAGCCGTCCCACGGCTCCAGCCAGGACCTCGGTGCGCAGCAGCCACTTGCACTCATGCCCAGCTGGACCGGGGCCATATTTCTGGCTGAAAACTGAATTGGGTGATAAATGGGGCGAGGGAGCAGGTTAAAAGGTTCCTCTAGAGGAAATTTACTCTCTTTCTATTCAAACAGACACTTTAATGCTGATGGGATGGGGGGAAATTGGCCCTTTTATAGCACGCCTATCTCTGTGTTTTGTAGTAGTTTAGCTGCTAAATGGAACATCTGGTGTTTGAAAGGAGCTACGGAGGGAAGAGAATAGAGTCACAGATTAAACACGGGCAGAGCAGGAAAAGTGATTTGTGTTTAGTGCCGTAATCGCAGAATTGCTCATGAAAGCTGCCGAGCTTCGCCTGCGTATGGAAAGCGTCCAGCCATATGGAAAACTAATGCATGTCTGAGCCTCGGGCAGCTGGGCACATGGTGTCCCCCATCTTGCCCGACGTTATCCCGCTCGGATAAAAATAACCGGCATCTCCTGCGGGCTGCCTGTGCGGCCCTGTCGGCAGGGGTTAAACATCCTCTCGGTCCGCGGGAGCCGCTGCATGAGCCCCGTGGTCAGAGCGAGCCCTGCGATGTAGGCATGAAGCCCCGGCGGGATGCCGGCGCCGGGCAGCATCCTCGCGGCACGTGGCCCTGGTTGCTGTGAAGCGAGACGTGCTTTATAAACTGATTTTACTTGCATGAGCAAAGCTGTTGGGCTCCTTGGGATTTATCGGGTACTTGGAGTAGTTTGCAGCTGTGCCGGGCTGGGAGCGCTTGAGTTCACGCAAGGATACAGGTTTTCCCTAAAGTGAGCCCTGGTCCTGGAGGGGTAGGGCTCATCGCTTAGTCACGGGAGCAACAAGAGGGGGATTTTCTTTCTTTTTTGGAAAGAGCTGCGGTGCATTAACCACTAGAAATGGCAGCCTGGATGGCCCAGCCCTAGGACAGGAAGGGTGCACAGCACCTGAGGCAAACCTGGGTGCGTACCAAGATCTTCTGCATTCATGGGAAGCGCTTTCTCATGCGAGTGATGGTCCAAGAAAGTCAGTGGTAAGCTGCTGGGGAGTGGGGGGGAAAGAAGGGAGGAAAAAGATGAGTCTCAGCTCAAGGAGATGTGGGAGCACTGTGGCTTTAGATAAAGACTTCTCTTTTTCATCCTGCTGCAGGGTTGGGAGCTGTTTGGGTTCGGTGGGGCAGCTGCTCGGGGGAGCAGGGCTTCGCGGGGTTCAGCCCTTCGGCCTCAGCGGTGCCTTGGTCTCGGGGCAGCCGACCCCGCGCCGCTGCTGAGCCTCCACGCGGTGCCGATTTGCGCAGTCGGGACCGGGGCTGCTGACTCAAAACGGGACTTTCCGAGTGCCGCGTCCCCCGCGCTCTGCACGCTGCAACGTGGCTTGGGTGATCTTGCACCGTGCGGAGCCGGCAGCGCGGCGCAGCAGAAGTGCATTGGCTTTCAAGCAACAGAACGGCCCTGGCCGAGACCTTCGTATGCCGAAGGGTTGGGAGCGCCCGGTCGGCCGTGCCGGTGGCTCGCTGGCCAGGAGGCAGAGCTGGGGCGCGCTGGCTGCTGGGGCAGCTCGGGGTCCCTCCAGGAGGGTGGGTTTCTGTGTGCAGAGTTGCAGGATGTGAAACGTGAGTGTTGCACGGAAATCTGCTGGCCTGCGTGTGCCAGGACTTGGTATTCCCAGGGAAACATCTGCAGGGCACCTGTCCCTGTTCATCTCCCTGCGACCGCAATGATTCCCTGGCTGTCCTGTCGCATAGGTCGTCTTGGTTTGCAAAACCAACTGGAGTTGCAGGGGTGTATGCTTATTCAGTGATGATGTCTTACATGAAATGAAGAGTTTTAGCTGGGCTTTCTAAAAAATAAATTAAAAAAAAAATCCAGGATTCTGCTAGATATAAATCTTTCTACGCTCCGTTTTCACGTAACAGTTAAGGTTCGATGAAGGCTGGGCACTGGCTCCATTGCACATCTGTGGTCCAGCTTTAACCCTTGCAGGTACATCGGCTCAGTGAGGTCTGGCTTTTCCCAGCGATAGGGATGCTAACGCTGATGGAGTTTCCACCTTTTCCCGGGGCCTCCCGGATCGAATCACTGCTGCTTCTCTCCCGCTTTGCACGGCGTTTTTGTGCATGATGAAATACAGGTCTCGCCTGGGCCCGATGTGCAGGTTTGGGTGCGCGCCACGGCGCTTTACCTGCACGGAGGGACGTCGAGACCTTTTCCTTGGGGGTGACAAAGGATAGAGGTGAATTTCCCTCGTTGACAGCTCAGTTATCTGAAAAAGGATAATGAGGAAGCTTTAATGAAACTACAGTATCTGCCTGATTAGACTTTTTTTTTAAGCCAGGTTGTTGCAAGAAGCATTTCTAATTAGAGAGAGATTTAATTCCAGATTTGTTTCCCCCCCCCGCCCTTCCCCCTTAATTATATTTGCTAACGTGTTTAACAGCTTTCCCTTCAGAAAAGAACAATTTATTCAAAGGTCATAAACAGATTCTGGCATTAATTACTCCAGGAGCCGCACTGGGTTGCGCTGGAGAAATCAACTCCGTTGGGAATGCTAAACCTTTCTCAGCTGAATTTATCTGTGGTTGAAATGACTGTTCGCACATACAGACGTGCAGAGGCAGACGCTCTCCCCCCCCTCCAAAAAAATAAGAGGTCGTTGCATCTGCATCTTGTGCCCAAGATTTTAAAACCCTTTGAATCTTGCAGTTAATTTCCATGAGTTTTGGAACAAGCTTCTTTTTATATATATATATATATATATATATATATATATATATAAAATCTTCCATCAACTGCTCGCTTCTCTTCATTTTATGGAAGATATTTAAGAGTATTTCTATCAACTCATTCTCAATCCCGTTGTCGCTATGGGTTGCTCGGATTGCTCCTCGCCGGACGCGCCGCGGGAAAGCGCGAGGAGCGGCGGCTCCCCGTGCCTGGCAGCAAGCGTGCACCGCTCCAGCCTGGCTCGAAGCTGAGGTTAATAGTTTTGGTAACCTCCCGATTTTGGAGTGGCTGTAACATCTGTTCCAAGCGATAATAAAACAGTGCTTAGGGGGGGAAATTAGCATACAGCTGCTGGGACGGGTGAAAATCGCTATAGAAAAAATGAATTTATTGATGGAAGATGAAGGCCTACTGCATTTTTCATGTTGCCTGATGCTTTTGGCAGCGTGCGCAAAATCTGGTCCTTTGTGGAGAAGGACAATGCTGTAATGTGGGATTCTGATGCAAATGTAAGGCTTGAGCATCCTTTGTTTCCTTTAATTTCAGCCCTCACCCAAAACCAGGAGTGCTTTGGCCCGCTTTGGGTTCTTTCCGAAGTCTTCGCCTTTCTCTGGCGCGGGTCGAATCCAGCGGCGAGCGGGCAGAGCGGGGCATCAGCTTGAAAACCCGCCCGTTGCAGCTCTTCTCCCGCGTGCCGTCTCCGTAAACGCGTCGCTCGTCCCCTCCCGCGGTGCCCGGCCGCCGCGAAGCAGAAGCGGCAGGAACGGGCGCCGCGGCCCCGGGCGCTGCCTTCTCCCAGGCTTTCTCGGCCAGCCCGGCGCCGGGCGAGGGAAAAGCTGCCTTTCGCCGCGTGCGTGTGAGAGGGGGAGCCGCTCGCATCCGCTTCCCGAGTCTGCTCTGTAATTTGGATTTTTCCGAGACGGGTCCCCTAACAGCAGCGCGATAAAGCCGCGCTGTCAGCTGGTGGTCGCCTTCCGTAGAAACCCGTTATTCGCCCGAGCAGAGCTGTTATTAGCGTGATTTCGGCGCCGTTGTGGCAGGAGCAGGCAGAGCTCCCTTATGACAGGGTGCGGGAGGTAATAGCACAGGCCTGTTTGCAAAAAGGGGTATTTAACCTGTCTTTGTGCTAAAGGTAACTTCATACCTGCCTGATTCTCTCTGTCGCATTAGCCGCCGGGCTTTGTCGTGTTTTTGAGCGCTGAAGAATAAACGTCGAACTTCTCCTCCCTCTGCCTGCTTAGTATTTTAATCGAGGGGGAAAAATAATTGTGGAAGTAAAACGAAGTGATGGCTGCAGATAAACCCGCCGGGGAGGGAGCGCGGGTTATCCCGCCGGAGCTCGCTGCGGGGCTGGTCTGCCCGGGCAGGAGCGCCATCCGGTGCAGGGCCGGCAGCGGTGCTCTGCTCCTTCAGCCCTTACCGCAACCAGAAGCTTTGCTATAATTTTATTTTTCTTAAGTCCTCTGGCTGCTGTGGCTGTGCTGCTCATACTGATAAAGGTGGTCTGCTTTGGATTTTCCAGCCCACCTGTTTGCAAATAAAAAGCTAGGAAAACCGTAAAGGAAAAGCAGGAAAGAGTCCTCCTGCCATCTCCTTTCCCTAAGGGCAGTTCCCTAGTTTGGGGGACCTCGCCATGTGACTTGTATGTCCACAACAGGGCTCGTGTCTCGTTTTTCCTCTCCAAATATGGTTTACATTTTCCCCACGATGCCCAGTGTCTTCCCGCTGTTTTATAGGCGTTCCAGATGAGTCTTGCAAGAAATGATGCTGGTGGAAAGCTGTTACTGGTGCAACCCCTTGAATTTGAGCTGCAGAGATGGCCCCGAAAGTGTGTCCTTGTCCCTGAGCCAGCACCTGTCCCCATCCCATTGCATCCATGTCACTCTGGAGACCTCCCGCCCCAAAACGGGGCGAGATTCCCGGCTCTACGGAGACGGCAGCTCAATTTTAGCTTTTCTGTGCAACTTCACGAAAACCTTAATACTGTGGGGCCAGGCAATGTGGAAGCAAAATGGGTTAAAACGTGGTGCCGTGCCACGTGTCTGCTCCAAACCAGGCGGCTGGGCTGGCGCTGGCGGTGGTGGGACTTTGCTCGTGGGTTAGGCTGCACGTTCAGGGGGACGGAGGTTCTCCATCGTACCCTGACGGTGCAGGAAGGCGGTTTTGGGAAGGTCGGTTCCCGGGGGTGGAGTAAAAGCGTTGCCTTGCGGCTGGGCTCTTGGAAGGCGATCAAGGCTTCTCGGTGCAAGCTGTGCCTCCAGCCTCCCCGAGCAGCCGCGGCCGGCGTCCTGCGGGACCGGCCAACGTGTCCTGCGGTGCCCAGGCGCCGGAGCAAAGCCGCTGCCTTGCCTGTCCGCTCCGTCATGTCCCGGCCCTCTGGGCTGCAAGCCCGGATCACGGAGGGGGCCGGAGCAGCAAAGCGCTTTCTGGCTCGTTTCTTTCTGGGGGTTTAATGTTTTCAGTATCCGTTAGGCTGAAGATATATTTCTACTTCTTGACTTCCCACCCAGTTCTCTTTGGCTCGCTCGCTGGCTTTGGAAAACCCTCGTGGCTGCTCGCTGAGAGCTTGCAACTTAATTAGCATCGACTGAGCCGCCGGTGATGCGCGGCCTGGGTTTTGGGTGCTTTCCGATGCTCTGTGCTCTCTCCCCAGATACTCTGGCATCGTCTTTGCTGTTGTTCTTCTGAAAAGACTTTTGGACAACTTCTCTGTGGATGGCTTAAAAAAAAAAAAAAAAAAAAGTCTTGTGTTCAATAATTAGGTGTCTGTAACCCAGCTCTGTGGGTTTGTTAAGGCAGTTTACAGCCCTCGGATACATTCTGCAGGATTTTGAGTGCTGCTTCCAGACTTATATCTGTGGGAATCTTCCATAACAGTGGACATAAGAGCGCTCCCAAAAAAGCTGAACAGTTGCAGATGTTCCTGTTTGCAGTATTTATATTACCTCGCGGACTGGCAGGTCCAAGCTCTGCCTGGGACTCTGATGTACCCGGCGCTTTGCAAACAGGGGTCGTAATCCTTGGGAACAGATAATGCAGACAATCTGGGAATGCAAAGCACGGTCATCTCCATGTTATAGCTGGGAAACCACGGCTCAGATGGACCACGGCGTGGGCTGGCTTATTGCCCCTGCCCTGCTCCGTTAGTCTGTGGGGGGGGTGGATGGGCTGTGGGAAACTGTGGGAAAAGGGAAAATGTCAGAGCAAACGATTCCGTTTCAGCCCCGGAGATCTGAGCAGTGCTGGGTCCAGAGCTCTTTCCTGGCGGCGTTCGGAGTTTATAACTTGGTAATTAAGTATTTGTTTTCCTTGAAAAGGACGATGTCAGCGTTGCCATGAACGGCAGGAGACGGCGGTGTGTTCCCGTCTCCGTTGCTCCGCTTTCCGCTGGCTCCAGCGGCTGCTCTGCCTTGGGCCGGGTGGTGCGGGGTCGCTCCGAACCCCGGCGGGATGTGATGCTCCGTTACCTCCCATACAGGCTATTGCACAAGGGCAAGGCAGGACGCCTTGGATCCGCGCTATGGGAGGAAGTGTCGCTGGTGCAGCGAGGTCACCTGTGGGTTTTTTGACATTTGGTGCATGCAAAAGCCTCCCTCAGAGCAGGTGCAAACGGGTTTGGGGCTGACGTGGTGCATGGGGCGCATCAACCTTGAGTGGGAAATTGGAGCTTCTCGGTGAGGTTGCTGGCCTCCTCCCATCTCGTCTCTATTAAAGAGGCCTTGGTTGATCTGGGTTTTCTTGTAGGGGGAGGAGTGGTGCCTCCATTTGAAAATCCTGAAGGAAGTCTGATTTTTATCAGGATGGGTGAAAGTCGGATCCATTTTCAAGAGATTTTTAGTTAAGGGGGCCCCTTAGAGCTGCTGGTCGCTTCTGAAAGCCGCGAGCTGCTCTTCGGAGGAAATAATCTGGTTAAAAAAGAAGGGGGGGGGGAGGCAATGCAAGGTAAAACCAGTAATTCGCAGACTCCGTGCGAGTGTCCGTCCTGCGTGGGTTTATGGGGCAGTAACCAGAGTTTTCCAAGAGCTCGTGTTGGCCGTTGCTGACGGTGAACAGCGCTGTTCTCAGCTCCGCAGGTCCGTCGCCGGGTCCGAGTCACGCGCGCTGCGGGGGAAGGCGGATGCGGGTGTGATGACGGCGTCACCGTGGAGTCCTTCCATGCAGATATGTGCGTGTGGTTGACCAGAGCATGTGGTGGGTACAAAACGGCTGGGAGATCGTCTCACGTGGGTGAGGAGGAGAGACAAAAGTTCAAAAGCTGAGCGTCTGATTTGGGCTGAAGCTTAGTACTATGGAAAACCTCCGAGAAGGCTGGAAACCGAAGTCGGGGTTGTCGACTTCTTTTCTGATCCTTGGCGAATTGGTATCGTTTTTATTTCAGAACAGTGGACTTGTTCTTCCTTGGTTTGCTCGAGGCAGTATTAAGAAAGTATGAGGACTGAAAACTTGTGTTGTCCTGGACCCAGGTAACCCAAGGTGTGCAGCAATCCTGGTGACTTCGCTCGTGCCTGTGAGATCGCCCCAGCTAAATAGCTTGGAGCGAGGCTCATCGTGCTGCATTTACGCTGCTCTCGGTGGGACTAAACGGTGCAGCCGGTTGAGCAGGCTCCAGCAGAAGGGAAAATGGGTTAGGCATGCTGGAGGCTTTTCAGATTAAACTTCCAACTTCTTCATTAAGCGTCAGCAGTTCTCAGCTGGCTTCTAAGGCTACGTCTAGAAGCTGGATGCAGGCAGGCCTGGGGGAAGCGTAGCGGGCAGCCTTCTCGTCGGCTGGCTTAGCGCGGAGCAGCACGTGTACATCGCCTCTGCAGCCACAACGCCGCGCAGAGCTTCCTACCCTCTTGGTTAGGACCACGGTGGTAGCAATTCCTCCCCTTGCCCCTGCATCCCTCCCGCCGGAGAGCGCAGGCTGCCCCGCGCTGCCTCTGGTACCCCAAAACGTGCCTTTCTGCCTGGCGGGGGAATAGCACCTAATAAATCGGTCTCTTTTTGGAGATCTTGCAGCTCTCTGACAGCTTTGCGTTAACCAGCCCTCTGCAGCCATGCAGGACAGTTCAAAATAAGCTTTGCGGAGCGAATCGGCGAGAACGTTTCCTTCCTGCCCGGAGTGGGAGACCGCGCATGTGCCATAACATGGGAAAGCCGAATGGGAGCCGCGGAGCGGGCTGGGGGCTGTAGTGGCTCGGAGATCGACTGATGTGTGTATAGGTGCATTTATATATGCGTGTTTATATACACACATTTATATATGCATGTTTATATGCACATAAACACACCGGCTTATTTAAAAGCTGTGCAGGTAGGGCAAGGACTTTTTGAGGAAAAATAGTGTGTTTTTTGGAAATTGTTTTAATGAGTTTGGAATGTGCGCGTGCATCCCTGGGTGCGCAGAGCCTGGGCACGCAACGGGTGTCAGCTGTGCGTAGCGGGGGGGTGTACGTACCCTTTGGGTGGCAGCACGCAAGGTTTGACATAGCGGCGTGGGCCTGAACGTGCGACTGTCTGGGGACAGTCCTGCGTGGACTGACCGGTTTGTGTCTTTGGGTCGAAGAGGAGTTATAAAACAACGTGGAAGGGCTTTGTTCCCTGGAAGGATACGTTATTCATGAGACGGAGAGGGATGTTACGCGATGCCTTGACTTTCTGCCCCTCTCCGAGACGTGAGCCTCTTGCCAGATGTCCATCAGGCAGATGTTGGTCACTCCTCCAGTCCTGGAGAAGGAATGCTCTTGTTGTGGGTTGGTCTTTTTATTATTTTTTTTTAAGTCCCAGTCTGCTGCTTGAATGCAAGCAGAAGTGATGGGTCATGATGACTTTACATAAAATGTTATTTATTCTCCCCTCCCCGAAAGGCGCTCAGCAGATGGGAAGCCTTTTCTCCGTGGACCTTGAGGCAGTACCATTCTGAGTAACAGCTTCTCATATGGGAAGCTACACCTTAAAAAAGGATGTTTTATCTTCCTTGGTGTTTATAGCTCTGTAAAATACTGTGTAACCTTAATTTTTTTTTTCCTGTCTAGCCCTGATTGCAGTATGTAGAGAAGCAATTTATTCTTAACAGCTCGGCCTAATAAGCACCGCAGTAACTTTTGCAGGAGCCAGACCTGTCTTGTTTGCTATACGGCTTTTTAAAAGCATCATGCTGCCTTCTAAACAAATGTTCTTAATAACTCCTGATTCAGGCTGTGTAGGACTGCGTGTATGTTAGTCTGACAAAAATCTGTGTAGTTGTTCTTGCACTTTAATTCTGCGCTTTAAAAAAAGGTTTTGGATGAGAAGAGCCTGTATGCAAATGCAGGGCTGGGCCAGGTTAGTGCATAGCCAAGTTTAAGGCAAATGATGACATATTGTACATAAACACAGATCTTGGGCTGCTAATCCTTAGTCCTGTAACGCTTTTTTGTGCTGTGTATGCAGAGTCTGGTGAATTCTCCATACCTTTTACACTGTGTATGTGTTGTTGGAGGCAGTTGCTAAGAGAAGGATTATTTGAAAGCAGAAGATCGATCACTGTTTTTAGTGTTATATATGGCTGTTTAAGTGAAAATTAATCCAAGTGGGGAGGCATGTGGAAAAGGGAAAACAGGGCAGAGTTACCATCAGAAAAGGGGAAATGAAGAGTCTATATTTAACTGCATGTTGGCACTGTCTTACCCATGTCAATAAAATAACTTTAATTTTTGGGTCAGTGAGCTTTTTTGGGGCCACTGCCTTTCAGATGTATCAATCGTTTCCTATTAGGAGCTCTGAGTATTGTCCTTTCGTGTCCACATAGTTTTCAGCATGATGCAGTGGGAGTGGATCGTTTGGGAGGAGATGGTTTCCACTAGCCGAGCGGTGGAAGGGGGGCAGTTGCGGATCAGATGCCGTTTCCAGTTCCCCTCCTAACCCTTCTCGCTGAAATGCAGCGTCTATGTTCCACCCCAACAAGTCCCTTGGGCCTTATCTCCAGGCTCAAGTTGTACCAAATTAATTGGACCAGCCCAGCTAAAGCAATACGACCTTCCCTAACGCTCCCGGCTCTGCAAATGCAATTACGCTGTTATGCAGAGTTTCTTTCAGATATTGCAAATAGTGAGCTTTGCTCGAATAAGCAGTCTTCATACTAGTGTAACTGCTTGTGTCTGCCTGGTACTGCATAAATACACCGTTAAATCCTATTTCCAGGTGGAATACTTGCACTAGTAAAATACCTGCCTTTGACTAGACCCAAGTCGATGCAGGGAGGGAGAGAGGGACGAGCAAATTCAGCTCCGGAGGATAACTGACTTTTCTCATCTCACCGTAGGGGCAGAATATACGTGAGAAATTCCACTTTGGTTTTCATACTTAAATGAGTGTAAATCAGGGATAGCTGCAGGATTGCAAGAGTGTTGGTGCTGTGTGTGTCATTACACGTACACATTAAATTTGCTATTAAATCCTTTCGTGAGCAGCATTTAAAAAACAAAATCCTGTTCTTCCCTAGTTGCAGCAATCTCAGTTTATTAGACTAAAAAACTGTCCTTGATACTGGATATTAGTCCCTGTTAGTCTGGCTCAGATCGGAGGACTTGCCTCAAAAAATACTAAGCGTAAGCTGGAAACTGTTTGGTCAAAGCGTATGGGAGACTTTGGGGTAGAATGTCAGAATTTGCCCCTTTTCACCCTAGACTAGTGTTAGTACGGAGGTAGCGTAAATGCATTAGAAGGTGCTAGGTGAACAGCTTTCTTCATCGTCCCTTCTTGGAGCGCCCAGAAGACTTCTGACAACCTCTCTGCCAGCTTTGGATGCACCCTATCGTGTTAATATAACAGATAAGCAAATGTTAGAGGCTGAGTATGATGCAGATATTAGATTAGAGGGTTCTGTTGATCTTGTTATACTCCTGGAATATTACTTTATATAAATATCCAGAGCCTTATTTTCCATAATCTGTGGGATCTGTTCTCAGTAGCGGTTCTTATGAGCTGGGGAACCTAAGCTTTTTAAGCAGCTTTGCAAACTTAAGTAGCCAGTAGATTAATTTTCTGTAGCCTGTTCTCATCATACAAAAGAGTGTTTTGTGCTGAGCTGCTATGTGGGAGCTGTGTTCCAGCAGCGAATTCCACCTCTGGGGCTGGGGAAGGAGGCATGAACGTTCCAGATATGGTAAAATAGGCCCATCCGCAGGGAGGGATTTGAGATAAAGTGGGTCGGAAAGGAAGCTCCCCTGCGTTTCTGTCAGCTGAAGGCTCTCCCTGAAGCGAAGGCCACAGACAGGGATGTACCCAGATCCGGAGAGGTTTGGAACAGCTGCTGTAGTTGCCAAAATTTGGTGCAAATACCCGTTTGAAATGTTAGGCAATAGTCTTTATCCCGCTGCATAAAGGCATCTCTAGTTCGTTTTGGCACTGAGTCTTTTTGCACTTTGGGAAACTTTGCAGCACGGCGATAATATCGGCCGGTGTCTCTCATTGAGTTCCGCTTTGCAAAAATAACTGGAGGTGGAAAGCGATCTCTCTCTATTCATTTATTTTAAAGTAACATGTTTCTTCCGAGGGTGTGAATGGGGGGATAGCAGACAAGCTGTGAAACCGAAGCAAAGTGAAAATACAGCTTTGGTGGCGCTTGCTTTTCTGCCTGCTTCCCTTCTCCCAGGAAGCCGTCCAAATCCCGCTTTCCCACAGCACGCGTGCAGCCGGAGGCCGTTTTGCTGGGCACGGCACGTGGAAGTGCAACGCGGAGCCTGCCCCAGCGCTCCGACAGGCAGCGAAACTAGACTGGCAGGAAGAAAAAAATAAATAAATAAAAATCTGCTCCATGAATCCTTGCTGAAGAGAGGAGAAACAGCTGTTGTCAGTGTTAAGCAGTTATTGGGAAAAGCTGTACGATGTTGCAGGACACTTGGGCGATGGCAGGGGAGAAAAGCAGCGGCAGTTTGCAGCGCCGGACCGTGGGCAAGGGAATTTTCTTGTTTTGTTTTTAGCGTGAACGTGGTTAAGGAGCAATTAACATCCCCTGGAAGGGCTCGAGCCTCCCGGAAACGGCACATTCCCTTCGAGGGCTCGCGCGGGCTGGGAAGGGGAGGGAGGCTCGCGGTCTGGTTTTAATGATCCCTGCGCCGGCGGAGAGGCTCTTGCGAAGCGGGGCAGCCGCCCGGCTCGCTGGGAAGCGCCCTGCCGCGTGCGGGCAGAGGCTCCGGGGAGCGCTGCCCTCTCCGGCGCGCCAGCCCACGTCCGCTCCCATCACGGGAGAACACCGGGGCGCTCCCGTCCACCGAGCTGGCCTCTTCCCCGGGGATTTTATCCGCACCGACCAGGGTCTTGGGATTAACGTTGCTGCTATTTTGCACCTTAAAATATGGATCAGAGCCGGCTCCAGGTTCCCTGGGCCCAGGTGTATTTAGGTACTCGGCTCCTGAATTGAACCTGAGTCGGGTGCATAGATGCTTCGGAGTTGTGTGCTGTCTCCAATGGATTTGTTCTTAAAAAAAAACAAAACAAAACCCCCCCAAAACCCAAACCCCCTCAGTTTTACCTATCGATCAGGTTCTTATCTCTCTTTAAGGTAGATCAGAGCAGGCTGATTTCAAGCTATGCTGCGCGATGTGCAGACCTGCACGTGGGGCTGCTTGGGGCAGGTCCACGTCTGCCGCGGCGCAGAGCAGAGCGTCCTCTCCAGCAACGGGGGTTTCCCTTAGGTGTAAAGCCAGGAGCGATGGCTTTTTCTTCTGCTTTTTCACCCGGCTTTCATTACAATGCTTGAGAGATTTGGAACAAGGCTTGATGTTCTGTAGAAACAGATGACGCCCCTCTCCTCTCTGGAAGGGAGACAAATGCTCAACTGAAAATTTTTTTATTATTATTTTTTTTTTAAGAAACCCCAACATCGCAGCAATGCTGATGGCCTCCCTGTCCTCCCCCTCTCCATGGAAGCTCATCCTGATTTTCATCTCATGCGTGCGTTGAAGGCGATGGTTAAACCTTCAGGTTTCCCGTCTCTCTCAGCCTCCCAAGCTCTGTGACACTTGCAGTTGCTGTTCAGTTAACTAATTTCCTTGTAGTGTCGAAGGGGAAAGGAACTGATACCCTGAATGCAAATCACCGAAGGCAGCGAGAGCGCTTTATTTAGAAAGAAAAAGATGCTAAATTTCTGGGTTCATCGATGGGTTTTCTTTCCTAATAGGCAGAAATGGCTTCAGAGCTGTGATGAGAAAGTCGAGTAGGATTTGAAGTCTGCCGAAGACTCATGGGAGACTTCTCAGGGTGCCTAAGAAGCCCCGAGTAGGACTTTGATAGATTCATAACCTTGTCATTAACGATTGGGAAAGATAGGCAAAAAGATATTTCGATGAGATAGGGAAACACTCCCCCTGCTTTATTTTTTTGGCTAAATCTAGTTACTTCAGCATTTTTTGAACAGTCTGTCAAGTTCCGTAGCGGGAGTCTCATCCACGTTTAAGTTATATTACAGGGTTTAAAAAAAAACAGCTAGGGAGATGATGTCACTGCCTGCTAAATCTTCTGGCGGCAGATCCCTCTGCCGTGTCGAAACGTGGCCGAGGTCTGGCTCTGCCGCGGCTCCTTGGGGCTGGCGCTGCTTCGCTGCCCCGGGCAACCGGCGCTCCTGGACGGAGTGGGCAAAGAAAACAGCAGTTTGCCAGGGATGCTTAAGGTCAAATGGAGCAAGGCCCCAGTGTTTGTCAGGTATCTTATGTATTTTGCAAAATACATAAAATGGAGAAAATAGCATTAACAGAACAAGGCAAAAAGGAGCCTTGCATAATTTTAAATCTTCTCAATTTTTAAATAATATTATGGTTTCTTTTTTGTCGTTTGAAGCTCTTTCAACAGCATTTATTTTCTATTACTGAAAAAATGCAAGGGGTTTGATCCCAATTAGTGTGTCTCCCCCTTCTCCCCCGCCTTTACATTTTGAAATAGGTGTTTTGTTAGTAGTTTGCCTCCTTCCCTTGGGCGTGTTTCCTGTGTAGCCATGGGACTGGTGATGAGGGAGCTTGTTTCCTTGATGCAAAAGGGCCCTCTGGAAGGGGGGTGGTGTCAAAAGCCTTGCCGAAGTCGAGGTACATCGCATCTGCTGCTCTATCACGTCTTCTGTTTTCTTTGAGGAAGGCAATCAATTTGGATGAGCATGGTTTGCTTTTGCTAAATCTGTGTTGAATATTCCTCATTTACCATCTTGCCCTTGCAGAATGGATCCCAAAGGGATGTGCTCCAGAATGGAGGTCTTCCTTCTTGCTCTTAAAGATGGGCTTAATATTGTAAGCTAACAGTTATCTAAAGCAAAGCCATAGTCAAATGTGTGTGGGCAGTTGCAAAGTGCATGAAGCTGGAGGTGTCTTTCAATCTTGTCTCATTTTGGCAATGACAGACTTTATATAATCCAAGCAGCTCCGCCTGGGAAGCCATTTGACATGTGCCAACGCAAGAGAAAGTTCTTGCTCCTTGTCAGGGTTGTCCTGCCTCTCGTCTCCCAAGCATTATGGAAATTGGTCTTTACAGGGAACGCGCGTGGAGCCCTGAATCTGGTTTGGCCATCTTGCAGACACGGATGCTCCTCAGAAGAGCTCCAGGGGCTGGTGCGTGTCTGCACGTGTGTCTGTGTAGCCTTGGTCTCCAGATCCAAAACGCTAGCACTGAAGCAGTTAGATTAAAAAAAAAATTTTTTTTTGCAACAAACTAAGGAAAACAAAAGGTTTTGTAATGACCTGTTTAACCAGAGCGATAGTCTTTGCATTGCAAGTGTTAGAATCGTTCTCGGTGTTGTCACCTTGCAAGCACAGTGTTACTTCCTGCTCCTGCTCTTGCCACTCTGTTTCAGCTTAATTATCTACAGAAGAAATTTGGATCTAGCAGATTCCGTAAGCCTCACTTTAAGCAGAGATCTGTGGGTAAAAATGAACTTAGGAGGCTTGGAGCAGCTGATTTGCAGTGGGTTGCTCCTTCTGGCTTGCATGTGAGGCCCTGCTTACAGGGCCAATTCCCTATAATATATGAGGTTATTTTTTTTTCTGGATCTTCTGGCAAGACTGGGTGAATCATTGACCACTGGAGGCAATTCAGCTTCCTGGCACTTTTGTCCGCAGAGTTGTCTGGGAGAACAGAGTATTTGCCATGTCTGTAACTTCTAAGATTTCTGAGACTTCTTGCTGTAAGTTTCTGTGTCATCTTCAAATACCTCCTGTCGTTAAATCAAAATGACAAAAGTTTGCAGTTGTTCTAGGCTCTTGTTTCCTTCATCACCAATGATGCAACAAATGCAGCATTTAAGCATTTTTCATGGCTGAGATTTTGCTTTTCAGTTGTGCTTTCTGTCTGTGTGCTGCATTACTTAGGCTCATGGGATGAACGTATGGGGAGATTTGTTTGTTCGGAGCTTCTGATTCCTGGCCTGTAACTTGGCACTTCCTTGCAGTGAGGAAAATAGCACATTTGGTTGTAATTTCTAAGATTTTCTGAACCTGAAATGAATCTAATTGGAAGTGGGTCACCCAAAACCATGACCTTTATGGAGGAAAACGTGCATATGCTCATGATGCATGAATAATGCAATGGCATCCATGCAAGCTCTTGCCAGAGAAGTCTTTTGGATGTTGAAAGGTGGCGTGCTATTAATTCGATGGCATGGCAGAACTTTTGAAATAACATTTCTTAGGTTGATAAAGAAAAGTGCACTATGTCTGCAATGAGACTGATGTGTGCCCTGAAATGACGGCATGCTTCTGGTGGCAGCCTGGCATGATCAGCTCAAAGATGGTCTGAGAGCTGTAGCTTTATGTAGCAATGGCAGGGCATCTGAAAATATGTATTTAAAGTTAGGCTCATATGACAAGAAACTGGAACCTTTATAAATTGATATATAGGTCTTGACTTCAACAAGTATGTCTGGTTATTATTAAATAACTCTGTTCCGGCAGTTTTGCATAAATGATAGTCAGCTATTGCAAGCAGCTAAGTCAGATCCCACCTCCTGGTACACATCCGCCCCCAATGTCAGAGTTTGCTGCTCAGCATTTGTCGGCCAGCTTGGTTTTAAATACAAGAAGGTAAGTTCTGCAAATTACTTGAACTAGTCCAGACTTGCTGGCCACTGCCTGGAGCTTCCTCTCGCAGGTCTGACCTGAATATTTGACGTGACAAGGTTTGATTTCCTGACTTGGCTGCTATTTACTTGTCATAGAGAAATACCATAGCTGTTCTCGTCGCTGGCCTGTCAAAAGTTCATCACGGTCTGGTTCCCTGTGCCAGCTTGAAGAGCAGAAAAACAATGAGTGCTTGGAAAGTCTTGTAAAAGCGTATCATTACAGTGTAACACTATATAAGGTTACGTAATTCTTCATTTTCTTGAACAGCAGCTGAATTCTGTGTTATAATTTAATTGTCATGGTTCAAGTCAAGTCCTGTCTTAATATTTTGGGTTGGCCAAAATGTTTTGAATTTTCTTCGCTGAAAGTTCAGTGTGTGAGAAGGTATCCAATTTCTTGATCAGCTATAATCATAATTCCTTTTTACTTATCCTATCCCGGTTTTACCTACTGTCATGTTTTATGGATAATGCAGTGCAAGCCTTAGCAAGGCAAACATGAATTTAGGACTTTGCATCAATACCAAAAACCAAGATAACATTTTTTCTTTCTTTCATTCTTTCTTTCTTGAGCTAAGTTCCCCTGACAGAGCTGCATGTCTTCCAGCAAAGAGGAGAAAAGGGTTGGGTTTAGTGTGTAGAAGGGGACTCTCTATCAAGGGTACCAAACACAGGCAGATTAGGCAGTTCTTTCAAGCTTTCCAGCTCCCAAGCTGGAAAAGGTGTCAGAGACCTTGTGCCTCACTAAATCCAGGCCTGGATTGGGCAGTCTGCTAATAAGTATAGCCTCGTGACAGCCCAAATGTGGGATGCCACAGAGAGGGTCTAATCCTAGACTGCATGTGAAAGTCTTCAAACAGAACAACACTCCCCTCTTTCCCCTCCTCTCCCTGCGAAAAAAAGAAAAAACCCACCACCCTTTACTGTATCTGCTTGTGATACCTTTGCTGAAGAGCCTCAAAACGTCCATCTGGGTATCTTGCTAAAGCAGCATGTGGTCTGGGAGTCTGTATTCTCCATCCAGCTCCAGAAATGGGGTGGACACCAAGGAACTGGGGTATGCCTTCCCCATGCGTTCGCTTCCTAGCAGCAGGAGAGCACGTTGCAGTGGTGTTTCACTTTCATACCAGGGAGCTTGAACTTCGCTCTTAGAGGAGGAGTTGGTGGAGCCCCAGGGCGTTCAGAGAGGATTGGACCTCCCTGATTTGGCAAGAAGCTCTTGTTATTCATAGGAATGGGTCTTTGCTTCTTTCTTAAAGGCATCCCAAAAGACAAATCCCTGAGGTATAGTCAGCTGCCTGATATGATGTAAGGAATTCGGTTAGGGTTTTCTAAAACCTCCGTGGCCATGTTTGGGGGATTGCAAACCCCAAACTTGGGGTTGGGGTTTGGATCCCTGTTGAACTTGTTGGAGCTGCTGAATTTTGGGTGGTGGTTGGGCAAAAGGTCTGGGTTGTCCCCGTTTCTTGATGTGAGCAGAGAATCTCAACCTGTAAGTGTCTCTGATAAAATGCTCCAAGGCATAACGAGTAAAGCTCTTCTGTTACCTTAAAGATTCCTAATTTTTCTGTTGAGCCCTACACTTGCAGATCTCCAACAAAGGAGGGAAGTATTGTCATCAGCTGAAGTTTGCTGGTTTTCTTTGGGAAGTTGCAGCTTCCTTCCTCTCATTTAAAGTCCCTGCGCTTCATTTGACGGTCCTCTGATACAAGACCGTCCTCCAAAGCGGGCTGCGTTGGGCCAAGCAAAGAGCCCGACCATGGTGAGCAGGAGAGAGGCCGCGTGTCCCCGAGGAGCTGCACGCTTGCTCGGGGCGGTTCGAACCCTGGCGGAGCAGAGGGAGCCGCTGCTGTGCAAAGGGTCCAGGACACACGTCTGCTGGCCGTGAGCCCAACGCAAACTTCCCCGCCACGTGACAGCGTCCTTGGACGGGGTTTGCCGACTCTTGTCGTATTGGCGTTAATGAACCTTCCCTGCCGTGCTGCCCGGGACAGCTCAGCCCGGCTTTTTAAGCTTAGGGGAGGTCATGGACGCTGTCGAGACTGCGTCTCCCGGGGCACGAGGGCTGGGGCTTTCCTGCGATTTCCTTTCCCTCGTCCAAAGCGGGAGATGTTACACAGTCCAGAGCCCTTGTCCCTTCCCCCAGCCCTGCATTGTTGTTTTGGACTCATGAGACCAGCTGCCTGATGTTTGGTGTCCCCCCCGCCTCCAAATTTCTGGATTAACTCTTTCTTTTCTTTTTTTTTTTTTATGCAAGTGTGTGTAATGGAGGAAATGAGCCTGCAGTCCCAGACTGCCGCGATCCTCGGGGGAAGTTCAGGGGTCAGCAAAACTTTCATATGATAAAATAGGACGAGCTCCCGGCAGCTTCCGCAGCTCTGGGCTTGGCCTCCCCAGTGCTCCTTGGCTGGGTGACAGCAACGCCCGGAGAGGGACAGTTCCCCTGCGCTGTGCATGGGCTCCTCCCTGGAAGTAGAGAAAAGGCATATATGCATGTCACATTTTCTGTAAATGCTTCTGTGTGTCACTATATATTACTTCTGTATCTCGCTGGGTAATTTATTTACTTGACCTTGTGCTGCGTCTCTCGCTTTTCCCATGTCCTTTTAACATCTGCCACCTCTGAGGTGTTTGCCTTGAATTACTGAAGCAAGGAGAGGACTCGTGTTTCGTTTGAAATCTGGGAGTGCTGGTTAATGTTTTGCCAACTCTAGTTCGAGCACTGCTGAAAGTCATTCCCACTTCTCCATGGCTGAGGTTTGTGACTTCAGTGTATTTAATAGGTTATTCCCAAGGCCTCCCACTTTTTTTTTTTAATTGCTTTTTACAATTGGCAATAGGTTTCCAGCCCTCTGGTCGGAGGTCTGGCTGGATGCTCCTCACTGAGAAGTACCCTTGCTTGCTGTAGCTCAGGGTTAACTTTCCCCGGTGCCTCCCCATGACAAGCTATCAGTGTTTGCTAAAATAAATGATTAACGTTATCCCTCAGGTACTGTTCTAGGGCTAATCGTTGCTTGTGGGTGGATGAAGGAGAAGCTCTAGTGAGGTCGGTGCTCACCAGCATTTTGGGCTCATTAATCAGTCTTTCTAAGTGGAATTTGCCCAGCCCGTGAGTGTTCTGCTATGGAAATGCCTTTTAAATAAGGGGGAAGTAATAGCACTAAATTGTTTGAGAAATAGTTTCATTCCCCACTTCCCAGTAGATAAATCTGCTGTCCAACAACCAGAAACTTAATCTGTCCATCCAAAGTAATTGATGAGCTGTGACTTGAATCCAAATGTAAAATGGGAGGGAAATTTTCTAGAGGTGTATTTTTGTATCGTGTCTATTGGAGATCATGGCGCAAAGCGAGAGAATGAGCAAAGCTGCGGAAGACTTGGTGCTGCCGGCGGAGGGTGAAGCAAGCTCTGATTATGCTTCTGACCTTTATTTCTGCTCCTGAAATTCTCTCAGTAACGCCTTGATTTGGAAGCTAGCTAGATCAGGCAGAGCCATTTGGGGAAAGCAGCAGTTAAAGGTTATGATTTCATGTGCACGGTTTTAAATGCAAAGTTACTTTAGCTCCAGCCCTGCAGTTCCTGTTGGATGCTCCGAGACCACCTTTTCACTCCTGCCTTTGAAGCAAGCAAAGCAAAGGAAGCTTGAGTAACTCTGCGTTTTAGATGAGTTGCAGGCCTGTTTGGCTCCTGGGCAAGTCGGAGGGAACCCTGCACGCGTCCTAACTTTGTGAAGAGCTGCCAGGTGTCCCCTCCCTGCGGTTTATTCTGGCCATACCCTCTCCTGCCTCCACCTGATTCTCTGGTGCTCCCAACATACGTAATACGCTCTCATACCTGAGAGCAATAGCGAGGCCGGTTGGTTTTAGCCTTTGCGTGTGGTCTGTGTTACTCGAGGGAAAACAGGCTAGGTTCCCGCTCCTCCGTGGCAGTTTTCCCTAAGGCTCGTGCTTCCTCCTTCCCTGCTCTTGGTGCCCCTTTGCAATGTCAGAGTAGCACGGAGGAACTTGGCAGGACTGTGAAACGAGTCCTTTGGCTTCCTTGAGAGGTTTGCGCCATGGGATACCCATTGCCCTGTTAATCACAGCAAATCCGTGCTTTTTCTCAATGAGAGATCTTCCTCCCTTCCCCCGTTTGTGAAGGCTGTGATTAAACAGATGCTCCTGGCTCCCCATGGGGGACTTGCTTTTTGCCCGGTGCTTTTGAGCTGTGCCGGCAGCAAGACGAGAGGAAACCTTGCATCACGGTCAGGAAGCGCTAAAGAAAGTTACTTTCGTCATTCGTCAGTGGGTTATCTAGAGCGGTAGAGCCACAGCATTCCTTGCATGCTGCAGGGTCCATTGAAAGCCCGCGGTTTTGGATGAGGTTCAGCAGCGTGGCTTCGTGCCCGGCCGTCCAGCTCTATTGTGCGCGCCTCGGTCCCTGCCCCGGGCTTCCTCGCCGAAGCGGTGACCCGCGTCTCCTGCCGTCGCTGCCCCTCCATAAGCTCCGAGCTTTCATACGGTCCTACCTTGCCAGTCGAGCCGCCTGCCCCGTTTCCTTCCTTGTCCTACATTTTACCGTGTTGTTAAATTTCTCACCGAGACCCCAGCTCTTCCCCCAGCCTCGCTGTCGTGGACTTGTGTCACCCGCCGGATGCGGGGATGGGGACAGCAGCATGCCGATCCTGGACCACGCGGATGGGAATGTCCTCCGAGTCCCACCTCGGGCAGTTTGGTCATCGGCAAATGCTGCTGCGTTCGCAGACCTTCTCGTCTCCCTTTTGGCCATCTCCCTTTAACGAAATAGGCTCGGGGGGGAGTCAGAAACGCATGTGGGTTCCCGGGCCGGGAAGCCGTGTGGTTCTCTGCTGTTCTTCCTCCCTTTCCGCACCGAGGGAGGAAGGCTGCGAGAGCTGAGGTTGGGGGAGGACCGCTTCCAGCCTAAACCAGACGTGCTCGAGTCCTTAGGTCCCTTCCGAAGGACTTGCATGAGAAATGGCTGTTGTCTGGCCAGCCCAGGTGCTGCTGGGTGCCTGGTCGGACAGGGACTGCTGCGAGAAGCGGTGGTGACTAAACGGGGCGAGCGAGGAGGAGCGGAGCTGCTGTGCCGCCTTCCCTGCTGACTCGTCCCAGCGGGCCCAGGTTGGACCCGTAGGTTTTAATGGCAGCAGCATCCCTCCCTCCCGGCTGGGACCCTGCGGAGGGGCAGGAGCAGAGCGCTGGGGCACCCAGGCGGGTTCCTGCACGATGGGGCTGCGCTCGGAGGGGAGGGAACGCGATGCAACGCGCCTGGGCTTTCCTGCCGCTTTTGTCTCAGGTGCCGAATGCTGATGAGGCCGGCGGTCATTGCCTAAGCCGGTTTGGTCTAGGTTTAATGAGACTGTAAAACATCCTATTTTTATCTTGTTTACTTGTGAAAGAATCAACCCTGTTTTTTTGCTCGTTTGTATAATCCCACAGGAGCACCGGTACGAGCCAGGACTTCTGTGACTGCAACCGTCTGGGTTGGAATGGGTTAATTAATAAATTAATTTGGCAACAGATCTTTTTGTTTAAGTTATAGCTGGGCTTAGCTAAAGGGAAAGGCTGGGAGTTTGCGTCACAGGCAATGGGAATATTAACGTATACCAAACTCGAGGATGACCGGCAGCTGCTCTCCGTTCCCTGCGATCTGGGCACTTATGTTGTGATGCAGGACTATGCTCGAGGCATCGAGCCGTAATTAAAAACGCTATATGTCCTTAATCCTTGCAGGTGAGGTACGCTGGAGGACGTTTTAAGGAGTCGCTGCTGCCTTCCCTTTTTGTGTTCTGCATCAGGCTTTCTCGGCAGCTCTGTACATGGATTACGGGATTCCTCCTTGACGCTTGTCATCCGCGTGAGCGCAGCAGCTGTCTGGCTGCCTGCGGTGGCAGCGCTTGGTGGCTTTTTGTAGATGTCACCTGGAGCTGTGGGGAAGGCAGTGACACCGCTGCGGGGGGCTTGTGCTAATTTAGCAGCTGGTGGCATGAGGATTTCCAGATTTGAGCTGGATGAGCAGGGACAGGTGGATGCAGCTGATGTTCAGTGGAGTATTTGGTCCTGCCCTTTCTCGCCGAGGACGAGCTGAGATCAGGGCAGCTCCATCCAATCTAAAATTGTGGGATAGCTCGTGCTCGCTCGCTGGTAAAAATGCTGTCAGGGTGAGGCATCTCATTAGCTCGGATGTGTGATCTCTCTTTCGGAAACAAGGTGTGAGGTTTGAGCTTTTCAGGAATTGGAACCAAAGACGTATAGTGCGGAGAGTTCGGGTTCTCACGCCCTCGGGTGCCTCCTTCGCTTCCCCGAACACCCGTGCTCTTAGAGACGATCTTTCCTGAGCGCTTCGGCCTTTGTTTCCGCCCAAGCGTTGGGACAACCACAAAGTGGTGAATGCTCCGAGGGCTGGAAAAAGGCAAGGCATTTCTGCAAAGGAAGCTTGCCTCTTTCTGCATGCAATTATGGCTGTAACCTGTGTCATTAACTTTTAAAACTGGAGGCTTAAAAGGATTTAAAATAAACACGTGGTAGAAACTTGAGATCAATGAGACTGCAACACAACAGAAAATACACCCTTGCTGCAAGCAACTGGTTTGCACAGGATGTAAATTCTTGCGGAGACCCAGAAGACGGTTATGAAATAACCCGTATCGGCGAGAGAGGTTGTAAAGCAATTCCAAAAAAACTCTCCCGTCTAGACAGATTGTATTTACTGCAGTGTTTATGTGAGATAGAAGAATGCCCTAGAAAAACAGAATTGTTTTCAGTTGCTGCCTCCAGCACTTGCTTGTCTAATGAGAACACTGTGATGTGATGTTCATGTTCACAACCACCGTACCGGGGGAGTTGTGCTGTCACCCGGCAGCTTCCCGTGGAGGGGGCTGGGACGGGGCAGAAGGGTAAAAGGTTATTCTTTCTTTTGTAGGTGAATTAGCCTGTTTTAATGTGGTAGCCTTTCTAATCCTTAGCCACAAACCTGAAGTATAATCCCAAATGCAATAATACCGACAAGCTTCATCATGGTCATGCGGAGATAAGATGGGCCAAAAAGGCTGTGCTTTGGTTCTTTAATAATGAAGAAGAAAAAAAAAAAGAGTTCAAAGCAAGATAAAATAGCTTTATCTGTGATGTTTGCAAGCAGTGGTTTTGTGTAATACCGCTTTGATGGTGGCGTGGAGAGTGCAGATAACGCCACATGCCGAAACCGCACTAACCAACTCGGTGCAAGCTCAACCAAACGCTGCTTGCGTCCGTGTCACGTGGTGGTGATTCGCTCCCCAGCGCGCTGATTTAGGTATACCTCTAACACTTTTGTTAAATATTTGTGAAGAGTTTGCTGAAAGGGAACAGTAAATTGAAGACATTTTCTGGAATAGTGTGCAGATTGAAGAAGTGAAATTAATTGGCCTATTCGGCACACTTGGTCAGTCCTAGTGAATGATGTAGGTGATGCAGCCAAAGGAGGCCCAATTTTATTCTTCGCATCTCAGCTCCCGCGCTGCCAGGCGTCGTCGCTGGAGCGAGACCGTCTGGAGCCCCCAGCCTTCAAAACCCCCGACGCTCGCGAGCAAACGGCCAATTATTGCTATTGTCAAAGACGGGGTTTTCTTGAAAAAGAACCATAAGGTCGCTCTGCCGGCTGAGCTATCTGAACAGCTCGGGCTGGTCCCAGGAGAGGCGAGAGCTCTGCCTTTTCAGACGGGCTGCAATTAAAGAGGAGCGGAGCTTTGTGGGAGCGGGCACGGCGATCGCCCCGGCGCGGGCAACGGCGCCGAGCCGGGTCGGGAGCTGCTCTTCTGCTTGAGCTCAGGCCTGGCAGCTGTCGGCCAGAACCGTGCTGGCTTGGCGCTCTGCCTCGCGGCGTGCCGGCGGGGTGCTGCCCGCAGCGCCTCGGAGCACGGTGAATAAGGGGGGAACGTGTGGTTGGAGTAAGCTGTCGATCGCTTCGGACCCAAAGGCGAAAAACGACAATTTTCAACGGCCCCATTTCTTGTTTTGTTTGGGCTTTTTGTTTCTTTGGGATGTGTGCAGGGGTGCATGCGCGCATGGGTGTGGACATAGTTAAATGTGCATTAATGTAACGTGTGTGTCCCTTCCTTAGGGAAGCGCAGAAAGGCATCAGTGAAATTAGAAATGGTTAGGGATTCAATTTTTTTATTTTTATTTTTTAATAGAACATCAGCTGTAATTTATAGCCTGTGAAAGGGGAATGTCCCATGTCAGGTTTCCCAGCCATTCTGCAGTGTTACCTTATGTTTGAACTGTGAAATTTGGTTTTTGAAAGGGCGTTTGCTTCTGGTGCACAGCTGAGAACACAAAAGTCATAACAGGGCACCAGGAGTCTGACATCTTCAGTAACAACAAATAAACTGTCGCATCATTTCTCAGTGCAAGTTTCTATGTTCCTGTTAATTTGTTTCAGATGTGAATTCAACCTAGCATAGCTCAGTTAAACATTGTGCCTGCCTTACTCACTTTTCCTTCCTCCTCTTTTTTTGTTCCCCCCCAGTTTCTCTGCTTGAAGAACATTCGAACGTTCCTAAAGGTCTGTCACGACAAATTTGGGCTAAGAAACAGCGATCTGTTTGATCCCTTTGACCTCTTTGACGTACGGGATTTTGGAAAGGTAAGAATTACTGCTGAGCTCTGGGGGAGCGAGTGGTTTTGGCATTGCTGGCACCGGACGGTTCTCTGGACTTGTGCTGCAGCTTTGGATGAAAAATATGAAACCTGAATGTTTTTTCCTGAATAGCTTCTGCACCCCTAACCCATGCACTGGGGCACTTCTGCTGTGCCAGTGGTAGACTGCATATCTAGGGGTTGACTCTGCTGTGCCCTTCGTTAATGAAGGGAGATCCAGTCTTAAAGCTTCATGCTTTAGATTGCAAAGCTTCTGGGATCAGTCCCCGCAGAGGAGCGGTTGCTCCGAGAGCAGCGGGATGCTGGTTGTGTTACAACGGTGTGCACAGTATGGGCAGCTCTAGGTCTGGTGAATGCTCTTGTCTGATCCCCCTAGATCAAGGGGTGGGAAGGGAGGTCTCTAAAGTACATGTGAAACTTTGGTTTTGGGGAGACAAAATATTGCAACTGTGCGTTTGTAAAATAGCTGTTGGAAGATGCTATAGTCCAAGGGCCTGGATGCTGCGCTGGAGCAGGGACTGCAGGTCGCCTTCTTGGCTCCAGCGCTGCCCCGCTCGGTGACTTGGGGAAAGCTGCACCATCTCCCCGGGGCTCTTTGACTGCGCTGGCTGGGCTCTGCTTGGCTGCACGTGTTTAATGTGGGTGCCCAGGCCCCGAGGCCGAGCATCCTGCTTGCCCGCGGGAGGCACAGCCGCTTCCCTGGCCCTTGGCTCCCGCGGCTCGTGGCAGTCCGTCGCACGAGGTTGCCCCCGCATTGGCAAGGCACCTCGCCTGCCTGCCTGCCCAGGGACTTGTGCAAGGGGCCGCAGCGGCACAGCTTTGTTTTTCTTGTGTTTTGCCCATAAGTTCGCTGCAAGGAAAAGCAGGTTCAAACCTGTGCTAAGCATCATCCTCGCTCTTGCTCGCTCTGCGTGACCCAGCGTGGGATTGAACGCTACAACCCCAGCTGCGTGTTTCCATGTACTAGTGTTACCGATCAGTACAAACCCGGGATCTGGCTTGTCGCAATGCTGAAGCAAGAGCTCCGCATCTGCAAGCGCTTTTGGTTTTGCCTGGGTGCGGATGCAAACCTTGCACAGTGCCGTCCTTCCCCAGCTGATGCCTCTGTGCCTGGCTTCAAGCAGAACGGCTTTTCAGAAGTCATGGTTGGTTTTGTAATTGGGCCGGTGCGTTCCCGTGGTGGTCAGTAAATCTCATGCCAGGGCTGATTTAGTCCCCTCAAGTATTTCTGAAAAATTTACTTGGAGGTTTTGTCCCCCACCCCCAGTTCCTAGATGCTGGCTGTGCGTGCGCTGTGTGCCACCTCGGTGAGAGAGGAGAGGGTGTCTGTGTTTTGCTGTGACTGATGGGTGGCACCGAGTACTGAATGAGACCCAGCTGCGAGGGAGGAAAATCCGACATGGTTTTGACAAGGGGCTGTTGGTTTGATATCCTTTCTTTTGGCATCAATGGCATCAGGACTGCACCGTTGCTCTGATGGATGCTAGGCTCAGGGAAGCGATTACACAGGACCGTTGCTATTCTTCAGTGATATAGGTGTTAAAAGATTTATTAAAGCTCTGGATCGTTTTACCTCTCTTGAGCTACCAGGCACAAGCTGCTTGAAGGCATCTTTTCTGGTTATCCAACGAGTAGATTTCTACTGCTGATGAGGTTATTTTATTTGATATTTATTGCCTAATTTATTTCTGGACCATTATCTGGAATGTGCAATTGCAGGGGCTTGTTTTATGAGTTTTTTGATTTATGAAATACAAGACGACTTTGTTTTGAGAATACGAATGCACAGAAGGAACCTTTTGAGTTGGGGAAAGAACCTTTGCTAATTAAAATGCTGTTTTATGGTCACATTGTCGCTTAGTTTTTAGCATTTCAAATTGCCTAATAAGCCCATTAATAGACCTGGCATTAAACGCTTCTGGAACATGTCAGCTGAAGACAGCCTGGTTTCCTTTCTGTTCCAGCTAGGGAACAACTCTTCCCTACTTCTGTTTACTTTCTGGAGGTCATCCATGACCTTGCAGGCCTTTGGTTTGTAACTTGGAAAAGAGACTGTTTGCCGTTCCCTCTTAATCCGTAACAGTTTAGTGTTTTGGGAGGCCTGGGGGGAGAAATTTGTCACAAACTGCTAAGAAATCGCAATGTATTTTACTGCCTGCATCATATTTCTTCTCATGTGCATTGTCGTCTTCAAAGACCTCTGCAAGGTTTGAGGCAGGTTCTCTGTACAAAAACCTTGTTGATTCTTCCCTGATGTAGTTTTTAACAAAAACTTTTTTGGGGGGAGGGGGAAATCAGCTGTTTCAGGTCTGTACCACCCTAAAATCCCTCTGGAAGCCTTTCAAAATATCCCCATTGTTTTTTCCACCTTTCATTCCAATGTTATCTTCAGATCTGTGTTCAGCAGTGGCAAAGCAAACAAACGGGGAAAAATCTGCTGTTGACCAAAGCGAGTTTCTGTTTTGAATCACAATCGTACAAATCCTGTGAGAGCAAAAGGAGTCTTTAATTTACGTTCCCACTGGCCAAAGGCAGACTTCACACACAAAAAATTCGTCACGAAGCCATTCATTACTCGGATCAATAGCACTTTTTGGTTACCAGACACTTATGCCATGTAAGAGGCTTTTATGAACAGTGCAGTAGTAATAGTTGACCATTTAATTACAGAGGAGGCTTACTGGAGTGCTGTTGGGTGTTTCCTCTTTGGGTACTATTTAAGTAGTTATTTCTCTCCTGCAAACAGAAGGCCAGTTAGACAGCATTACTAATAGCATTTGGGTTTGCCGAAATGCAATTAGCCAGTAAAACCGCAGAGGCTTGCATTACTTGTGTTTACGTGGGGCTGACCTACATGTGAAGGCACTTGTCCATTTGGGATCTGCAGGATCTTTCAGGGTTTCTTAGCAAGGGAAAAGTGCTACTGCTTTAAAAGAAAAGGAAAAATCCGATCCCTCGGTCTTGCCGTGATCTGATGGCAAGAGCTCATTTTCCGTAGCTGATGGCCGGCTCCCTTCAATCTGCTGAGCCAGTTTCAGCAAGGATGAGTTGCCGTAGGCTCTGCTGGTTACTCGTGGTGTGCAGCTGTGCCGAGATGGGTAGGAGGGTGTTGCGCATTGCCTCCGGTTTTGCTGCAACTGAAATGTTGGCCCAATGTGCTGGGTCTCTGGGTGTAGTAGAGGGCTTTGACTGATGCTAACGTGTAGTTTTCCACCATTCAGTTGCTGGAGCTGGTTGGGTTCCTCTGCCCGTGACCCACTAATGGATTTTCTTTCAGCCCATGATTGTCGGCTTTAAGACAGCTGTGGGCATGTGGCTTTCCCTGGGTAGCCAAGCAGCCCAAAGCGGTTAGTTAAAGACAGGGAGAAGGATCTTTTCTTGCCAAACTCTGAAGTCCAAGGATGTGGATTTTATCCCTGTCTTTGCCACTTGCTTGTGTTTCAAGCTTGGGCAAGTTACTGCTTCTTGGCTTTCTCCAGGCTGGTGAAATGGGACCGTGAACCACGTGGGCTTCTCCAGCCAGAAATCCCTGTGGAGCTGGAAGGATCCATCTCTGCGTTCATGCGGTGTTGGGTAATTGGCAAACGCAGGCTCTTGCCGAATAGATGCATCATGTTTCTTGTAATTTTTCTTGCAGTGTTTCCCAATTACCCAAGGGAATCGAAAGGCAACTTTAAATTGTTCACGGCCAGTATTTTTTTCTTTTTCCTCCCCCGGCACCCCGTTGTTGAGCAGCCCCGCTGTGACAAGGGACGTGCTGTGTTCAGAGCCAGAGCTTTCCAAGAGCGACCCAAGATGCGGAGTGTCTAGACTTCTAGGTGTGCCCCTTTAAGACACCCTAAAAGGATATATATATATTTTTTTTTCTGTGAGTTGACTCTTTTTTTTTTGGTTTGTTTAAATCTAGTCCCTTTAAAGTGGCTCAAAAGCTATGTGTAATCACTAGCGACTTCTGCAAAACTGATTCTCTGTTGTTTGTGTGTCTTCACTGCAGGATGCAGAAACAGTGTACAGGGCTCCGAGGGCGAAAGCTGCTGTTAGTGCACCTTGTCCATAACTTGAGTGAGCACAGGGGTCCTCTGCAAGGGTGCTGAGCGTCTAGTCCCTGCTAGTATAGCTCGGCTGTGTGTGTGTGGTTCATGTACGTTTCAGAGCAGCGATATAAAACGCAGCTTTTATTGAACTTCCTAATTTGTTGGCACCAACTATAACGAGATAAGAAGTACATAAATATGGATTAAGCTCTTTATCACTCTATTAGTCATCCTTATGGTAGCAAGGTTCATTAGAGTTGCTCATTTTCAGTAACTTGCAGTAATATACATTTTTTTATTTTGAGAAATATAGTTCAAATATTCCTAAGCCTGTGGAGTGTGCCATTTATTAGCCTCTTACTCCTCTTTACCCTCCTGATGTGTATTTAATAGTGCTGGCTTTTGAAGCTCCTGGACCGTTTCAAAAAAGCTCTTTACAAGGTGGGGGTCTTCAGCGCCCTGCCCCATAGACCCAAAAAGATGCTTTTTTTAAATGAAAAGGGGAAGCCCAGTCACAAGTCAGCTGAAAAATGGGGGGGGATATTGACTCTTCTGCAGCCTGAGATGAAAGCAGTGTTTTTCAGCGTGTTGCTCGTGGTCCGGAGGTTAGTGACAGCTGCCCCCAGCCCGGCGCCTCGGGGAAGGATCCTCCAGGAGAGGGGTCGGCAGAGAGGGGTCTCCACCAAAGGGCTTGGGTCAGTCTTCCCTCTGAATTGACCCCTCCAAGGCTTCGCTGGTGTTCATGCCTCCAGTGGAGGGCTCGCACGTGGCTTGCCGGGGTGGAGGTGCACTCGGGTGGCTGCCCCTTGGCCGGAGAGGACCTGCATGTGCCCAAGAGGGCATGCATTGGTGCTGGCCAACTTAAATTTGTGGGTGCCTAGCATAAAAACCTCTGCATCTGCAGAATAATTTCTCACGTAAAGAAGTGCCATCCCCTTCCTCGAGCCGAGGGGCCAGCGTGGAGGGTTCCTGGGTCCTTGGGGGGGTCCAGGCCATCCCCACCTGCTCTCGCGAAGGGACTCAACCACTGTCGTCCCCTGGTCCCTCTCTGAAAAACATGAACCCCGTTGCCAGAGAGGCAGAAAAACAAGTTTTCTGCTCGGTTTCCGATACGAGGTGGGCAGCAGTCTCTGTGCTACTTAGGGATTTGGAGATGCTCCCACCGAGGGTCGGTGGCATTGGGGTTTCTTCTCCCTTGGATGCTCTGCTGAGGTTCCCCTCCCTCGGGCGTCTCTGTAACTTCATGCTTAATGTAACACCCCGCAGCAGTATTTTAAAATGTGCCTTTAAAACTGGACCCCTATTTTTACCATAGCTTAGGGGGGAGAAGGGGGAAAATTTATATGAAATGATACAGCTAATTGAAAATTGTGAGGCTTTTGGATGCCTGGCTGCGTTTTGGTGCCATAACAGCTTAATGCTCACCCTCCTGCAACCAACCCCCTGGCAGGGTCAGCAGCTCTCCTTTTCCCATCCATAATATATATATTTTTTGTTTCTTTGCTGACTTTTTGTAGCCCAGGACGAGTTCGAAGTGGTGCGTTTTCCTTTACGGCGCTGAACGGCTGCGGTGCCGGCTGGGGGCTGGGCGGCGAGAGGAGGGTTTTGCAGGGCTGGCCGTGCCCGAGCACGACATCCCGTCGGCTGCCGCGAAACGCCGGGGCCGGCCGCCGGGCCTGGTGTCCTGTTTATTTACAAATCCCCCGGAGGAACGGCCGGCAGAACAGATCCCCCCTTGTTGCGCGGCTCTGTACCGGCTATTCAGGCGGCTGGTGCATGGTAGTTGGACGGGTATCAAGAAAGGGCTCATATCGGAGATAAAAACGCTTGATTGCTGTCTAACTTGTAAAGTGTGTGTGCAGTGGGTGGGGCGGGAAGTGAGAAGAATTCTCCAAAAGAAGGGCGTGTGTAGTTTTTTATTTTTTTCTTTTTTTTTAATTCCCGAGAGAGCAGTAGAGTAACTGGCCTGCAAAGAGATGTGTGTGCGCGATTGCATGCAAGAAAGCAGGAACTCGCTTAACTCCTTCCCTGCCCGCTGGCCCTGGGCTTACTGTGACCCCAAGGAAAAGGCGCCCCGAGCCCGTGCTCTCCTCCGTTAGGCTGCACGGAGCAGGAAAGCTCCTCCCGGGCAATGTTCTCGAGAGGAGCAAGGCCAAAGCTGGCAGTCGGGGATGTTTTGATCTATGAAATGCCCCTAAGCGCTTTGCCAACAAGCTGAAGATTCAAAAGCGACTCTGACGCTGGTGTAAAGTGAAGTTTGGGCTCCTAGATGCTCCCAGGGTGCTGCAGGTCCCTGCTCGAGGGAGATGCCCCGGCTCCGGGAGGTGGGTTGCAGAGGGAGGACGGCAGCTCCCCCGTTGCAGCTCTCAAAACGCCTCCGCGGGGACGTCGCCGCCTGCCAGATGAGCATTAGCCCCCTTGGTGCTTGCAGGAACTGCAGGTGCACGCTCGGTCCTGTCTGTGCAAGCTGGCCAAGGATGGCTGGTCTTCGGCCACCTGGGTGTTAAGTGGTCTCATTGGAGTCATACTGGCGACTTGGATGTTGGGATGAATGCTACAAGGGGAAAAACAGACTGGAAGAGGGGTTTTTTCTTTCCTTTAAGCTTGAAGGATCGTTTGGGGTTGCTTTTCTTGCTGTCAGTGAAGCCGTACCAAGCTCTCCATTGCCCGCAGTCCTCCAGGTGCGCAGTCTGATCCGAGACGATCCTGCAGGACACGGGGTGGGGGCGAGACCCTCGCCTGCCACGAGGCAGAAGCATCGCGTCCTCCTCTGCACGGCGGCGTGCTCGCCGCAATTCAGCGGGCGGGCAGGGTGGGCGGCCGCGGGCTGGGCTGGGTGACTGCGCGGGCAGGTGCGGTGCCTCTGGCAGATGTTTTCAGCCAGAACGCTAAAAGCGTGCACCGGAAACCCTGGTGCCGTACTTCCGTAAGACGGGGGCAAACGAATCGCAGGCTGCTGCGGCTAGTCAAGCGTGCGCCAGACGGGGCTTTCTGCCCTGCAGCGCCCAGGCCTGGCGCTGGGTTTGCTGCGAGAGATGTGCTGGGTGGTGGCACACCTACAGTAACGTACGCTTTTTCAGTCCCAATCCTGGAAACTTCTCTGCCATTGATATTGCCCTGAAATGACCTGGTGGACCATGCGTCTTTGTCGGTTCCTCTGCGTGATGCACTGCCACGGTTAACGTCCAAAGCACCACGTTGCCTTATTTTGTGGTCTTCAGAAGCCAGCACCAGCACCACGGCCTTAAATTGTGCACGTACAACAAGTTGTAGATAAAATGCAACTATTCTTTTGCTGCACCCTAAAGCAAACCTTGCTCTGTGAAGAGCCCGAGCTCTACCAGCCGAGGCAGCGCGAGCTGGAAGCTGAGCACCCAGCTGCGACCCGCAGCGGCAGCTCCTGTCCCACCGGCCGAAGCTGGCCCCCGTGTCCTGGCACCGGCGGAGGGGGGGCTCCCTTTGCAGCTGACTTTGTGCTCAGGAAAAGGGGTGCTGAGTTGCTGGGTGGCCGAAGGCAGAAGCCCTGCGTTCGCCCGAGGTCCCCAGCTATTTAGGGATGAGTCTCTGTGCTTCTCCGCAAGGAAGGGCTTTGCCTCCTTCGTCGACCGGCTTGCAGCAAGAGCAAAGGCTCCTTCTCCCGTCTGCCCCTGGCGCGGCAGAAGCTTTTAGCTCTGCTGCGGCAGCTTCTCCCTGCTTTTTCCCCTTCCTCCCTGCCCTACTTAGAAATCTGGACTGTTTATAGATGTGCAGTTTTCAGTGAAACTGAAAGAGCCAGAAATGTTCGTTCTGGGAAGCTTTTCTTTTTTCTTCTTGGCTGCCTTCCCCAGTATTTTTCCAAGGGGTCACATTAAGGGGTTTTATGTTTCAGATCAAACAAGTACGGGCAGGATCTTTCGTAACTCCCATAGTCTGCTTGGGAGAATTCGGCCGTTAAGTCTCCGATAGCCGTTGGAGTGTTTTAATGGGCGAGGAACCCAGGATATTGATCAGGACATATATAAATATATATTCTTAATGCATATGAAATTGATTTTCCTTTACCTTCTTGATTTTTCCTGAGCTCTCCTTGCAGTAACTTTAGACAAGCTCAGGGGGAAAAAAGGATTTTTTTTTTTGTTTTTTTTTCCTTCCTGTGTGAAAACCTGTGATTAGTAAAACATTTACCAGTCTGTCTGCCTCCAAGAAGGGGAGGAGGGAGAAGCCAGGCTCTTTTCTGTGACCCAACAGGTTTTGCCTATTGTTTGAAAAACGCCTGGTTTCGTTTGAATCCCATTAAATGTTTTTCCTTTCCCGTGTCCTCAGATATTTGAGACTGAATGATGCAGTGAAGATCCTCATGACTGAAAGATGTCAACAGGCAGAGTCAATCCTGCTATATCTTAGTGCTCAGTTGGTGCATCCGACATCGCTTGAGCTTAACTGTTTGGTGGGTACGCCCTTTGGGAAGGGAAGGAGGTATATCCCAGGTAATGCCACCTAAAGGGATCTTTGACTAAATGGAGTTTTTTATTCCATAATCAGCCAGGCTCTTCCATTTCTTTATTTAAACTCTTCCACAGATTTCACAGCCTATTGGGACTGTAACATCTGGTGATGAGACTGTCCCAAGGCCAAATGCCTTGAATTTACCAAGAAGTAATTAGCATTTCTTGAGATGGATTAACATGCGGGTGTAACCATGTATTAGCGGAACAGACAAAAAGTGAAACCGTCAGCTCGAAAGTGCTGACACTATCTGCCTCTGCAGATCCTGATCCTCTGGGTAATTCTGCTCAGCATCTTCCCCGTGAAAAAGATTCAAGAAAAACAGGAGGAAAAAACAAACAACCAAAAAAAACCACCCAACCCTTCTATGAAAAGCTGTGTTTAATCTTGGGGAAGAGGAGGGGCGGTGCAAGTTAGCATATCAAAGTATCGTGCCTGAAAACAAACATCCTGATGCAAAGATGGAGCCCGGGGGTCTCGTGTCCCCTTTCCTCCACGTCCCGTGTGAGAGGACAAGCCTGAGGTGCTCAAAGGGAAATACAACTTGGTTGGCCAGGGAGGCCCCGTAGGGCTCCCTCCAGATTGGTATTTTGGGTTTGGACGGTCACTCCTTGGAAGAGAAGAGTTAATGTTTCACAGCAAATAAACATTACACAAGGAGGGGGGCAGAAATCATGCACCGAAACCTCCGCTTCTCAGCAGAGCGTGGTTTGGACTAGGGTTGACATTAGCACACTGCTCTCTCACCATATCACCGTCTCTTGTGGTTCTCCAGGGTTTTGAGATGCTTCAGGTCCCCAGGCTGGTGACTGCCAGGTCCTGCTGACCTGCACGAACATCTTTGTAAATCGGGGGCTACCTTCCTGCTACCACTTGGTGCCAGAAGTGACAGCAGGGCTCCTCGTCTCCCCCTCCCCCTTGTTCATGGGGAGGGTTAAAAAAAAAAAAAACTGACTTTTTTGTTCCATTGGCTTTCAAAATGGGCTGCTTGTTTGTTCTTGGAGTACTTCCAGATTTTTTTTTTCCTCTTTCAGAAACAAAATGATATTTCTTCCAAAATGTTCCGTATTTGCAAGATTCCTCCGGGTGACTCCACCTGCCCGCTCCAGGCTGGGCACTGGGCTAGGCGTGTGCATGACGGAGGGTAGCGGGGCTGCAAAACCTGGTCGAAAGCGTCCTGGAGCTACAAGGTGTTAGGCTTGTCTGTATGTGCAGCACGGGCTGTGCTGTGTGCACCAGATGAGGAACCAGGCAGGAAAATGGGATCGGATGGTTTGATTGCATCTGCAGTGTTGATAGCGAACAATTTTCTTCTGAATAGGTTTTAAAAACCTCTCTCTAAACCTCACAGGTGAGGCTGAGATGACGGAGACATCTGAAAGCCATCTGCATGGGTTGTGCAATGTTCTTAACTATCAATTTCCCTTTGGAAGAGCAGGCGCATTTCTCTTGGAAACAGATGCCTTTTTATTTTCCAGCTCTTGCAGACTTTTCTTTGCGTGGCTCAAAACATGATGGAGGAGGGGAGATAGGGCAAGTGCAGCAAGTGTTGCTGTGCAGCTCTTTGCTCTACCTGCCGTCAGACAACAACGCTTACTCATCCTTGCTGCTTTGCTGATTGAGTTAATGAGCTTCAGATGTTGATGCTGCAGCTAGTTCATTTATGCTCTCGGTCTTAATGGTGTGTATGTAAGTGAGACATTCTCCTCTTTGACATTATTCTCTTCCTACTAATTATGCATTAATGTGTAATCGTGGTAGCAAGAAAGCAGCCTTTAATGCTGCTGGGTCAAGCTAAGCATGTGGCACGCTCCACACGGTGGCATTTGTCAAGGTTTCCTATCCCAGACTTGTTAGTAATTTTAGGAATTTTTGAGCCAATATGAACTTGGTAAATGTTTGCAGTTGTTTCCCTTAATGAATAAGGCTTGTCAGGGAGGCACTGTTTGATTTTTTTTTTTTTTTTAGCTCTGGTGGAGACTTCTCTCTGGCTAACAGATGGTGGGGATTTCATAGCCTGTTACTTAAGTTTTGAAAAAGGTGGTGAATACTTCAGTGGAAGGAGCTATCTGCAAATGGGCTGGAAGTAACAAGTAAATTGGAGCCAGCGGTTTGTATGTTCTTCCCTTCCTAATGCTGGGACAAGGCTTCATCTTATTGCCTTGCTACTGATGAAAACCACCTTCTCTGCAATTCCTGCCATGTGGGAGAGCTTATTTCCAGCTCTCTCATTGCCACATCCAAGATCAGCCCCAGTTGAACCAGCTCCTGAGCATCTATCTGACTTGAAACACATGAGGAATCTCAAAGCTGCAGTGCGATGCTCGCTCACTCTGCTACAGGCTAAAGCCTGAATGTGATGTAGCAGAGAAGACCACCAGATGTTTGAATTCTGTGTCGTCTAAGTTGGCATAGATGTGGCCCGAGAAGCAGCAGTTTGTCCAGGCCCTTCAGAATGGTGGTGGTGGAGCTGTGATTGAGATCTGGAAGCTCTGTGCCCTGGCTGGCTGTTATCTCACATCCTTTTAGAGTCATCTTGTCAAAAGCTGTTGAATTACTCATATGAGTAGGGAGACAGTTGCACCAATATTTGCATTGTACGGTCCTTGAAGATGCAATGAATGTCACTTATGTACAGAGTAATGGCTCTGTTAGAGGAGTACTCTTCTGTCTCTCTTGCTTTTGTGCATCTAACATATATATGGAGAGCACAGATACAAAATTGGAGTTTTAGCAAGAAAAGCTTTATAGAGTTTTCACAAGGAAAAAAACCTGCATACACACACGCACACACACCTACCTTTCAGTGTCAATGCTACTAGTGTGCATGGAGAATTAAATCGGAGTGGGGGATCCTGGGAGGACACTGAGTGTAACTGCTGGGTGTGATCCTGGGGGTGTTCCTGTGCACCTTGTCCTCCTCTGGGCACATGCAGCAGGCAAAGCAAGCAAAGACGGTGCTGAAGCACTGTTTTGAAAGATGTGCTTGGAGAGTCAGGGTGCGAGACAGCTGACTCCAGGGGTGTTGCTCTCTTGTCCAGATGATGTACCTGAGTCTGCTGAGGTGCAACTGCTCTCCAATGGAAAAGAGCAGCTCTGTCTTCCAAGCCAGTGGACCATAAAGATTATTGAAAAAATTGAATACATTTCTTTCATGTGGAAATAGTGCTTTAGTCCATGTACTTAGAGATTTATCAAAAGGACCTCTGTGCTCCAGAAGCAGAGCTGAGATCACAGTCCATTGCAGATGTGAATCAAACTGGCTGAATCCCATCCTTGGCAGATATGAATACCCATTTTACAGTGTCAGTGTATTTTGAATCGCACGTGTCAGTTCTGCTCTGAGGCTGTCTTTAAAGAAGCTAGATTTGTGCAGCAAATTGACTTAAAAAAAAAAAAAAATCCTGCTTATGGAAATACGATGGTGAGGTGGCTACAAGAGCTCTGTACAGGCTCACCAATGTGGGATGCAAGCAGCAAACAGTCCACCACTTCCCTGGCTCCATCAGCCCGGGGGTGTTAAAGATGGATCCACCAACATGTAGGTCTGTTTGGTTTTGTTCTGTTTTCCAGCTGAGATGTCAGATCCCATTACTGGTGGGAAGCTGATTTTGCATTAGTTGAAATATTTTAACAGTTTGGGGCGTTTTGATTTTGTAGACTTAAATGACAGCTCCTTTGCAGGGACCTGATTTTGGGGGACCAGGTGCTCAACAGGACTAGACTTTCATGATGTCTTAGATCAGGCACAAAGATTTATTAGTGACTAGCAGATTCTGTAGTGGGGACCTTGAGTGGAAAGTACTGGCCTAGAAGGAAAAACCCTATTGACCTTTGTGTTATTTTTGAGGTGCAGAAGGAAGTTGGGTAAGAATGATTTGCTTGTATTTGATCTAGATGAGGATTTTTTTTTTTTTTTAAAGCATGCACGTGTGGAAAAATCTACAGCTGGGAAGTGGATAAACTTTTGGGTTAAATCCAACCTGCAGGGAACCCTGTGAAGGACTTTAGCCTTGAGGCCTCACTTCACTTTGTTTGTTTGCTCAGCCTGTTTCCTCCATCAGCTAAATCCCAGTGTGCGCTCTGCCTCCCACCCCGCCCCTTGTCTTTTTTTCATAATATTGTTCTAATTACTGGAGTGTGAAGAATTGACTCTTAAAATGCCTCCTGGCAAATTCCATTTGTGCATTGCTGAAACTTCCCCTCGTTGCAATCTTGCCAGTAATGCAAGCTGCAGTAGGGCGGCTTTCGGCATGTTTTCTGATTAAAAAAAAAAAATTCCCTTCCCTGGCAAACTGGGGCACACTAGTTACCGCATTGATTGGAGATATAAATGCCAATGAAAGATAAAAGGAAAGAAAGCGAGGGATTCAAGAGGAGGATGAAGGGTTAACACTTCTTTCTGTCAGGGGTTCCCACCAGCTTGTGTTTTCACAAACCTGTTTCTGCTGCTCCAGATGATCTGCAAAAAGGAATTTTTTTTGGGGGGTGGCCTTTTTGCACTCATTCCTTCCTCTGTGCAGCCATGCAAATACAGAAGTTTGATGGGTGAAGACGCCAGAATGGATATTGCAGCGCTCTGCTGGGCTGGTGGATGGCTTTGGGTGCAAGCCTCTGACCCCAGAAGCTCAGCTGGTAGATGAGGGGAAGGGCTTGCAGGAGAGTTGTGGGCCTGAGGCTTTTGGAGAGGTCAAGCTTCGAAACCCAGTTGGAATGGGGATGTTTGCAGGCACTTTTCTGACTATGTGTGGTCGTGTCCTTTGCTTTCTCATGATAACTTTCTCTAGAGGAAAGGGCTTGCTGGCTGTTTCTGGACCTTCTGCTCCCTGGTTCAGTGCATCTGCTAGCAGCAAACTCTTCTGCCCATCTCTCCAGGCTGGGCAAGCACAGCGTGGTGGAGGATCTGCATGCTTGAAACATGGTCCTCCATGCTTAGCTGGGATGGTAGTGCATGCAACCATCTGTTGACTTTACAGAGCATTCAGGTGTATGACTTACTCCCAAAGTAGGAGATTTCTTCTAAAAGCAACAGTATAGAGTTGTTTCCTAAGGCCTTTTTGGTTGGTTGGGGTTTTTTTTCTGAGTAGGGAGCACTTGAGTAATGCTTTGGGCTTTTTCTGCAGCTGTGAGGGGCTAAAAACTTAAAAATAAAACTGAAAGCTCAGTTAGCAAGTAATTGTAAGGTTCCCAGGACTGAGGCTTTAAGGAAAATGCCAAGAAGGAGGTTTTCTCCATAATGTTACAGAGTGGGCAGTTTTGGACCATCTCCAGATTCCAGAGCAGTTGTGGTAAGTCCATGCAGCAGATTTAGGCTGTGAAATTACAGGTTGCTTCTGTCTAGGTTTCCCTCTTCCATGTTTTTGCTGCATGGGAGCTGGACCAGCAGGTCTTGGAGGGGAAAGCAGAGACAGGGAGGGAACGGGCTGGAAGAGGTTATTTTCCCTGGGGTTACGTATGGATTGTGCTTCCTGCAGCAAAGGAACTGGGGACTGGACTGTTCCTCGTTGCCCGGAGCGAGCGGGGGCACTGGCTGGCAATGCTGGTGTGCTGGACTACGGTAGTATCTGCACAGCTTGGCTGTGGTAGCAACCTCTCCCCTTTCTCCAAAGAAGTAAACCCAATCTCCCTTACTGTAAGCCTTATAGCATAGAAAAACAAAGGAAAATCCAGACCAATAATAGCGATTGTATAATTAGAAGCTTTTACTTAAACGTGTAATTCTGCTTGATTTTATTTATTTATAACCGTTCTGCCAGTGGTTTTAATCCATTAGTCCTGTGGCTGCTGGAAGAGGCTAATCGTACCGAAGCCTTGATGCTTGAGGGGAAAAAGCTCAAGCATAACAGAAACGCAGCAACAGCAAACTGTATGCGTGGAATCAAAGTAAACTGAAAATTCCTTAGTAAAGATGCATCTTCAAGTTGCTCCTCTAAAACTTTCCATCAGCCTCTGCCTTTGAGCTGCGGATGTGTTCTAGAGAATAAATGATGAAGGAAAACAGCAACAACACGTAGAGCCTGTGAGCTCTGGGCACTTCTTTTGCTGATGTGAAATGGGCTGCGCTATTGAACTCTGAGGTGTTTTAAACTGTCGTCTGTCTTGGTGTATTTCTGCATTTTCCTGCTAACAGCCACTGCACTGCGAGATCAAGCGACAAGGCAGGTGATACTGGGGCAGTGGCTTTCGGTAAGTTTTTGTTGTCCCCTAAAATTTTCCTAGCAAGTGCGCAATGCCATAGACACTGAATTTAAGCCATCAGATAGCACCCGCACTTTCCTAGGCTACTTTTTGCTGATCCTCTTAAAAGCAGCCCATGGGCTGCCACGTTGGTGGACCCCAGGCTGAAAATCACTCTTGGAGGAACTAGGATCAGTCCGTAATGCGATGAGCTTCATGACTGCTGTGAGTTGCAGTGGAAGTTGTGAATCTGTGAATGCCAAGAACCCGTTGAGTTTGGCTCCCCTAATTCAAAGGGCTTTTCCACCTCTGGACCAGCCAAATCCTCCTACGCTTACCTTGAACTCCTCTGTGGGAAGCCCAATAAAATCTGGGGCCTGTCCATGTTGTACAGGACACGCCGTGTAGCAACTTATGTGTGTAGAAGAGCATGTGGGAGGAAAAAAGGGACACGGGGACCTCTTGGCAGGAGCTCTTGGCTGGTATGTTGGGTCTCAGGGCACCACGAGGGCAGCAGTTGGCAGCACCGAGCTGGTATGTTCTTTGGTGTAATCGTGTTTGTTTGCAAGCTTTCCTAAGCTCTGTCTCCCTGAATGACAGCGAGCAAGCAAACAACAGGCAGTTTCCTCTCCAAGAAACCCCCATGCCAGCAGATCCCTGCCCAAGGAGCAATGCTTTCCCCCTTCTGCCAGGACCCAGCTTGCAGCAGCTTTTCCAGGCTTTCTGCCGTCTCCTGGGAGCACGTGGCAAAGCTCGGGGCATCCGTGCTGGTGCCGGAGCCTGCGGCCCCCTTCGCCCCGGGTAGCTGCTCTGCTGCGCAGGGAGTGTTGCCCTGGGGAAGATCTCCGCTCCTCCGCTCTGGTGCTGCTCAGGTTCCCTCCCCGGATGAACGGGGGCCCACCAGCTGCTTGGATGGTCTCCCTGCTGTCTGTAGCTGTTTTCGAGCACATAAAGGGCTTTAATTGTCCCTTCCAGGAGTGCTTGGCAAACCCCCCGGCCTCTGTTAATGTGCCTCTTCTTGGTCAATGACTCGCAGAAGAGCAGCGCAGGAGCAATAGACTGCTGAACCTTCGCCACGTTATCGCACCGTTTTATCACCTAAACTGTTTTAGCCCTGATGGGGAGAATTAAAAAAAAAGCAAGGGAAGATAAAGAAAACTCAGTGTGGGCGAGGCTGAGGAGAGAAGCTGTCAGTGCTGGGCTGGGTGGCCAGGGGAGGATGGCGAGGTGGCCAGGGATGCTCGGCTTTGGGCTTCTCGTTTCCCCAGTGGTGGAGGCCTTCAACGGGCAAGAAAAAGACCGCGTCTGAAAGCCGCGTGCAGGCGCTGGCGGCAGGCGGTGAGATGCAGCCGCTTGGGCTGCCGGGTGGTGTTAACGGGGAGAGCTTTTTCAAGGCAGGGTTTGGCTGTGACTGTAGCAGGGCCGTTGGGTTAGGGGCAGCAGGAATCCCCACCCCACCGCCTTCTGCAATAGGCACCTCGTCTTGTGCCCTGTGGTACGAGAGCGTTTTTTTAATGCAAGTAAAACTGCCAAAAACTATTTAACTTCTGGCACTTTGTTCCCCCCAGCTGTGTCTCCAGCTATATCTCGCCACAAAGCAAGCTTGTAAGGGGGTAGCAATCGATTAAAATCAGCCGTAGCAAGTTCCTATTGGTGTAAGCTGTCTGAAGGATGAGCACATCTTTAGATTTTGGTGGTTTTGCTCAGCTCTATTTCTAGCTGCATTAAATCCATTTTTACCCTGTTTTCTTCTGAAATATAAATGAGTAAATGTCATAACAAGGGCATACTGAGGAAAAAAATGAAGTATGACTATAAATGTGAGTGACTAAAGGAAGGTCAGATAGGAGACGTTTCCCAGTAGCATTCATTAAGAGTATTGGAGTGTAATTTAGCCTTCTGTTTCACCTGCGTGTTTAATAAAACCGTGAGTCAGAGGGACCCACAGAGAGATGCAAGAGATGCAAGATAGGGGAGGGAGACTTCTCTTTGCTGTTTGCTTGCGCTATGAGCAGGAGCCGGTGTTGCAGCAGGTGAAACGGAAGGAGGATTTTGATGCCGGTGATCATCTGCGGTGCACGTGGCCCTTCAGAAATAACCGCTGCCCGCTTTGGGGGAAGGGAGAGAAAGGTGCTCAGCGGCGACTCCTCGCAGAGCAACCGTCCTGGTAGGGGTCTGGGGGAGGCAGGCTGCCGCTGGGCCTGAGCGGGCTCTTTGCTTTCCGCTCCTGGGCGTGCACGGAACATCTGCCCCGAAATGCTGGTGCCTGCTGTGAAGTGTGCAGAGCCGTAAGAGCAGCAGCGGAGCTGGCGGCAGGAGGAGGGCACCTGGAAATAGTGAGCTGGCACGTCTGCTGGCTGGTCTAGCCACGTGCCCATCAGCTGGTGGCCGTGAGGGCAGGTTTAATGAACGCTGCAGATGCGACTTGCGGGAGAGGAAGGGTGGCAGCCAGCGGGAGCTAATTCATCAAGGCAGGACTCACCTTGCAATGGGGAATTGCATGTATGGTGCAAGAGCAACAAAGCACTGTCCCTCGGCAGGAGAGCGTCTGCCCGCTTCCCTAGGCTGCTTTTGGAGTCGGGTGTGTGGTCTGAAGAGCTTCAAAAAAAAACCCCACAAAAAACAAAACAAAAAAAAACCCACCAGAAAAAAAGTCCAGCTTGTGACCTGGTTTCAGATGAATAAAAATCATTCACCTTGGCTTATGCATAATAGTAAGCTGTGAGCACCATGGGGTAAAGCAGAGATGAGCATGCCTTGCAACGTCTCCTGCTTCCTGGGCTGTTCGGTTCTGGGAGATAAGAGCATGCGAGAGGAAGGGCTGGTGCTGAGGAGCAGGGCACAAGAGTGCATCTCTGCCGCGATGAGGGCACCGGGGTCTCGCAAAGAAAATGAAACGGGAACTCCCTTGGAGATAGAGCCGAAAGCTTGTTTTTTTCTTTTTTTCCCCTAGACACATACTCTACCTAGGGAACACACTGCAACAAGAAATGAAAATGATAAAGCAAGGTTAGACATTCATACGAAGAACAAAAATCCCCACGGTTGCTTAAGAAGGTAGAAATGTGCTGGAGATGGGCTCGTGCATGGGGAAGCCAGCCCCGACCGCGAGGGTCCGGAGGGGATTTCCCCCGGGGCCTTTAGGCGTAATGGTCCTTTTCAAGGGTTTTACATCTGTGCCTCGGGCATCTGTTATCCGTCGTTTTCTCCGGCAATATCTGCTCTAAATGGGCCGCTAGTCAGCTGAGCCGTGGCGGGTCGCGTGCGTTCACGTTAATGGGAAGATGCGCGAGTGCCGTTTGAGCAGCCCGCTTTTTGGAGAGATGCGTGCCGGGTCCGGCTGCACGATCCGGGCTCGGATGCTGCCGGGTGCTCTGCTGGGACCTGCTTTCCAAATTCCCTTGTTCCGCTTTCCGAGTTCCCCCGTTGCGCTTTCCTTGCTGCCGCCGGGGTCTGAGAGCCGCCTGCTAGGGGAGAGGCGGCACGTGCAGCTTCTCGCGCGGTCGGCGGGGGCTGAGCTCCAAAGAGAAGCATGTGAATAAATATTATCCTGGCTCGAGGCTACTATTTATTTGTTTTCCTCCAAAAGAAAACAAATTCATACAAGCCTTCTCCAGCCTTGGAAATAAGAGGTTTTGCTTTACAGCCGTGGCCATGCCAATGCTTGAGTGTTTACTCTGCTCAGGTGATGACCTTATCTGTCTCTCAAGTGTATTTGTTTTTTGATTCTTTTTTCTTTTTTTTTTTTTCCTATCCTGCAGCCATTTTTTAATGTTGGGGGAAAATATCGAGGCCAGTGCCAAGCTCCCCCCTCCTGCCTGCATGGCTTCGATGGGCCACCAGCACACGGGATAGCCCGGGAGGCCGCACTCCCCCCAGACACATCCCTCAAGCCATGCACCCAAACCCACCATTTTTTGGACGATTTGTAGCTATTTCGTGTGGGTGAAAGCTGGGAATGTTGCTGTGGTATCACTGGCCCGGATGCATCTTGCTGTTTGGTTCACCTCTCATCTGCTACTCTGTGCAGGGAAAACCTTCCTGTATAGAAAATAATAAGGTAAAACTGTGCCATGAAATGTTTTCTGTACGGGGAGAGACGCAGGCTATCAGTAGTCATCTGTGTTTTTTAATGCAAGCTCTCTCTGCGTTTCTGCTAGAGTGGCTGATGGCACCGATTAATTTTATTGTGTGAAAATAATTTTCTGTGCCGGGTGATTTGCACGGACCTAGCCGTACGCTTCCTAATGATTTCTCTATTAATTTAACTGCTGCCAATAAGCAGAAGATGCCTTTCAAGTGGAAAGGGAGACATGACCTAATACCGTGGATAAAATATCAGCAAGAACAAATTAAATCATGGTTAGCAGCGTTAGGACCCCGGCCGCTGCAGCCGGCGCAGCCAGGGAAGCGTGAGCCGCCGCGGCCCTGCCTGGCCGGAGGGATCGGCTCGGTGGCGGCCCGTTGAGTAGTGCCGTCGTTTCGGCACGTCCCAGCGGGGCTCGTGGGCCTCCTCGGCCTTCTGTAAAACCTGCTTCCGTCTCGCAGAGGCCTGGAAAGCGGGTTTATATGTACCATTTCCAGTGCAAACTGGGACTGATGCCTCGGGTGCCCTGGGATCGGTCCGTGCTCCTTTGCAGCGTTCGAGGAGCTGGGAGAACAGCTGTGGTTTGCGACGGTCGTCGTTTCTAACCGACGTGAGGAATAGCGCTTTTTAGTAATGGAGATTGTGGAGATGTTGAGATGACTCCAGGCTGCTACACACGTCCGTTCCCACGTGCAGCCTCATGGGGAGCATCTTCCCCTTCCAGCAACTTTCGGTAACTGCTGCGGATCTGCCCCCAAATCAAGGAAAGAACGGGGAAATTATCATAAGGTCACATCAGCACGTCCTCCTTCAAACTTTGGAGGAGATCTGTGTTTGCAGTGCAGCCCTCGGCATGCTTGCACTTGGACTGTCGCGTGGGCCTCTGGCTGACTTGGTCCATTGACTTCTGCAAGGGGGAGGGGGGAGAAAAAAGCTCCTGTATTGCAGAAAAATATAATCAGATTAATATTGTCTAAGTGAAACAAGAAGGAGAAAAATCAATGCTGGTTGTCAGCAAAGTGTTTGCGGAAAGATTTATCTATCTGCGTTAATATTTTAGTTGCCCTGAGTGCCATGAAGTTATGCAGCTCCTGCACAGAAATACGTGGCAAAGCAGCTGGTAATTAAATATACGGACTCCCGGGCTGATGGCTGATAAAAGAAGCCACGTGCCCTGCTGATAATGGGCTGAAAGCTCTGCAAAGCGCCAGGTGATTTTGTTCGGTGATGAACAAATGAAGATGAAGAAATGCTGGGGCTGCACTGGCTGTGCCTCCCTCCCGCCGGTGGCCGTGGTTGCAAGGTTAGGGCCACGCTCGCCGGCTACTCCAGCTTTTTTACGGACTTCTAATTAGATGCAGATCATTGGGCAGGCTCTAGACCAGGGATTTGCTTTACGCTCCGGAAGAGGTGGTGACCTTGGCTAGAGTGATTTCTGGGCGTTTTATTTTGAACGGGAACCTGGGAGGCATTTTGGCATGTTGTTCCCCCCCCGACATTTAAAAGGGCAAAAACATATATAAACACTAAGCTTTCCCAGAACTGCATCTCATGAGCATGTGGGGCCAGGGAGAAAATAACATAATGAATAATTTATAGAGAGTGATGAGCGCGTGCAGGCCACTTGCCTGTCCGCTGTCACTCTTTGCAAGGAGCATCACTGCCTTGCTGCAGTTACGGAGGGTATTTTGAGGCCGATCCTGCTCTCCGGCCAGCAGACAGGAAAGTTGGGAGCACGGGCTAAAATGCAAAGCAGTGCCCAGGCTGCTTAATCTTCCTTCCGAGGCAGCAGCCAGTGCCTGGCTTTGGGTGCCTTAGCGGTCTTTGAAATGGTGCTAAAATGCTTACAACCGGACCGGAGTCACAGTGTGTGGTTTCTGCTGGCCGCGGATTTTTTCGCTCTGGGTTGAGGATGATAGAGCTAAGTCAAATCCTCCCTCAGGGTAAGTACAAGCACGAAGCCTGTTATAACTCTGACTTCACCGGGGAAGTTTCCGAAACCCGGTGCCTGTTGTGCTTTGAGTCACAAATATAAAAACTGAAGCTTCGCTTTCTTTTTCCTTTGGTCTTTCCAAAAAGCAAAAGTGCATCTCTGAACCCGCCCGGCAGCCGGGCACCGGGAGGGATCTCTTCCCCCCGCCGCCGTTGCTGCGAAGGGAGCGCGCCTGCTCCGGTCCATAAGTAATGGTTTTCCAGGCTGTTTCTGCAGCGGGAACAATGAGGACATTGAAGGCTGCCGCTTGCTGGGCACGCTGGATGCTGGGCGCTCGCCCGGACCTTCCCAGGCAGCTTCGCTCGCCCCAGCGGAGCCGAGTCGCCGGCAGCAGTCACGTCCCACCCTGAAGGTCAGAGCGCTCAGAAAAAAATCTCAGCTTTGCATCCGGTCCAAGTCACCTAAATTTCTGTGTTCAGAAACATGCCCTGAAAACCCTTCTCCAAGTAAAAAATACTTCAGGCGTAGAAGTAGGGGTAAATAACGTTGTGGCATTATGATGCTGTTTTTCCCTCAGTTGCTTTCTTTTCTCTCTTTCTCTCATCAAATCTGGTCTTCCGCTATTATAAGAAGTGATGAGTAATGGAGCTATTGGCCTTTTTAAATATGCATGAACTTCTCGGGGAAAGCCTGAGAAATGAGGAGCGACCAAGAGAGATGACAGATGCAAGATGGTCTCACTTCTGACACGCTGGGTTTTTTTTCTTTCTGGTGTCCTGAATCATTACTCATAGGCAAAGCACAATGTTCCTGTCCTTGGTATGTGGGGATTATGATCATTATTGTCTTTAAAGAAGGCTCTATCTGGGTCACAGCTGTGATTATACCGCAGACAGCCGATACCGCAGTTCCCCTTGTCTCACCTTTTGGGTTGTTCGGCTCGTTACTGCCGGTGAACAGAGATGTTCTTCACTGCTCGTCGCCGTCGGTCTGGAAAGCGGCTCGGGAAAATTGGCTCTGTGGGACGCGCTGGTCTTGTTGCAGTGTTTTCCGCGGCCTGTCCGCAAACATGCAGCCGTCGTGACGGTCAGCTTTGGCGTCCGAGCGTGGCGCGGGCGCGTTCCACCTCCCGCGTCGCCGGCGCATCCCGCAGCTCAGCCCGGCTGGACGGCCTGTCGCTCCTGGGGGTGTTGCTGGCCACCATCGCGCAGGGCAGATGTTATTTCCAGCAGCTGCTTTGCCTCAATGAATTACTTGGGTTACTCCCAAATTGTGGCATAAATAGCGGATGAGCATGGGAAGGATCCTTGCTCTGTGCAGGTGGCTCGGGAGGCGTCGGAGGGAGATGCGCGCGGACTAGCTGCAGAGAGGGGAGGAAGGCTGTCGGGATCCGTGCCCTCGCACGCCGTCTCGGTCACTCTCGACGGAGGAAAAACATCTTTCTCGCTGTTGTAACGGTGCTGGCAGGCAGCAGGGTTACAGCCGGGCAAAATGGCTCTTGCAGCTTGTGTTTTCTAATCTCTTTTTCCCCCAAATAAACTGTTAGCTGAAAACACTCATGAATTTGGCTCAAACACAGCTAATAGTTTTGTCTGGAAAATGAATTTCAAACAAGATTCATTTCGTCCTCTTCATACAGTGCGTTTTTCCTTTTCCTTTAGAAACAAAGTCGCATTTAATCCAAAGTCAATTTTTTTGAGCGCCGCCGTATCTGGCCTCTACCTCTGTACCGAGTTTTGGGCTCGGAGAGAAGCAGCAGCAAAAGGGAAGCGCTGGGGTCGCCCTCTCGGTGCCCTGCCGTTGCTCAGCCGCCCGGGAATGAACTATGGACACGGCTCTGGCACGGCAGCGAGGACGACCCTCGCAGGCAGGCAGCCTTTGGGATGTGCGCGGGGAAGGCCAAGGAGACGGGCTGGCACCAGCTTTGGGCAGGGCTTTGCAGAGCCGCGTTCTCACGGCGTGCTGCCTGTTGCCCCGCGCCGGCAGAGATTGCTCGGGGAAGGAAGAGTTATGTCACGGGGAACGAATTTCTTGCTCCAGATGGTTGTCTCCATGCGAGTGTTTGCAGGATTAGGTCTTCTGGTGTTTGCACGCGCGCTGGGAGTGCGCTGGAAATAATAACCCGTGCTACTGGAAGCAAGCCATGCTGGCGAGGCGGGCGTTTCTGCTGGGCTGAGCGCTGGCCCCTAGCGTGGTCACCAAGAGAGATGCTGACGGCGTGGATGCCGGCGATGGGGGAGAAGTTTCAGCGGAGTGATGGTACACGCCGTGATGTTTGTTTTGGATTCGCTGAGCTAATTTGCCTTTCTCGCTGAGCATCCCGACCCCTAGCAGGGCTAAACCCAATTCCCTGCAAGATTCATATCAGTGCAGAACATCTAACATGGCTTGAATTTGTCACTGTAATGTACGTGATGTACTTGGATTTTATTTTGGCCGAGGAAGGGAAGCTAGCAGGGACAGGAGCTTGGGAAAAGAAGAAAAGGGCAGTGACACAGCAGTAGGACTTGTTTTCGGGAAAAGCATTCGTTACCTAGAGCGTAATAATGTCCGAGGTGCTGTAGTACTATGCAAGACTGCTGCACACCATACATGCAGTGGTTGTGTTTATTATGGGAACGGGGTTGGCTTTTAAGCACATATCTGACTTATTTTTGTTCTTAAGGCTTTTGTGTTCTGGACTGCAGAAAACCTCGGGGTAATCGGCCTTCAGCCGCCTCATCTGAGCGGGGGATCGATTCCTCTCCAAATGCCTTGCTGTTTGTGCTCTGTGGATTTCTCAGCAACACGTGGGGAGAAGAGATGCCACTTAGAGAAAATTACCCCGTTGCCTATCAATCGAAAACAGAAGTCTTTTGTCCTGTCAATCATTTGGAGGCTTTATCTTGCCAATCAGAAGGAAAACGTCTCCTTTTCACTTCTACCAGACTTTACAGAGTCCCGGTTCTCCTGCATTCAAAACAAACAAGGGATGGGGCCAGCAGCTGACTTTTTTTTAAAATAATGCTGGAATATTTGATCAGTATTTAGACTTGAGAGAAGGAGGGAATGCAGGTAATGACAGCATGTGTCCCCTTGTCCCGTAGCTGAACCCAGGTGCTGCATTAGCCTCTTGAAGGGGGCGGGAAGGTGAAGCGTCCTTCCTTTCTCCTCCCCTGCGTGCACATGTGGGTGTTTGAGTGTTATATCAAATTACTCGTGCGTGCGCTCGCCTGTCGGGTGCGTACCGTCAAGAGTCGCGGTGTGCTTGAGCGTATGGCGCCGCGCGTGTCGGGTGGATCGTTAGCTGCTCAATGCAAACGGACTAGGAGTCGTGCAGGCTGCGCGCTTTAAAAGCGGCCGAGCTACTTCATTAGCAATGTCTGCGGAGGGGACTTATGGCAAAGCCTCTAGCGCTCTGCAAATTCCCCCCCTTGCTCGCTCAGCACGAGCGACCGACGTAGGTGGGTCCTTAGCATCAGGGTGATGCTAATATAAAACCAATGTGAGGATGAGGTTGGGGTGCAGGGACTATGAATATTTGTTGTTTTGCTAAATATGAGGGAACCTGGATATGGAGGAAGTAAGAGCAGTGAATTTAAAGATTTGATTTGCTTCCCCTTCTCTTTTTACTCTCTCTGCTCTTTGCAAGCAGATCTGGGTGATTCTGACTGATCGAGGCGTCCGAGCCCCCTTTGACTTCCAGCAGAAGCTATTCTGGAGAAAACATAACCTTAACTGTACGGGGCTTTGGACGATGCCACCCTTTGGCACGAGGGCGGAAAAGCCTCCCCTCGCCCCGGTGACTGCCGGGCGAAGCACTGCAAAACTGCGCAGCTCCCCGTCCCGTCCTGTCCCCGCTGCGCCAGGGCAGCGCCCCGGGGGATTCCTCGCCCGTGACTCATGCAAGTGCTGCCGCGCTCGCAGCCCTCGGATGAAGCGGCTTTTGTCACCCACCCAACAGCAGGGCCCTTAAGCGAGGGTCAGCGCAGCCCCCGTTTGCAGGCTGGCCCGCACCGCGCGGCTCCCGTCGCCCGGGGCTTTTGTTCCCTTCGCAAGGGCGCAAGAAACTTTCCCTTTCCCTTTCCACTTCCTTTTCCTTTCGCAGGGCGGTTCTGCAGCTCCTTCGTGCACGGCCAGCGGGTGCCGGGGACCTGCAGCCTTTGGGACTTGACTTGGCGTTTCAAGCAGAGCGAGCGGCCCGGGTTTTCGTGCGAGTGAGCTGCTCCTCTGTGACGTTTGCAGAGCGTTTTGCAGCGAGAGGTGCTGCGCTCCCACGTTCCCTGCGGATCTCGGGGCTCGTGGGTTCATCGTCCGCTTTCCTGGGCTGCAATCGCTGCCCTGCCGGGAGCCCCCTGCCCTGCTGCCTTCGAGGGTGCTTGGGGAGGAGGTAAAAAGTAATTTTTAGGAATAGTCTGGCTAATGCCCTGGGCTGGGCTTCTAGAGATGTCGCCTGAACATTGACACTTTGCACGACTTTGGGTCCCTTAAGCTTTCTTGTTCTGTTTGCTGTATACGTAGAGGGGACAAGAATACGTTCTCTCTCCTCCCTATACCTGTCTGCTTTTTTGGATCCTAAGCCCTTCAGGATAGGGCACTTGCTAAAGTATTGGAAGCCCAGACGGCGATATGTACCTTCACCAGCCGGAGCGCGGAGGCATCTGCAGTGCCGAGCGCATCCCTCCCGGCCTGGGTGGCGGGAGCCCGGTGTCATGCGCCCTGCACGCGCGCTATGCCTGGGGTTTTGCAGAACCGTTGGCACGCTGCTGCAGCGATGGAGGCGCGGGAGGCTGGTGTCCAGCTCCTGCCGTGGTCCACGAGCGACACGGGGCGACGTGCCAGCGCAGAGCGGGACCAGCGGCACCTTTTAAGGTAACTTGTGCAGCAGGGAATTGGCCTCAGCCCGGCTGCAGAGCCGCAGCGGGAGCAAGCAGCTGGTGAACGTCCAGGCTTGCCCAGGTTCGCGTTGGGACAGGTTTCTTGGCCAGCCTCAGCTCTTTCGGTTGAAATAGGTTCCTGTTTGCATAAATGCGCTACCTACCATGGCACGTGTTGCTGTTAACCCTTGGTGGCGCAGCTGGGGGCGAGTTGCGGTAGCTTGGGTTTTGCCATCCCTGTTTGCCTGCAGGGGATGGCTAAAGGGGCAAGGACTGGAAGTATCTAAAAGCTGTGACATGCTTGAAATTTTTGAAGTGGGAGGACACCAGTGCCATGGTCCTTGCCGGGCCGAACCTCAGACTGCTGGAGCTGGAGGCCCAGTTAAGCTGCGGTGGTTTGAGCCACTTTGGGTCAGCGAGAGCTGCTGGAGCTGTCTAGGAATCCCCCGGCTGTGCTGAGAGCTGGGGAGAAGTGCTGTTTCCGATCCCGCCCGCTCTAGGGGCTGCGGAGCAGCTCGTCTCAGCCCGTGCTGGGTTCAGGTGACACCCGTGTGCAGCCCTGCAAAGTCATCGGGGCTCAGGGCTTTGGAGACTTTCCTGAATTGGGCCATGCTCACCAAAACTTGGTGTGGTGCTCTCCAGCTGCCTTGTCGCGGGGTTGTGTGTGTCGGTGCCCATGGTCGGTTATTAACCATCTGCTCCGGTCCTCTGCCGACCATGCTCTCTGGGCACATGCAAGGTCTGGGAGCTTTTCCTGCAAGTGGCCACCTCCGGGAGCACGGCACAGTGCCGGGAACGGGTATCGTTGCTCTCGGGAACTGCAGGTTTCCCTTTACCGCAGGCTAAATGTATAAAGCTGCCGTATGGACTTCTCATTTCTCTCTTGGGCCCTATTAGCAGGACGCCCCAATATTGCACTTGCTCTGCGCAAGTGGACTTTCACGGTGGACTATGGTCTGCAGCGTAGGTGCCTTTGAATGACAGTCCTTTGCCAAGTTGTTTTCCGAGTGGAGGCTGGAGCAGTTTGGGCAGGTTCCTGGGGGTGCGACTCCTTGCTGGTTCCCAGGAGCCTTCAAAACCCCAGTGGGTCTTGACTCTGCTAAAACACACTGATGTTTTATACATTTCCGTGCACTGGGCTACCAACCCCAAGTTGGTGAGCACGGGCCGTGGGGCACAGACCCGGCAGGTCCGTCCCCATCCTGACTTCGAGCCTGCCTCGTTCAGCCCACGCTCCTCTCCGTCAAGGTACGGTTGCACAAATGGCTTGTCTGCCTCGTGACAAGGACAAATGAGACCTGGCGTTTTCTTCCTTTTCTCTGAACACGGGAAAATCTATCTTATCCAGACTGTTTTTTAATAGAAAAAAAAAAATACAAGTTGTTCTGGCTTTTATCACTTTTTTTTTGTTGTTCTTCCTGAAACGTAACAAAAGCTTTGGTGTGCTGGGGCCAGTAATTAGCTTAGCTCTTATTTTCTCAGTAACTCACCTCTGGAGGCTCGTGTGCATCAGGAGGCTCCCGGACTGCGGGACGGGAGAATGACCCTGGGGCCAAATTTGCATTTCTACTGAATAAATTCGAATTACTTTCATATGTCAAGCGAATTTCACTTGTCAGAGGACCACTTCATACAGGGGGGACGTTCGCATGCTTTGAGTACAAGGTCAGACCCTCCTCTGCCGGCAGGACCCCAGGGAAGCGCGCGGGCGCTGGGTTTTCCTGCAGCCGGGGCAGTGGGCACGAGCCTGGGAGCTTTCTGGGCAACTGGGTCCCTGGCAAATACGCTCTCCTCCAAACTGGCCAGCAGCCCTTGCAAGCGTGCTGGCGGCCAGCTAAACCCTGCGTCCGGGCCTTTGTGCCAACGGCAGATCTCCATGCGTCCTCGCTCGCTCCAAAACAGCATTTCTTACGTTTCGTTTAGGCGCTTTTCCATAGAGCCTGTAAGGGTGCAAGTGATGTTCCTAACCTCTGAACAGTCAGGGCTGCAATCCCTTTGCAAGCGAGGAAGAAGCCTCCAAACACCGAGTGTGATGTGCACCTCCAGAAACAGCCGTGTTCCTCCGCCACGGGAGAAATTTTTTCCAGCAGGAGACAAGTGATGTTTGACCCTCCACCATGCACTTTTGTGAAGTTTCGGGTTGAGAGCGTGTGTGTGTAAAATCTCACTTGGGCACCACTTTCATCAGTAATTGCGCCTTCTTGTTAGTTTATTCGGGTATTTCACCGTTTTCTTTGATAAGCATAATAACATCTAGCAGTTACGCAGCTATTGATTGCTGTCAGTGCAAGCCTTTGCTGTTGGCTTTTACTGTTTTCTAATAATAAGAATTATCTTGTGTCTCTTGCCTTTCATCCTGAAGTATCCTAAAGCTGCTTGTGAGCGATCGCCCTCCAAGGAGGGAGCGCGTTGCCCGCCGCCGGAGAGGCAGGGCCTGTTACCGTGTCACTGCCGCCGTCTCTGAGCACCAGGAGATGCTCTGAGAAGTGCGCGAAGTCCCTCGGCTTTGATGAACAAAGACTCTCGCCTTTCCCCGAGGAGCTGAGGCTTCAAACTGAAGAAGAACAGATGGCGTTTAAAACATCTCCCTTGCTGACGGCCGGGTTTGTTCAGTGCCTGATAAAACACAGGTCACGCTTGAGAAGGGTCTTGCGGGTAGTTGTCCTGGATTATTTTCGGGTTCTTCAAAGCCCTTCTTGCCTTCCCAGTATGAAACCGGGACGGGTCTTGGTGGAGGTGCGGACCAGAGTTTGGCAGATCTGGTGAAATGCGTGGAATCTTGTGGAGGTTTTGTTTTCTCTAGAAAGTTTTTTCTCGAGGCGCCCTTCCTTCTCGTTTGAAATGAGCTGGCAGAAGGTATCAGCTCCGGCTTGAGCTATTTCGCAAGTGTTTATTGAAATGTCACTATTCCTCCTGCCCATCTCATCCCCTGACAGCTTCACGCATCCCTGTTTAGGTGGAAAGGGTACCAAAAGTCAACTAAAGAGCAGTGTCTCCTGTGAAAAGGCCATCAAATGCATTTTTTTATTACTGTACAACATGCCAGTGTTGTAAAGGAAGGGACTGTTGCGAATCGTCGTTCCCAGATTGTTATGCTTCTGTGATATTTCCCTTCTTCGTGCTGATCTGTGGCTCATTCATTCCTCTGTGCTTTACCTGGTGCCTTGTCTGATGAATTGGCTGAAAAGGAGCATTCCTTCGCTGCCTTTCCGCTCCTGCTGTGTGCAAGCAGGTGAATGTCATGCATTTAACGTCTCGCTGGCGGTCCCAAAGCTACCACAATATCTAGAACCCACCCACATCTACTAAAGAGAAGGTAGAGTTAAGTTTGGGGTTTTCTCCAGCTGGATTTCTGTTGAATGAGTAGATACAATTTGCTTTAGTGTTTGCTCCTGATCCTGGGCACTTGTTCTCCTTTGTCGCTCCCACCGAGACTTCTCAGTTTGCTGCAGTTACGAAGACTGGGATGCCCAGGTGCCAGCTTATGAATTAAGGTGGAATCCTTGGCATGAGAAGGGATAGAAATACAATGATATTTCCCCCCAAATGAGCGGATTCCCCATGTAATTGTTCTCCACCGAAGTACTCGAGCTTAAACCCTTTGGAAAATCAGTGTCTCTTCCCGTGGTACCTTCTTTAGCAATCTGTAGCCCAGGATATAAAGAGTGAGGGAGCCACAGCTATATTCATCCTTGGCTGACAGCCCTGTTGGTGGTAGTTGCTCTGTATAATTACTAGCGTATATTGAGAGATTTTCTTTGCCATTGGCTAGTGGTTTGCTTTAATTAAAGGCAGCGATGGGTTTTCTTTCCCCTTGCATGGGGCGTTTTTCCTTCGCTGGTGGGGAGTGGGCTCCTCCACGGCCCCGGGCTGCAACGGGGCGCCCGGGAGCAGCTCTGGAGAGCAAATGAGGCGCGAAAGGCCCTTCTGCCGGCCCGTCTCGCCCACCGGTCTCCAGGCTGGAAGCCGCAGGCGGGCGGCGCGGGAGCAGGTGATCGCAGGCGCGCGGGGGCTGCTTGGCTAATTGCCTTCGTCCCCCGCCAATCCCAGCTCTGCAGGAGGGATGGGAGCGAGCCAGCCCGGAATTGCCCCCTTGATGCAGGGGATCTTGTCCCGGGAACCGCAGCGCTGCAGCAATACAGGCCTTGCGGGGCAGAAAGTAAGAGTCAAAATGGAGGAAGGGGTTATCCTCCCGGGAAATTACAGCTTGCTGTTTGATAATTGACCCCATGATGGGCTTGTGAGTGATGGCTGCATTACGGGTTTCGTGTGGATCTTTGCAGCTGCCGCCTTTGCTTTCCGTTTTAAAACACCTCCTAACACAAGGCTGGCACCAGTCCCCTCCTCCTGCTCTCCAAGAGGATCATTGCATTAAATCACTTGGAGGTTCATTACCCACATTAGAAAGTTGCTCTGTACGCTGGGTAGTGCATCCTTTTCCAACAAGTGATTGCTTCCCATGGAGCAGCCACTGGTGAGGAAAGGACCACGCGTCTTCCAAGATTTTATTTATTTTATGTTCTTCCTCCAAAGGTAGAAAAATAGCTCCTTATTCAAAACCTTGGGCTCCTCTGCCATGTCAGTTGGGTCTTGGTAATCATTTTAATCTGCAGTTGGGATTGCCTGAAAATATAAGAATTTTTCAATGACTGTCATTTTCTTTGTTACCTTCAGGCTGTTTTTTTTTTTTAAAAACTCATTTCTCATGGCAGTTATTTACCAAGGCTGGAAGCAGTTGCACTGTGGGTGCAAAATGGAAATTGATTTATGGGGATGGTGTGTGTGATCTAGAAAATGTCAATTTTTCCCTCTTGAGTCTATAAATTAGTTTTGATTACAATGAGGTTTTATATGATACTTATAAATCAGTTCCAAAGGAACTGTGCAAGTCTGGGAAATTAAAGAAGTCAAACAGCAGTATAATAACATTGCTGATCCAGCTTTATTACAGCGTTCCTCCCTGGTGCAGCGCTGCGCCGGGGCTGGGCGAGTACTGGAGCACCGGCGGGTCCTGTCTGCATAATCCTGCACCCTGGCTGGTGGTCAGGGAAGAGGCTTTTGGCTGGGGAGAAGAATCAGCTGCTAAAATCCAAACGTATCCTTAGTAGACCAATTAAAAAATGAAATACATCCAAGCTTTTTACATAGATAAGGGTCTGTGTTTTGAGAAATGACTCGAGATGTAAGGAATCAACCCCCACGCTGAGTTTTTCAGATGCTTCAGCACTTCCTAGCTAGCAGACCTCTAGAAGGACTTGCTTGGGGCCATGAGGCCACTAGACGTTTTTGGAAGATTTGGGTTGTTTGGACTTACCTCTGCCCTGCAGAGACTCGCACCGCGTGAGCTCCCCACGCATGCAAGTGCTCCCAGGGACCTTTGGGGGATTGCTGATGGGCAAAAGTGCTCAAAGGAGGAGTGCAGGCTAAGAAATGCACCTTTCATCTGGTTCTTTCAGATGTTTAGATTTGCCACGCTGTTGACTGAGATGCAGAAATATGTGCGGGTAAAGATTGTGGTGTCTCCTCACAATTTCTTTGCTGGGTACAATTAATAAATGGAGAAGCGATGACAGTGTTTACAGAAACCCTGGGAATAAGACTATCCCTCATCTCCCTCTGTTGGGATAGATGTGGAAGCTGGATAATTTAAGTAGCCTCTCAGCTTCCTTGCAGAAGAAGGTGTCCGGATGCGCCGCGGGAGCTGGTGGCCGGACAGCAGAGTGAGCTCCTCGGGGAAGTGCCGAGCTGGGAGCTGGGAGGCTCCGGGTTATCACTTAAACGGCTTCACCGTCCGCCGTCAGGTAGAGCGGTTGCCCTCCGCGTGCGTCAGCCCGGCCGAGCGGGGCTCAGGGAATAGCAGGAGCGAGCCCAGGAACGGCTCCCTCCATCCTGGGTGAGCAAATGACAGCGCTGCTCCACCGCTCCTTTGCCAGGATGCTGATTTTAGTGAAATGTGGTCAAATAGATGCTTTTTCTGGGGATGTGCGGGAGCCTTTATCGCACACCAGACCGGATTGCTACTGGGAGCTGCTTTGATGAACTTCATTCGAGCTCCATCAACTGCGATATCGTCTTTACATCTCGTCATTCTGCATCTCTGTTCCCCTCTCTAATTTTTGCGACTCTGCAGTCTGTCTCTGGTGCCCGAGTTGCCTCGACAGCTTCTCTTGAACACGCGACTGGTGTGACTCTTCGCTTTTCATTTGTTCCATCTTGGTGTCTTAATTGAAACATTAAAGGAGCTAATGTAGAGCCGCACAGGGAGGTGCTGCATTGCTCCTGAAGCTTATGTGGACTCCAGAGTCCTTTCATAGAAGCCTCTTCAGTCCTCCATCTCCTTCATCCTCTAGGTTAAGAGGTTCCTTCTGCCTGCGCCTCCCAAAACCCCTGCTTGGGTGCGAAAACCTAATTGGAGAGAAGGTACCTGCTGTTTTTTCTGAGCATGAACATATGCTGATGTCCGTCTTCCCAGTCAAGTTTGGAGGCAGTTCATTTTTTTAGTTCATTTTTTAAAAGTTCATTTTTTAAAGTAAGAAACTCGCAGGAAAAGAGCCCTCAGGATTTGCCAGGTGATAAAACTCCTCGGGCTGGGACAGAAACAAGTGTGTTTTGCACTTTCAGGCTCGTGATGAAGGTTTGTGTGAAAAGCACTGGCCTGTTTTATTTCCTTTAGCTCCAGCAGTCGTGTGCCAGCGTGCGGGCTCTTGCGGTGGCTTGCAGGCTTTGGTTGGAGCAAGCCCTGCAGAAAACATCATGCTTAGGTGGCGTTCAGCTCAGGCTCCAGCTTTGGTCCCCCCTAACCTCCAGGGCCCTGGAAAGGTGTGGGGAGAGCAAATCGTGTCCATATAAGAAGCTGGAAGAGTTTTGCAGGGTTTGTGACTTTTGAAGCCTGAACGTACTCTGGCGTTCATGCCTTTCCCGGCACTTTGAAGTCGCTCATTTGGGTCCTCATTAAAGTTTTCACGATGTCATGGAGAGCCTGTGGGAAACTTTGGGTGTAAACACTGTTAGGGGTGACCGTTCCCCCCGGGAAAGCGCAGGTAGTCGCGTGGGTCCACTGGCCCTGTTGGTGTGCGGACAAGCAGCTCCGGCAGCGACTGCGTCCGGAGCTGCTGTTAGTTGGCTCACTGGGAGCAGATGTTCCCTGCCTGCTCCTGGGCTCGTTAATGCCGGCAAAGAGCAGATGTGCACCGAGATGGGGATCTTCGTGCAACCAGTCCTCTGCAAAGCGGCCTCTCCCACGGGGCCGTGCGGGGATTGCTCTGCTCCTGGCGGAGCTCTCGGCAGGAGACCTGGTGGCCCTTGCAGCTCAGGATGGACAGGTCTAAGGGGACAGCCCACGGTGCCGTAATAGCGAACAAAATTAGCACAGATAAGCCTAACATCCGCTCTCCGAGCTCGCTGGAAAATTTTGAAGTCAACATAAAAATCTCATAGAAGGTGACAAAGCGGTTTTGGCTCCGCTGCTTTTTCCATTTACGAAGCCATTAGAAGGACGACGACGGCGACACAAAGCCGCGATCCCGATAATTAACGGAGCGTGTTTTCTGCCGCCCGCGGGGACGGCAGGCGCGGGGGCCGGTACCGCGCGGGCTGCGGCATCCCCGCGCACTCGCCCTTCCTGCCACCTCTCCCGCGCCGCCGGCAGCGACCTCGGCTTCCTGCTGCTCGGCGGCTGTTGCCCACCAGGAAATGATGTCTACCGTAGGCTAGTATTTATAACCAACCGGGAAGTGTGTAAGGTTATTAGCGGCAATATTTTTAGCTGGTTAGGAAGAAAGGCGTTTGGTGTACGCATGGGGGTGTTTGCTTTGCTTTGGGTTCATTTAGCAAATGTTGGGGTTTTTTTTTTTTCCTTTTTAATTAGGAAGATGTAAGCTTAAAGCAAATTTGAAACAGATGGAGTTGGTGACATCACTCTCTGTTTTATTCCTGTTAGTGCAGATTACCTACTTTGTGTTAAAGCCTGAATAGAACATTTTAGGCTTAAACACCCCGCTCTCCCTTTTTTCCTCTCCCATCTGTCCTTCCTGTCCGTCCGGCTTTGTTCTTCCATTACACCCCTCTCACCAGCTCTGGGCATGTCGCCTGCTTCAGTCACCCGCTGCTTCCCCAGGCAAAATCCCGTGAAGCTTGCAATGGTTTCTCCTATTCTGGACGAATGCACAAACGGTCGCTGGCTCGCAAGGGGTGCACCATTGCTCTTAAGAAGTCCCTCAAGGGCCAGTGCTGCAGGACTAGAGCCCCTGGTTCCTGTCCTGAGCCCTGCTGGACCCCTTCCCCCCAGCCTAACCCCATGTATTCAATCCACGTGGGTTTTCCTCTTTTCTCTCGGCATCGGCTCCTCTCATCCGGCAGCTGCTCCTCTTCCTCACCCGGCGCGTAGCAGACCCTTGGAGGACGCCTTGCACGCGCTCTTCTGTCGCTGTGGTTTCTCCTGCGCGTGGGCTGCCGCGACCCCTCCCAGGAGAGCCAAGCTGCTTACGGTGCCCAGAATCCTTTTGACCCAAGAAGCACAAACACGACTGCAGCATGCAGTGACCAAGCCCCCTGCGGTCTTTAACGTGCTGACCTTGCAGCCCTCGTGAAGGCCGGAGCGTGATCCTCTCCGTTTTGCAGGCGGTGGAGGGCAGGGACGTGGCGCGGGGGCTCCGGTGGGATGCGAGCTGCAAGTTAAAGCAAGCTTTGCAGCTCCCCGGCAAGAGGAGGCTGAGACCTTTCCTGCTGAGGGGCGACGCACGAGGTGACTTGAAAGCGTGATGCGTTTGGAGGGGCGCGCTGCAAGGTGGCTCTTGCCCAGGAGCTTGTTCATGTGTCCATCCCAAAAGGTCAGGTATCCATAGGAAAGCTTGCACGACTCCGGTTCGGTTCCCTGCTCCGTGCTCCCAACGTAGCGTGTTAACCTCGCCTGTCCCCACTGTGTCCCTTAGTCGGCTCCTCTGGGACCGGCCCTGGCCCTTGGCCATGGTTTTTCTCCTGCTGTTTTCACGAGTGGTTTGGATTTCTGCCCAAATTTCTGGGCCGGAGCTTGTCCCCGTGTATTGCAGGGAGCAGTGGGGGAAGGCGGGAGCGCCGTGGGCCCCGGCGCGGGGTGTGCTCAGCTGGCGCATCCCAGCACGCTCCCGGCTCCCTCCGTCTCCCCTTGGACGGCGTTCCTGCCTTTGTGCTCCGGCTCCTCCTCGCGCAGCGGGCGCTGCTCCCGCGCGCAGAGGTGGGGAGGGAGGAATTTGCCTTTATCTCCCTGGCAGCACATGAAAAGCCCCGGCCGCAGGATGTGTTTGTGCACGTTTTGCTGGGGAAAGCTGGGGAGGGCGAGAGCGGAGGAGGGAGGGAGCTGAGCTGCTCCTGGATCATCAAGTTTATTTTCAGTACTTTTTTTTTCTCTTTTTTTTTTCCTAAGGAGTCAAAACTCTGTTGTTCCCCCCCCCCCTTCCCCAGTGGTGCCCTTGAAGATTTATTCTGCCTTCTCCAGCAATAACATCGCTCAGATCCCATTTGCGCCGCTCGGCTGAAGCGGTCGGCACGAGAGGTCAGGCGGGATTGCCAAACGGAAACGCTCTCTAACCTACGAGGGACTCAGTCGCCCCGAGGACCCAGCGGCGACGGATGGACGCGCTAGCGTTTTCCCGCTGGGAATCCGGGCTGGGTCGCAGGAGCAAAATACCTTTATCAGGCTGCAGCTCGTCCCGGCGTGGCCGGTTTTGGTTGTCTTTGGCCCGGCCCCGGTGCGACGGAGCGCGGTGGTCCCGGGAGAAGCCGGCGTTTGGCTTGGGGCGATTATTTGGGGAACGCTCCCCAAGGAGCTCGAGGTGTTTCACGCCGTTCTGTGAGTGCTGGGTGTAATAAACGTTACTCTAAAAATACATATAACCCCCTTTTCCCCTTTGTGCAGAGCTGCGCTGGATCGTAGCGTTACGCTTTTATACCTGCTGCTCGTGCATATAAATACGGCTCGTTTTTTCTTGGCAGCTCCGGGAGCGGCTTGGCTTCCTCGGGGCTTCCCGAACGGCGTGCGGCACGACGGGGCCGAATCGCTTGGGCGTCTTTGGGCCTCAATTTTTCCCGTTGGAGAAACGACACTGACGGTTTGCAGTGCTTTTGTGGGGGTTAGTTGATACCTGTGAAACGTTCTGTGCTGAGGACTGTGAGAAGCGGCAGCGGTGGTAGCTCACGGGACCGACCGGGCGGGTAAGACCTTTCACTGTGCAGAAGACGTTACGGGGATGTCTTGCGTTTTGCAAATCTTCCTATAATAAAATCAGAGCTGCGTTCTGCTGCCCAGGCTGGAAGCAGGTTGCTTTTTAGTTTTCTGCACCAACTTGGAGTGGTTCCTACCGAAGCAGGTTTGCTCCCGAGGCCCAGCACCGGTCGAGGATGCACCCGTTCTCCATCGCTTCTGGGCTGGGAGTTATGCGCAGGTGAAGGACGTCGCTGTGTACCGCAGGCGTCTGCAACCAGGGCCAGGAGACCCCGAACTGCTGCCAGAGCAGCGTCGATTCATGTTTTTTATAGATTTTCTATTGCAACGCTCTGGTCGGTGTATGCTGGAGGTAAAGGCGCCCTTGTCCCGTTGCACAGCTCGCCTCTCCTCCGCGCTTTCCGTTTTCGGGTGCTGGGTGGTTCAGCGTAAAAGCAATCGTCTCCTGGGGGCAGCTTTGAGGCCGGGCACATCGTCCTGCCCGTCCCTCCTGCAGGGGGGATAGGGAGGAATTGCTCCAATTCTCCGCACCGGAGCAGCGTGATCCGCGAGGGGCTGCTTCAGTTGTAGGTAGAGAGCCCCCAGCAGAAAAATAACTCTGAACTGCCTAAAAATTGAGGTTATAAAATCTCCCAAAGCAAAGGTAGGTGTGTGGGGGGTTTTTTGTTGGTTTTTTTTTAATAATACACTTTTTAGCAACTCTGCATGCAACAACTTGGGGAAAATAGGCTGTCTGATATCTCTAGCATCTTGGCTGGGCACCTCTAGTTAAGCTTGACCAATTTTGAGATAGGCAAAATCTTCAGAAGCAAATGACTCTCATCTTTCTTCCTCATTTAGATCTTATCGTTCGTGTTTGCTGTAGAAGGTCCGTTCCTTCAGCCTGTGATCATTTTGCTTAGGCCAGTGTCCAAGAAGACACTATTTATTCCTCTGTTTAAATTTATGTACAGTATAAACCATTGTGTCCCGAGCTGTTTATAAAGCAGAGAGGCACTTCCTCTTCTCATTTCTCATTTTTAATCAATGGTTTCTGCTTACTCACCAAGAGCGAAGCCATAGAGGGATCATTTCTTTTGCTTTTTTTCCCCTTGTTAAATTAAACGGCCCTGGTGTAGGTACTGAAAACCAAGCAATCGTACCAAAAAAGCAATGAATTCCCAGCCCCGCTTCCTCTGGAGGCGATCAGCCGTGCTGTTATTGGGACAGAGCTGAAGCAAGCGGCGGTGAGAGCAGTGCCGGAGACGTCTGGCGTGTCGGCTGCGACGCCCCGCGGGCCACCAGGGTCCTGACTTTGCGTCCTCGCGTTTTGCCCCCGATTGGTTTCAGCGCGGCGAGCTGGGTGCATTTGCATTGCCGGGAACGGAGAGCTGGATCTAACTACCCGAAACCGAGGGCGCGACCTCCCCAAATGCCTAGGAGGCTCCTTTGCGCGGCCGTGCGCCGCGGGGATGTGGGGTGACCGGGTGACCGCGCGGGTGGCACGGCTGGCCCGTGCCATGGGTTACGCCGGCGCAGCTGCGCGGGGCGGCAAAGGGGCCGGATCATCTCGAAATACAGCGGTCTGGCCAGGTGCTGCCCAGCGTCCGGGTTTCCTCTGTCAGCGGCTTTGGGCTCGTAAATTGGAAAGCCGTGTGCAAGCTTTACTCGTTTAGTGCAATGTGCCGGAAAACAGTGGTTTCGGAGTGATGTTGTCGGGGGGTGACGAGGGGGGCAGGAGAGGGCTGCTGTGACTTCTCGGCCCGGCAGGCGACCGCTGCCGCTTTGCATCAGAGCTTTTGCTGCCGGTTGTTTCACCTTCGCGCTTGAGAACTTCACGTGCCGAATCTGAAGGCCCGGCTGATCGCGTGACCTCGGCAGGGTATGGACGCGGTGGGGATGATTAAGGTGCTTTCTGCTTGTAATTAGCAGATGGGGGGGACGTTGACCCCGTTCCGTGTGGCGGGGAGCTGCGGGTAGGGGAGGCGAGACCGCTGGCTGCGGCGCTCGCGGCTCCGCTCGGGCATCGCGCCGGCGTGGGCATCGCGCTGAGCCGCGAGGTTTCTGCTCGCGCCGCGGGACTGGTTGTGCAATGAATAAACGCGAACGAGAGGGGGCCCTGCGGGTAACGCCCGAACGAGGCGACTCCGAGGGCAGAGCAGATCCCTCCAGGCGAGTAAATACAAATCCGTCGAGCAATAAATCAGTGTCACTGCTTGTGCCTTCCGCCTACGTTGTTCCCTCGGCTCAGCACGTGCTGCGCGAGGGAGCGACCGGCCGTTGCGCCGTGCCAAAGCCAGGGATGGTGTGCGGTTGATTAACGGGCAGTGCCTGTGGCTGGGGGATGAGGAGGCTGAGGAAGGGCAGTTCCTGTCTCCGCTGCGTATTGCTGCCTCGAGCTCACCTGCAGCACCATGGGTGCGACAGCTAAAAACGCCCTCGGGGACCGTATTGCTAAGGCGCTCGGTCCTCCCCGCGCTTTTTTGGAACTTGCGTTTTGTCAGCGTTTGCTATTCCGTAATCTGATGATTGACTCAAAATAGCATTGCCATTGCATTTACAGGCATCCTGGTCGTGTGCAGGCAAGCCAGGCCCTTGGGCGCGCAGCCCTCCAAAACAGAGGGGGTTTCATGTATTGGCTCCAGCCGCGTCTCCGTAGCTGTGTTGCGCTTTTAGATGGGGAAAGCCAGGCTGAAGGGAAGCGTTGTTTTCACGCAGAGCTCTGGCTGCGGTCGATGGCAGTGGAAGACTTGACGCTCTTCAACGCACCTTCACGAGGGCTTTTTCACGTTGCCTCCAGGTGTGCCGCGTCTCGGTGCCCCTCTCTGAGGCAGAGGTGTTGCTGCTGTTCTTCCTTTGGGATTTGTAGGTGCAACGTGCTTAAGTAGGATGAAATCTTATGAGCCCAGAACTTCCCTGTTGCATGCCTGGCTCTGTGCAAGAGCCGCTGGAAATCATGCAAGAAATGAGTCGAGGCCAAGCATGGATGCTCATCCTGGCCCAGAAAGGAAGAGCGTAACTCGGCTCTTCTGGGAGCTCGGGCAAAGGTGGCCCCGCTATGGGTGGCAGGTCCCGTGTTGCATCCAGTGTAGTGTTTGTCCAAGCTTGTGGGCTTTGCTGGACATGGAGCACATGGTGGAAGTCAAGTGTTTGTGCAAGTGCTCAGCTCACCAGGGTGTTACTGTTGGCTGTAGGATTAGTGTGATGCCATGAACTGGAGGAAAGCTCCCGATCCGCTCGGTGTTAGAGCTTTTGAGCTATGCTGAGTGGTGGTGTGGTCAGCATGGGGTCTGCCCCCGTGGGTGGGCATCTTCGGGGCATGCGTGCTCGGTCACGCTGCTCCCTGCGCTTCGGCTCTTTCCGGGCAGGACGGTCCATGTTAGGAGTCGCTGGCTCTCTGCGCTTGGGCCAGGACAGGAATTGTAGTGAGATTCCCAAAAATGCAGCACTTTGGTGCTAAGGCTTTGTCACCAGCGCTCTGGAGGAGTCCTCAGCAAGACTCCCCCCTCCGTCAGGATTCGGTCTTCCGGGGTCACTACTTTCACTGAGAGGATGGCTCCGCAGAGGATGTTATTCTGCTGCGTTTGTTAGCAAAGTTTCCTGTCTCATACTTTTTTTTTTTCTTCTTCCTTTTCTTGTACCACAAGCGTCCGGGAGCTCGGGCAGTTTCCTGCCCTGTAGTTCTGAGGAACCTGGTGTAGGTCAATCTTGACCACTTTCGTACACACTGTCAGGGCCGAGACCGTGGGGGATTGCGGAGACCCCGGGGGATTGCTCAGACAGGAAGGACAGCCTGGGCTTGCAGGATGTGGCTTTGAAACTCGGCCCACCAGTTAGGATTGCCGGGCTCGCCGGGTTTGTCCCCGGACAGTCCCCACCATAGGGCTGAAAACCCACCGTGGCTCGTGTGGCTGGTGTAAGTAAAGTTTCTGCTACTTCTGCTCTTCAGTCGTAATGAAATTAGTGTAGGATTTTCTAGCACAGCAGCTGTGAATATTTCTCTTCTCTTCCTTCCCTCCAAAGGAAGAGAAAGTGCATTTTTGTCTGTCTAATGTATGAGGAAGGCTGTGTGCAAGGAAGACATTATGAAAAATATTACACTTATCCCTATTGATTTTTGCTTTGTTTGCTGGCTGGTTCCATATTACCCTGGCAGAGCCGTGAGCAATGTCATCCCAGGCTCAGCTAACGAGCGAACATCAAGTGTTATCAGTCTGGCCTGAAAATCCGCTTTTGCTGTCATTTGAAAAACAACTATTTGAAAACTTGTCCAGAACGGCAGCGCTTTCTGTGCGAGCCTGCCCTGCACTGGAAACACCAGCTTGAGAAGAAGCGGGTCCAGTTTCATGACTTCTTCCATGCAAATCAAGTGGCCAGAGTGACATGGGAAATATGGCTGGATGCTGTCGTGGGCGGGTGGCCGCTGGACCCACTTGTCACTCCAGGAACGCCAATGAAGCGAGACTTGTCCTCCGAGGGAAGCCATCCGCGGCTTCCTAACGTGAGGAGACGGCTGCCGTGGCCGCAGGGTGATGGGAGCGGACGTGTCGGGCTGTGGGTCCCATCCTCCCTGGGATGCAGATTCATAGCCGCCCTCTGCATCTCCATCCGAAACAGCATCTCGGCTCCAGGGATGCCGGTGGTGCTGGAGGGCGCAGGAGGACGCGTTCCCCCCCTGCTCCTCCCGGTCTTGCTCTGTCCTGGACATGTCCCCGCAAAGCTGCTCATGGCTAAACCCTTCTCTGTCCTGCTGTCCCCCAAGTCCTCCGCAATGCCTGCGTGAGGACCACGAAGCAGCTCTCCGCAGGTCGGGACGGGGGGACCGGAGCTGTTTTTACAGGATTACAGGCCCGTGGAGCTCATAAATGGGTGCGTTTCCCGTGCACGTGCAACGCAACCAATATCTGAGAAACTTGGCCTCAGGTCACTGTCAGATCTGGAGTGGGTGGAACCGCCTTTCCCTTCGGAAAGTGTCGGTTTGTAAAATACCCATGACGGTGGTTTAATGGGGGTAAAGCCACCGCAGAGGAGGTGAAACCTTGAGCCGCTGTGACCTCCTCGTTTCCCACCCCAGCTAACGACCGCCCAACCGCCGGTGCAGTTCCCGGCATTGCACCTGGCTCTCCTCCCACACGGGCTGCATAACCTGGGTCCTTCTTGGCCAAGCGTCTGGGTTGGCCACCTCGAGGCCAGGCCAGAAACGGGACCGCAGGGTTCGGGTCGGAGCTGCCCCTGCGCGCCTCCGCCTGTGACCCCGACTGCTCCTGCTCTCTTGGGGCTCGGCAAAAGCTGCGCAACCGGCTTTAGCGGGGCCTGGCCATCCTCCCGCTAAACAGCATTAAACGTAATCCTCCCCCAAGTTTTGCAGGTCATCTTTATTCGGTGACCTTTTTCTCCCCTCTCCCCTGAAAGGAAATGTTTGCAAATGCTTCATTTATTTTAAGTTGACCCCAGTTCCCACTAGCAAGGGCTGGAGTTAGCCCCAGGGTCTCTGGTGGGAAGAGATTTGGGCTGTCATGGAGAGTGATGTGCATGGGTTTTGAATACCATTAATTAATTAGAGTTTCGCAGCCCCTTTTCTATTCTGGAGCAGCAACCGCCTTCATTAGCGAGGAGACGAACGCTACCTGCAGCCGGCACAGCGCGGTCCCAGCAGCCTGCCCGCCGCCTCGCAGGAGAGCGCGCTCTCGGCTGGGACTAGATTTACACTACCGGCATGTATTATTCATCTCAAATAATACATATTCTAACTCTGCAATTGTGCAGGGCAAGGCAGAGTAATTTTAAGGATATCTCCGACCTATAAATCTTAGCGTTTGAAGCATTAATACATTTTGTGTGTGTTTGTGGGTATAGGAGTAAGTGGTCCTTGCAGAGAGCAAGGGACCCATCCAAAATGAAATGCTTTGCAAATGGGCAATGTAGCTTTGCGCTGCGGCAAAGCCGCTCGGGCGTTTGGTATTCCTCTCTACCTCTAATAGGAGAAATCAGTGATTTGTGCATGTATATTGATTCTAAATATAAGTTCGGACCTGGTCTAAATATATCTGGCAGATGCTTCAGGATTAATGTACCAAACTCATGGGAGTGGGCTGGAGGAAGGGGAGATGCGGAAGGTCGAATCTGAATTAAGTGTGTTTAAAAGAGTAAGAGTTTACAGTTTTGGATCTTTGGACTTGAGGTCGGGATACTTGGTTTAAACGCTGTTTATGCCCAAGTTGCAATGAGTAGGTAACCAGGTACTAAAGCTGTAGATTTTCTCATTTGTTAGTGGAGTTGTTTTTGTTTGCATGAGCAGAGGAAGGAAAAAAAAATCTTCCAAAAACCGCTGGGATTTGATCAGAAAATTAAATAAAAGTTGCGCATCTCACTGGCTTTCTTAGAGATACTTTTTAAAAAGGGAGGTGGGAACAAGTCAATTTAAGCTTATTATAATAATTGAGCTTAAAGACAAAAAAAGCAGGCATTGTTTATTTAAGAGCAGTGTTCTGTAACATCGTTAAATCTTGGTATTCCCAGTAACGTGGCACTCTACCCTTAGGACTGAAAAAAGAGCTTGGAAAGCCCTTTTCTTTAACGGAGTAAATAAGATTTAGCGCCTCTGCTCTATCTGGCTGTTTCTATGGAAACCAGATTTTAGTACCAAGTAGGCCGCTTGGAATTTGAATCGCTCCAGATACAGTTGCGATAGCGGCGATTAAACTCGCCCCAAATGTCGGGCGGGTGCTGGGGAGGTGCACGGTTCCCGCGGGCCAGCGGGGTGGACTCGCGCGGTCCGCGCTGGGCGGCGGGATAGATGAGGACTGCGGTTGTCTGTCCAGCGGCCAGCCTCGCCGCCCGGCGCCGTGTCCGGAGGTGAGCCCGGCAGCTGGAGCACCTTGCTGCGTGCTGGGGACCCGCCGCTGCCAGGCCTCCCGCGCGCGGTGTCCTGGGCTCCACTCCTGCCTACTCCAGCCGCGGCAATAGGTGATGTGCTGCTGTCGTGCAGCTGGTTAAGTTTCCCCTCCCAAAAAAATTAAAACCTGAGGATGCAGAGTGGCCTCCTGCACTTGTGCAGATCCGTGCGGTGGCTGCTGCCAGGACTTCCCGAGAGCAAGGCACAGCTGCCTAATGGAGAAGTCGGTTAGTGGCAATATAACTTGCAGGTGTGGTGTTGAACCCGGCAGATACCTAAAGGCCAATATCTTTTGCTAAAACAACACCCTGGCCTCTGCCTGGAGAGGAAGAGCAGATGCTTTGCTCCATCTGATGGATGGCTGTGGGTCGTACTCTGATTGCTGTCGCTGGTCCTGCTGGGCATGCCTTGTCCGCTGTAGAGAGGGAATGCTCACAAGTGATGCTCGGTGTGTGAGTTTGGAGACGGGAAGGTGCAGGGCGCTGTGAGAGCCTGAGCCCAGGGCCACCGAAGTCAGGGCAGATGTTCTGGGACGCTGCAGTGAGCTCCGAGTGGGGTCTTGGAGGCAGTAAACAGACTTTAGTGTTCGTCTCTGGGTTCCAATTCAAAGGCAGCTTTTGCAGAAAAGAGCAAGCCAAAAAGGCTTCCTTTTTCTAGTTAAAGATTATTAAAACATAATTATGCTCTTACACTTGGGTAATGGAACATCTTTCTCTGCAGCCCCTGGGGCCAAAATAAATGTATTTTTTTAATGTTATTTTTAACAGTACAATTTTTTTAGATATGACAGTTCCTAGTCTCTTCATATTCAAAGTGGAATAAGCCTAGCAATATGATTGTCTTTATTACAATCTCTAGCTTATTTTTGTTAAATCCTTGTGAATAGGTAATGCAACAAATCTAAGGGTCTGCCCTGGAGAGAAGGGTGTGGGTAGAAACCGTCAGATGGTTAAAAAAGCAGATGACCTCTCTATTCATTGTTTTCTGACGTCAAAGATCATTTCACTTCAGCAGTTAACTTTTCAATGAAAAACTGGAAATGCAATGGCAGCTGGAAAATCTGGGATGCTTTGTGCCTTCTCCATTTGGAGTGGAGGTTGACTTTAGCTCACTTGCTCGTGGTTGGACATCCCACAACACTTGTGCTGGTTCTGGTCTTTTGTAGCCTCTTAGGTTATTTCAGCGCATTCCAGACACTCGCTGTGTCCTTTCCCAGCTCTGCTGATATTTATATGACAACTGGAGCACCATCTTTAATACAACTCATCTACTGCCTGCTCCATACTTCTAACTAACTCCACGTTTATGAAACCATGGTTGACTGCTGGGAGAGTGGCTTATGACACTGCAAAGAAAAGCTGGTGATCCTAGTTGAATAAATAGCCATTACATCAACTTAAGGCACCTTTTTTGTGCACCAAGATCTTGATGATAATGGGGATTAATATGCCACTGCGATGAATTTGGAGCAGGCCAGAGTTTAACGGGAAGGACTGTGGCCCATGAAGAATCATTCCTGGCAGCTCTTCAGTATTTGAGAGCATCACCCGTTGCTTGCTGGGAGTGCGAGGAAATACTGCCCCATTTTGCACAACTCTTGCAGGAAAAATGCCACTTTGGTACTGCTTGATTGACAGTTGCATGCACTCACCTAGGCTCTTCTCATGGCTGTATGTTCTTGCAGCCTCTTCTCCCGCTGCTTGTACCAGGCACATCTCCTTTGGCTGCTGCTTGCGTGCTGCTTTTCCACCGACAAGGACCCCCTCGCGGGAGCGGTGAACCAACGGCACAGCGTACCGCTTTATGCTAGCTACAAATGCGCCACGTCGCCAGCGAGGCGCAACGACGGCAGGTCTGGGCCCAGGGTCAGGATCGTGCGGCACAATTTTTGCCCTCAGCTTGGAGGGAAGGGGGAATGCATAAAAAGGTGCGAAGGGTTTTTCTGCAAAACAGTGTGGCTGGACGCTGTCTCTCGCAGGCTCTCGCGTTCCTGTTTTGGGATGGCTGTGATAAAAGGCGTTACGCTCTTCATCCAATGTGCCAGCCGTGCTCTCCGTTAGAGGTGCACGTGTAGCAGAGGGAATGACAAGTGGAGAAGAAGTCGGTGCTGATCACAGCGCAAACGCCTGTGCAGAAGGTGCAGTCTCGCTGCTCTTCCCTTCTTTTTGGCGTTTGGCCTCTTCATCAGCGTTGTCTGTGTCCCCATTCCTCGTTGCAGCTAAAACCACCTGCGTGACTGATGTACCCACCGTGGACTGAGCGGCAGCCACCCTCCAAGTGGGAACGGCCCTCCAGATTTGCACCAGTTCAGATCCTGGTGCACGTTGCGTGGCTTAATGAATAAGGCAGAAACCAAATCCTGAATCTGGAGGTTTTCCACTCTTTCTGCCTTAGGCCCTTTTGTAATCGTAATGAAAAAGAAATCCTCCCTCCCCATCCACCTATCCTTTATTGGAACTGCTAAACAGTCATCTTCAGTGACTTTCTAATAAAAGAATGTCTGTTAAATGGAGCCCCAGAGAGCCGAGCTGCTTTGCAGGGAGCTGTTTGAACTTGTTTCCGTGCCGGCTTTTTAATATAGTTTAATATAGTTCTGGTCCTTTTTCTGCATAGCTTTTTCCCATCAAAGCTCATCTCTTCCACCCTGTTGTCTTACTGTCAGCCAGCTTTGCGTTGGGCTTGAGGAAGGGGAATGACACAGGGAGCAGCGGAGATCTAGATATTTGTATCGCAAATGCAAATTCATGAATGACTCAACTCTGTCCAGGTGGTGAAATACTCTGAAGTTAAAGTACTGGTAATGAGTGTGTTTGTAGCACCACAGGCACTCACTTAACAGGTTGCAGGTTTATTCAACTCGTTTCCTCATTTGTTTGTTTATTTATAATTTTGTTTTATTTGTTTTAAGATTGTCCTGAAGTGCAGTATCAATTACAGACTAATTACACCTCACCGTACAGTGCTACGCGAGAGAAGCTTACAGTGCAGTTCTCGGATAAATATATCCCAAGGCACTCAACAGCAAAAACAAAGGCAGAAATGCCGGCGTACTGTTAGACCAGCCGGAGGAGGAAAAGATACGGAGAGGCGTGTATTTGCACGAATCTCCTGGACCCCGGCCGAGGATCCACACTGGAGATCAAGGTGTCTGGTAGAGAGCGCTGGGCTCTGCGGGGTCGTTGGGGAGATCCTCTTGGAAGGACATGATAGGATGCCTGTTTGGCTTGTGAGAGTTATGGACAGAGCTGGCTGAGCTTCCTGTTCTAGTATTTCATTTAAAATTCTCGCATAGGCTTTGGAATGTGCTCCAGCGGTAGGGATGAAACCCAGCAGAGGCTGCACGGCTCCTGGTGACACCGGCTGAGAACCGCTCCCAGGACGCGCGGCAATTGTGGGGTGACATGAGAGGCGGCTGCGGCTGCGTAGCGTTAGGTGGGGACCCAGCGGAGCTTGCGTGCTTGTTTGGGGTTGTGCGGGAGTTCACGATTTGTCATTTTTCATGTAGAAAATGAGCAGCATTTTCTTACAAAGGGCAGAGAACGGGTCTCTGTGTTGGATAGAGCAAACCAGAGCGCTGCGGATGGGCGCCGTGATCTGGTGCCGTTGAATGCATCCGTGTGAGCAGTTCCCAGCGGGGGCTGAGACGGGCGGGGAAGGTGCCCAAGGAGCCCTGACAGCCCTTCCCACAAGGGCGGTCGAAGGAGAATCCAAACGAGAGCTCGGCTGGAGCTGGAACGTGCCCATTCCCTTGGAGACCTCCTGCGAGTGTTTGGCAGCACTTGTGCAAAATCTGCAGGAAAAGTTGTCAATAATGAGACAGAGATTGATCCGAGTACTGTCCTCCTCATAGCAAATGTCAGTGGAGACTAATGCGGCTCTGCAGCCACGCACGGAGAAGATCCAGGCTTTGCTGAATCGCATGACATTGTTCATGTCCCAGCTGCCAGAAACCAGTGCAGCTCCACTGACATAAGATGGAGCTGGGTAGACATGTATAGATGAGTTGGTTCATTTATGTGTTTTATTTCTCCGGTGTATTGCCCTTTCCCATGCCTGCTTTCTCACACTGCATCAACTGCTCTGGGCTCTCCATAGTGAACAGTGCACCATGAGCATCCAGCAGTTGCAAGGGCTGCTGAGATGGACTTAGTTCTTCCTTAACCTAGAGGTGGCTTTCCAAACTTCTTGGAAATCCTGACTGTACCCAAGAGATTCAGTCAACATCTTCATTGCCGCCAACAAAACCCCTCTGGGAGCGTGTGAGGAAATATTCCCTGTGGCAGATTGATGTTGTATTAATTTAGATCACTCGTATCATGAACTTCACAGCTTGGTTTAGGGGCATGGAGGTTTGCCTTGATAGCTCTGACAGAGTCACCTCTTCAGCTGTAGGAGGCTGGCAGGGTGCCAGCCCGACTGCATAAATGCCATCATTCACTCTGGGCAGTGCTTATCCCCAGTAGGAATTTCCCATGAGGATATCCCAAAGGATCAGCTGGAAAGCAGCTGTGGAGGCATAAGGAAGTGAAGGCATTAATGACTGCAGTCAGCAGAGTCATTGAAATGTCTCCAGGCCTGTGGCTCTAATTGCTTTAGATGTGTCCCATCACTTGCTCATCCAGCACGAAGCATTTTTCTGATTAAGGCTGGAGTGCTGTTAATGCTCTCCAGAGATGGAACGAAGAAATCCCACGTTTTGGATGGGCAGGGGTGCTGCTGTTGGAGTTTCCTGGCTTTCCCTATGCTGTTCCTGGGAGGGTGCTGGCAGCCCCTCTCAGGTGTGCGGGAGGAGAAGTGGCTCCCATGGATTTACTGTTTGCTGTAGCCTGGCATCCAGCTGGTGACTGCTGGGGAGAGCATCCCTTGTGATGGGCTCAGGAGCGCTAAGACTGTCCTAGTCCTGGCAGGACGGCCAGCATGATATTCTCTGCACACGCACAAAGTCTCCAAGACGTGGTCAAACTCTGAGTAGTCTGGAGTTCAGGTTCAGTTGTGAACCTGGCATCTGCACGGTGGCCAATCGTTGAGCGATTGCCATAGGAACTGGGCATTTTCATTTTAGAGTCTAATAAAATATTAACATTTCTGCCTGTTGAGGATGGTAAAATGGTAATGCATTTGAGGACGTGGACTGAAACAAGAGTAGCCCCTCTGCAGGGCTTGCTTCCCATGCTCTCCACGCTGGGGTTTCCGTAGGGAAAACTGGTAAGGATCTGGGGGAGCAACCTGGCTCAGACCTGCTCAGGACTTGGCTCTGGGTGCAAAGGAAGAGGGCGAGATGCAGTGAGTTGGGATCACACTTTTTATGGAAGGATTCCACTATAAATAGCTTGGATAAGTGATAAATAAAAGTCTAAATAAATGATGAGTCACTTTGGCATAGGACAGGTCAGTGGATTGCTTTTAACCGTGGCTTTGCAAATATCATTACCACCTGCTGCTGTGCTTGTGAACATTTATTACTGACAGTGCTCATGCCTGTAGCGTTAGAAAGCACTTTATGAAAAATACATTAGTGGGACTTTTGCTAGGAGAGTGGTGCCGTCGGTATTCCCTGCTGCGATAACCTGCTGGGGCATTTTACTGGGTTTCCCCTCCCCTGCGATGCAATGACAACAGTTTTCTCTTGCTCTCTCTAACCCCTCAGTCACCTTCCTTCTCTTCTAGCTTGTGTTTTCCCAGGCAGGGCCGCTTTCGAAGCGGGAGGGAAAGGGCTCAGGCTTGGAGCGAAGGGGGCGCCTGGGGCCAGGGCTGGCCCGTGCCAGCCAGGTACGCAAGGGCCCTGGTTTGGTGGGAGACTTTATGGGCACGTGGTGAGCGAAGGCAGGTAGGGAAGGAGGAAAACGCTCGAGTGCGTAGCGTGTATGTGTGTGGCTCGGGTGGCATAATTACTGGTGCTGTGCCGATTCAGCATTTTGCAAGACCTTTTTCCATTTGAGGCCATTTATCCTCTTTTCATCGCTGTCTTCTCCGTGGACACACTAATTTGTAGCCCCACTTGGTGTCAGGTACTAGCCAGCGTAACAAAAACCCCGTGATAAGTGTTGCGGATGAGCTGACACGAGGCCGTGTTGTTAGGGCTTTGCTGGTAGGCAGTAACAGGCGGAGAGGGACACCCTGGGCTATTTCCAGGAGCATCCTCAGCCGAAGGATTAAGCTGATTTCCTCTCTTGAGGTCTGCCTGGTGGTGCGGAGAAGTCATCCCCAGTGTTGTGCGAGTTAAGTGATGGAGAGCCCCATTTATAGTTCCTGTGTTGCTGGCATGCCTTGCTTGCTCAGAAGAGCTGCTTTTGTTGAGTTCTCTAGCTGGAAAACAAGTGGTGTTAACTGGTGGCCACAAGCTGTCATGCATGGGGTCCCTCTGTGCTGCTGGAGAAGCCCGGTAGAGTGTGAACACTGCTGAAAGAGAAACCGAGCTCTTGCATGACTTCCAAGGTGCCCAAACTGGGTCCTTCAACCCTCTCTCCACTGGGATTAAGGACATTTTTCTGTTGGGCTCCAGCAAGAGCATATTAATGCTCAAAGTCATGGTTTTATGCGTGTTCGATGGGTTCCCACTGGGGACTCTGCTCTGGGTTAGCCCCTTGGGCCCAGGCACGATCTCCTCTGCGTGGGACCCGTGGGTGGTTGGTGCTGGAGCAGCTCAGAGGTCCTCGTGTGACCGAGTCGGGGCAGCAGCTCTTCCTGCCTTGCCTGGCCTGGCACAAACCCAGGCAGTCGTTTCTGCACATGCACCATCGCGGCTGCTCGCTGACCGGTCATTCCATTTGGAGATTTCATTTGCAGTCAGGGAGAGAATTTGCTCCGTTTAACATTTTCTTTGCAAATGTAATTTCAGGGAGGGGGAATACTTGCATAAATATACATACATTGTCTCACCATTGTTTTTCTTTTAGTCACTCAAACATGTGATTTTATTCCTCCAGCTGTAAAGCCAAGCATGTGAGTGTTAAATTGTTAAATAAGTCAAACATAATTATTCAAGTATCCCGCATAATGCATTTCAGAAGTGCAGAATCTGAAATCCAACACAATGCGCGCGGGTAAATGCTTTTGTGGAGATTGCATTCCCAAAGGGAATGTCATTTTGACAAGAATATATTTTCCCTCTTCCGTTCTGCAGCCTGTCTGGTGCTGTCTTGATGCTTTCGTGGAAGTCACGTGCAAGTACAGTTCATTTTGATGTGGATTTATTCAAGCCTTTACGATTCATCCCCGTGGACAGGATTGCTCTGCAGCCTGATGAAATGATATTGGTTCGGCTCAATGCAGAGGACTCGACGTTAAATGAAAGCCTTCTTTGCACTGAATTGGTTATCTTTTTGGTGGCACTATCTAATGCACTTCTCTGCAGTCCAGGCATAACGTCTGTATTTGAACAAAGATGTTTTGAATGAAGAGCACCTTTAATATTAGATGAGAAAATACTTTTAAAAAAAGTGACTTTTTTGGCCTTTTTGTTCAAAAATGGGAAATATTTTCTTTGGAAGTTTGTGGGTTCAATGAAAACATAGCGCTTTTTTTTTTTTTCTTAATTCTTGGACAGAAATGAAATGCCTATCGGTATCTTTTGCAGCAGAAAGCCGCTTTTCCTTCTTGCCGTCCCGCTCCTGGATTTTGAGATTTGCGCCAGGCTGAGGTTTTCCTTTGAGAACTTCAGCCGTTGCTGTCGTTAGTCGTGCGAGGTTATTTGCAGCAGGGATTTTCATAGCAAACGGCTTCCGGCCGCTTTATCTCTGCGGCGCGGGCCGTTGTCCCGGGCGCTTGGGACGCGCTGGCGCAGCTGGAGCCGGTCCCGGAGGAGACGTCCACAAAAGCGCCTTTGCTCGAAGGAGCGTTCGGAGCCCGGGGCGAGCGCGAGCGCTTCCCTGCCAAGCGAGGCTTCCTCTTCGCTGAGTCAGGAGAGCGGCTCCCTTTGAAGGGGGCCGGGTTTGGCCCCCGGCCCGGGCGGCGGGGGGACGCCTGCGCCGTTGCAGCCCGGATCCAACCACTCCCTTCTCCGCTTCCAGTAAGAAAACGGCCAGCAGAGCTGATTGGAAACAAGTATTAGTTTCCCGTTCCCTTCTCCCTACCGTGAACAAATGCTTGTCAGAAAACTCCGGGAGATTTTCCTGGACAGAAACCAGCTTCACCTGTTTTGCTGCAGAATAGCTCTATTCCGGAGGATATGCGCTATATCCGACGGTCTCCAAGGAGAAGCTCGCTGCAGACCGCAGGCACTCAGTGACTTGCTCCTACCTGGAGTGTCAGCATCCGTTTCTCTGACGGTTGCTCTGATCTCGCCTCCGAATTGGCGCGGGCGGCTTTTGGGATGGAGCCGTTGGCGTTGGCCTCGGCGTCCAACGCTCTGCCCGCTGGGTCCCCATCGTTGCTATCGTTTGGGTGCAGCCTCCCGCCCCTCTCGAGCCTGCTGGGCCCTTTGCTTTCGCCACCGTTTCGGGCGGCCCCGTCCAGCCGCAAGAGCCGAGCGGCGCTCGCGGCGGAGAATCCGGCTGGGGAATCCGCCCGCGCAGCGCTGATGGAGCCGTTTACATTCTCTGAATTATTGACTGAAAACATCACGCCCGATTTTCTTGCTTTGCTTTTTTTTTCTTGGAGGCAGCCAAGTTCTAATCTATGATTTTTTAATTTTTTTTTATAGCCGTAAGGATTTGTTAGGTCTGAAGGGACCCTTAGATCATCTTGTCTCATCGCCTGTACAGTAGTGACCGTGGAAATCCATCCAGCTTCCCTTCCGCCCCGTAATTTGTGAGCTGTGACTGTGCACGTCCCATTGGGGAGCCAATTTTTCAGATATGTTTTACTGCAACTCTTTCCTAAGCCAGTTTGCAAGCGTGTTTTGAGTGATGCATGCTTCAGGCACCCATGTAGCAGTAAACGTGCTGTCTGCAGAGACAGCTGGATAGAGCAAAGACTACGTTTAACACATCAGTGAAATCAAAGCAGCTTTTATGGGTGTATTTATCCACGGTTACAGCATGCAAGCAAGGGATGTAGTTTTGGACTGTGATTATCTCTGGAAAACTCCACTGTGAATTTCTCTTTTGTCAGTCCAACGCTCCTGCCTTTCTGCAGGTCTAAGTAGGTTCAAGTCCATCGACGCAAGTGGAGTTAAGCCACTGTTGGACATTTGGCCTTAAGCGTTGGCGGTTGGTTCTGGGGCAGCACGGCCGGCGTAGGTGTTGCCCTCCTCTCCCAGGCTAATCCGGGCTCTTCCCTGGGGTCCGGCATGGAACCTGCCCTGCCTGCGGCGTGCCGGGCGGCTTACGCCAAATACCTAACAGGTCGCGTTTGAAAGCCTCTGGTGATGCTTCTAGGTAGTCAGATTTTTGAGGAAGTCGGTTTTTGCTATTTTAGCAACCATTCTTTGGGTAACAAATCAGAGAGGAACTGATGGTGGGTTTTGCAGTACGAATGTTATTGAGGGGGAAAAACCCTTTCTTTCCTAACTGAATTTTTATTTCTGGAAGGCTTTCGACAGCAGCTTTTCAGGAGCAAAGCAGAAAATGTGCACAAAAAAAATCCGTTTATTTCATTTTGGAGGGGGGAGGAAGAGGAGCATCAAACCCAAACTATTCCCCGGCTGGTCGTAGCCGAGACCCCCAGGTTTGCTCTTTCCCTGCCCTTCGTGGCAGGGCGAGGAGCGGGTCCGGCCCCTCGGCGTCAGCCGCCCCGGAGCGCCGCTTTTGCCTTCCGCTGAATCGCGGGCTGACGGCACGCGGCCGTCTCGGCCGGACGCCTGGGCTCTCTGGCTGCATTTCACAATCTTAAGAGTCTCTATTTGTATAAACCATGTAATAATTGCAAACGGAGGAGCTCTTGGTGGTGTTCCTGAGCCTTGTGAAGCTCTGCTTTCCTGGGTTAGTCTGTGTGCGTATACGCGCTGTTTCTTTTTAATTAGTTGCTGCAGTTCCTGGGGAGATGTGCAGGAACTGTGCAGAGAGGCAGAGCAGAGTGCTGACGTGCAGGACCCCCCTCGCTCTCCAGGACTCGCCTCTGGCCCCCGGTTGTAGCTTCCAGAAGAAGAATTTCAACTTTTTTTTTTTAAATGACGCAACCCACAGAAAAAGGTTTCATCACTGAACTTGCATCAGAAGTGTGATATTTGCCCTCACTCTGCAGAGAGGCAGAGCAGAGTGCTGACGTGCAGGACCCCCCTCGCTCTCCAGGACTCGCCTCTGGCCCCCGGTTGTAGCTTCCAGAAGAAGAATTTCAACCTTTTTTTTTTAAATGACGCAACCCACAGAAAAAGGTTTCATCACTGAACTTGCATCAGAAGTGTGATATTTGCCCTCACTCTGAACTTGTTGGAATCGTTTTGGTTTGGCTTCAGCACCGTGAATTAAAAAGGATTTAGCAAAAATTCATGTTTTAGGTTAGGTCTTTTGCAACGGATGAGTCGCAGCTAGTCTCAGGCGTCTTCTCCAGTTAGACGCAAGCGGTTCTACTTGCCTCGTTGCTGGTGCTGGAAATACATAAGTCAGTTTGACATAAGACAGTTTGCTTTTTTTGGCGCCGTGTTTCTTCTGCTGTTCCCCCTCGTTACAAGACACCGGGGACTCGGTGCACAGACCAGCCGCGTCCTCCCTGCCTTGGCTCTCCTGAACGACCTGGTTTAATTGCTGGGGGCTGCCTGTCCTTGTTTTTCTAGGAATCGGAAATCTAGTGCAGTCATTTCCAGGTCCTGCGGGGAAACCCAAAGGTGACGCTTCTGCAACACGCGACGAGCGGCTGAAACGCTCGACGGGCTGCTGCAGGTCGCAGGATCAGGACAGGAGCGTGGTGGTGTCGGACCTTTTTGCTGTTTTAGGTGTGCAGACCTGGGCACGTGCACCTGAGAGCTTCTAGTGAAGCATCTAACGATGAAACCGGAGCAGAGCATCTCGCAGCTTTAGGTTTTTCTCTATTTCAAGAGCAGTAAATTCCTTGTGAAGGCCTTAGAGTGGAGGTGGGCAGCTCTGTATCGGAAATGCCTGTGCTCGTGGCGCTTCTAATTTACTCTTAATAGCCTGCAAAAAAATTAAGCAGTTGTTGCTGGTGTGAACTTTTCAGTGCACAGGAGGAGGGGAGCGATGCGCATCTTCTCCTGCCTTCATCCGCGAGCGGCGCTCTGCATCGCTCCCGCGGAGGAAGCGCCTCCATCCATGGGCCATCCATCTCGAGGGCTCGGCTGCGGTTTGGAGCAGCTGGGGGTAAAAATACAGATGCGTTTGTTAACCAGCGCTTCTGCATGGAGGTGGAAGGCGTCACTATGGAGATGCAAAAATTAGGTGATGGCTTTTAAGACAGCACCCAACCCCAGCGGGTCAGTGCGGCAGTGGGGGTGCTGGAGCAGTGCTGACCGCGAGTTCTGGGCGGCGAGGGTGGCCGTGAGCCGCCTTGGAGGGTGCCGGTGCCACGAGCAACCTGGGCACCCAGCGGAGGCACCATGTCGGTGGGTGAGGGACAGTCCGGGGGGAAGCTCCTGCGCGGGCAGCCTCTGCCCTGCAAGAGTCTCGTTGGCTGAACGTCGATGGATTGGGCGCCCTTCCTTTCCTTAGAGAAACTAAGGAGACGGGAGATAATAATGGCCAATTTTTCCCTGCCGGAGGGCTGAAATTCAGGAGTCTGGTTTCTCCAACTTGCTGAACGCCTGCAGAAATTTGCCAGCCAGTGGTGGCGGTGCTCTGTATCCCCGTGCCAGCACTTCTCCGTTTGCTTTTAGATGCCCAACTAGGGCTTTGTGAGAAGATGCGCGGTGAGGAGCGCTGGGGCGGTGGCAGAGCCGTAGCAATGTCTCGGCTCTAGGAGCAGCTTCAGTGTTGCGGAGCAGCCCCGGCGACGTGACGGGGTTCGGTTTCGATACCCAGCGTTGCTAGTGGCTGAAGAATTGGAGATGTTTGAACTGGCCCCCTAGCGCAGATGCAGAGCTGGGTGGCTTTGGGGAGTTCTGCTTGGTAAGCTGGCTGGTAATAACAATAAAAACCCAAGTTTACAAGGTGCCTGCCTCCTCTCCGGAGTCGGAGGGAAGATTAGAGTTAATGAAATAAAGCGTATGTGCACTTTGCTACAATTCGCTTTCTCCCCTTCTCCTTTCCCCTGACCGTTTCTGCAAGGAAACGCTTTGGTTTTTGGGAGGCTGAAGGATGCCCGTGTCGTAGATCAGCCTGCTGCGCGCCCCAGCGCGGTGGGTAGAGTCCCCCGGATCGAATCCGGGGCTTGGGGCTGTGCTGGCTCCCGCAGGGATCGGCCGGCGGGCTCTGAGCGGCTGCTTGGCAGGGAGGAGGAAGGCTGCGGGGTAAACCACGTCCCGCGTCAGTGCCGACTTTGCTCCAGGTCTGTCCCGGGAAAGCGAAGCTTAATTAAAGCAAACCCTCACCGGCTCAGTCTCCAGCGTAGCCGCTTTCCAGCACCGGCCTCTCCCGCTTCCAACGTTGCTTCCGAGCAGCGTCACCCTAAAGATGAGGTTAAGCAGCATCTATGCAGTCCTGCTTTTGATGCTCTCCAATACCTCTTCTTTCCTTCATTTATTTCTATCATCCAGATATTATATCAGATGTGGCGGAAAAACTAGGATTTCATTTTTTGGACACACAAGCAGCACACGCCCCTGTGCAGAGGCCTCTGCTGCCATTGCTGCTCTGGTTTTCTCGCCCAAAACAACATCTCAGGTTGTCTTTGCACCTTTCAGAAAATAGCCCCTTGGCTCTCTCCGAGGCTCTCCTTTCTCCATCTCCTCAAATGACCAAGGAAGGAAAAGTGGTTGGTTTTTCTTGTGTTCTTCCTGCACATCGAGTTCTTGTGCAGCTTCCTTCTGTTCTGGCCTTTCCTCCCTCTTTCCTTTACTTAGCGCTGTGGAAATGGAAATGCTTCTTCTGGGTGGAAGTCTGCTTGCTCAGAAAGCTCCGGGTGGTCCAAAGGCCTGTGGATCCCGGCAGGATTTTTGCTATGAGCCCCGAGTCTGGCGTAGCTTTGGGGAAAGCAGCACCGGTGGGAAAGGTCCCGCATCCCTGCACGCGTGCAGTTGTAGCAATTCCCAAGCAAATGCAAGAAGCTGCCTTTTATGATGCACTTGAAAAGCTCCTATTGCTTCCTACCTCTTTTGTGTACCTTAATATTACAGGATTTTCTTTAAGCTTAAACAAGTTTCTGCCAATTTGTGAAACATAGCTAGTCTCTAACGGCTTGTGATGCTTAAGCTGCTGCTCGTGCTCCTGCCGAAGGGCTTTGCTTAGAGGAAACCTCCCTGGGGCAGAGGCGGTCTCTTTGCTCCGTGCTCCTAGCGCTGGGGGTCCCCTGGATGCAATTACAATTAACCTGCAAGAGGCACTCGCGGGTTCAAAGCCCGAGGAATCGATGAGAAGGCTTCCCCTGCCTCCGGGGCGCTTGGAGCACGCCGGGCTCGGCCGTGCTAACCTGCAAGCGTCGCCAGCTTGAGGCAGGAACTTGCGGTTTTATTCAGCGCCACGGGTTGCCCTGGCCGTGGTGGAGCTGCGAGGCTCCGGCCCGACCTACCCGAAACAAAAAGCCTCGGTGTGTCAGGGAGGGACAGACCTGCTCGTGGTCTTCTGGTTTGCAGATGGACTTTAGAAGTGCTCGCACACGTCCAGCTGTGGTGTTGGCATCTGCTGTCTGCACTGCTGCGCTGGTGCTGCAAGGTATTTAAACTCCATTGGAGAAAGACTTTTCCGTCTGCATGCTGTGACCGTGCCAGAACTCAGGGGCTCTGCAAAATCCAGAGAATTAGCTTTTTACCGCTGTCTGTAGCCTTTTCTTTTTCCTGCTACTTTTTTTTCTTTAGCAGCTGGAATAAAGATGAAGGGAAATAAGCCAAGGAGAATTTCACTCTTTTTTCAGTAGGTAAATGACCATTGCGCGAGTGAATTGGTTTCATATGGATGCTTCCAATTTTCTCTGTGCCTACAAAATGTTCATAAACCTCCTCTTTTCTGTGCTCCATATGGTATGTTTTATTTTTTTTCCCCTGACTGCCCAACTGCATTTCAGAACAGTGTGGAAAACTGAGCTTAAAGGTATGTGAAAATCTGTGATATTTTCTGCTTACATCCAAGGCCTTGATCAAAAGGGATTAAACTTGATACAGACTTAAGCCAGATTCTCGGAAGCAGGTTTGGATATCCATGTTATGCATCTGACTAGCTGCTTTTTTCCATCTGTTTCAGCAAATCCAATCAATATTGGGGGATGGGGAATGCTCCGCAAGCCTTTCGGGAGACAGCGTGCTGCAAAAATCAGCCTTCCCTCCCCAAGGCTACGGGAGTCCTTTGAGCCCCCATTGACTGGAGTCGTTCAGGCTTCCTCAGGGCACGGTGATGAAGGCAGCACGCTGCTCGTTTGCTTGCAGAGCTTGCTGCTTTTTAATTAAGAGCCCAGTTCAAAGCGTAACCCCAGGTCTGGGGACACCTAGCAAACGCAGCCCCGCTTGGCATGCCGTTATCAGCGCCGTGCATCTGATCTTCCGCCGCTCTGAATTAAGGCACGGCTGCTTTTTTTCCACGCTCAGTTTGTGCTCAGCAACACTTGCAAGCAGGGTGCAAATATTTTTTTACAGGAACGGCCCCCTCTGAGGAGGGCTGTTTCCCTGGGGAAGGCTTGGGTGGCTCCATCCCCAGGGGTCCCCTCTTTCCGAGACACCCGATGAGGGATTTTGCTTAGGTGCAGGACTTTGGGCATCGGGAGTTATGGACTGGAGTTAGAGAAGGCTCTTGAGCCCTTAAGTGCGAGGAGGTGATGAGATGGTGGAGCAGGTGCCCTGCAAGGTGGAAACTTAACTGAAGCAGCCTCGATTCAAACCTTCAGCAAGCGCAGTTAGTTGCTGGCCCAGATTCAGCCTGTCCCAGGTCTTCCCACGGGATAAAGCAAGCACCTCTGCCCGGAGCCGCTCTTCATCGCGGGATTTATGATACCTGCCTCAGTGCTCTGGAGCCGTGAGTTGACCGCGGGAACCTTCCCCCCTGAATTTTCCCGATAATTATATCCTTGCGTTGCACAGACGTGATGATCACAACCAAGCGGCTTAGCGCAAGGTGGGCTCGGAGCCCGAGGAGTGGCGGCGGCGGCGCCCGGAGATGCTTTTCTAGGGCTCCAAAACCTGCAGAGCTTGACGGTGGCCGGTCCCGGCTCGCGACCGCCCTGGACGCCCCCGGGCGCGATGCACGCCTGCTCGCAGCCTCCCTGCCTCGCCGGGCAGCGCTTCGGCTGGCGTGCGCGCTGGCTGGGGCAGCACGGCGCGGTGCAACGCTCCCGGCACAGCGCTGCCTTGTGCCGGCGCGGCGCGGGGCGATGCAAGCGCCGCTCTGTTTGCGGCCGTCCTGCCGGCCCCGCTCTCCGCTGCGGGCAGGGCTTTGCTGAGCACCTGTGTAAATCTATTTACCAGCATTTAAAACTAATTAGCGTTCAGGGTTTGGGGTTTTTTTTTTCTTTTTCTTGCTCCTCTATAAGCACGAGGAGCTGAATGAGCGCAGCCCGGCGGCCTTCAGCGGGGATGTCCCGGTTTGCCCAAGGGGAGGTCAAAGCCGGTAGGGCCCGTGTCTTTGTAGGGCTTTCCTGTCTTCTCATCTCCTGTCCTTGTTCACACGCTTAAGCTAATCCCTTGATGCATCTCCTACCTGCTGGTCACTTCTCCCCCCCCAGAAAAGACAAGAAAGGGAGGAAACGCATCTGTGCAGCCAGCAGGTCCATTGCAAAATATTTTCAACCTGCAATACGAACTTGAAGGTGGATGTCTGCTTGCAAAGGGGGAGTGCAAGTTCCACGGCCACTGAGCTCTCCCTTTCCCCTGGCCTTTGAGCAGCTGGGTTTCTCCAGGGATCTTTTTTCTGGAAAAGCAGAAGAATTTTTAGGAGGGAGAAGTGAGCGAAGTGGGGGAAATGGCTTTCACATGAGGGAGGGCTCAGAGTAGGTCACAGAGCATGACTGGAGGCTTAAACTTGAGTTCCCTTGTCTCGCTTTTAGGCACAGTTCTTTTAGAAAAGTAGATAGAGTTATTTTAGAAAAGCTCCCCACAATGACGGGGGGAAACGGCATCCCGCCTGGTGCTGCAGCCCTTTCCGACTCCGTGCGCAGTGACGTGGGACAGGGCTGCTGGGTTTCCATGTGCACCTCCTTGCTGCTCTCCCGCAAACAGCGCACGCGGGAGCTTGCCAAGGGCAAGGACAGGTGGCTCCAGGAGGTCCTGTGAGCCTTGGAGCTCGGAGAAGTGCACATGTGTGAATAAAATTAAAATCACTAGATTGATGTTTGCACAACGTTGCATCCTTCTCCTTCCCCTCCCGAAACCTAGGGCAGGAGAGCTGCTTTTCTCATCAGTCCGGGTTGGGTCTCCTGTCGTGGGGACCTTTGTCCGTGTGCTGTCTTGGACAACCAAAAAAAGTGCTTGGCCTGGATGGGACCTCATGTGCCAAGGTGGGACGGAGCGTCCCCCATCCAGTGGTTTATCACACATCCCCCTGATCCTCGGGTTCAGTTTCATGCGATGCTGCACACCAGAGCTCAAATAGTTTAGCTTAATATTTAATGAACGCTGTTCCGTATCCTGCAGAAATGCGAGACTGGCTGGTGTTACCTTAAACCCCGCAGTTGTGGCGCTTGCTAACGGCTCGTTTCCAAATCAGCAGTTAGAGGCGCTAACAAGCTTTCCCCATAAATAGTTTTTGAATGTCAAGGCTTTTCATTTCCCTTCCTCTTCTATGCTTGTGTTCAACAGTTGTCTGTCTTCCAGTTATTTTGGCAGTTCTGGGCTAGTTAATGGGGCCAGTTTGAGCCAGATGAAGCCCTGGAGGTGCTGGGAGCTGGGCGCAGGAGCAAGACGGGTAGTTGCAAGGCTGCTCAGCCCCGTGCACTTGTTTTCAGTAGCACGGTCGGGTTTTGGAGGATTCAATCCCAGGCCGGGCTCTTTGGTTTTCATCTTGTGTCCAGCCAAGAAGACGTTCCCAGAGGTTATCTGAGCAGCGGTGGAGCTTGCCGTGGAGCCGGGGATGGTGTTTCCAAGGGAAAGGACGCTTACAGCATCTCGCCTGAAGCTGGGGTGTTTTGATGTTGCTCTTGGGTTCGTCCTGACCTAGCGGGTCCGGCTGAGCCCTCGTGGTGTTCTCGCCATCCTCCTGCCCCGTGCCGCAGCTCGCTGATGATTTTGGACTGCTGCTAATTGGGAAATGGCACTGAATTCTCGTTAGTGCCCTCGAGCTCCATGTAAGGACCGAGCGTGGTTTGTCTCGTCTCTCGGACCCATCGAAGGAAATCTCCCGTAGCACCCCAGGTATGGCTGGCAGTGCAGCCTGCGTCCAGCAACGGGCATTTTCTCCGGTCTTGCTTTTTTTCCCCCCTGTTGTTTTAAAGCGCCATCAAAGCCGGCTCCTGGCTCCGTTCAGTGCCAGGATATCACGCAGCGATACTAAAGGTAACTGAATGAGACAAACTCAGCATCCGTGTCGGAGAAGAGAGGCCGTTAAATAGCAGGATAAGTATTTATTGCTGTTGTGTTAAAGGAGCTCGCCGGCGTAAAGAAAGCGCTGCAGTCTCAGAGCATGAATTCCCGTGGCTGGGAGCGGAGGGCGGCAGCGGAGCTGCACGGCTCCCTGTGCTTGCTGTACCACGGGAACTTCCATATGGCATAAGCGACACTGCAGATACCTTTGCTATGGCACAGGCATAGGGTCTGTAGGTCCGGGCCCTGAGAAACAGCTGAAAATGTTTCCTCTGATGCTTGGTTGCTCCATACTAGGAAAAGTCTGTATATCCTCACCAAAGTACGTGGCTTGTCCTTTTTCAGACAGCGCTGCCAAGAAAAGCCCAAGATGATGGTTAACTTCCGTTGTCCTCCTAGGGCTCGGCTGCATCCGCCCGGCTCAGCCCGACTCCGGTGAGCATGGTTGCAGCTAATGTGTTTGGTGCTGACCGGGAGCAGACGTGCAGGTCACCCCACGGCTCAGCCGGCTGGCCATCGCACTCGGCCGCGTGCTGCCGGTGGTGGGTCGCATCTCCTCCAGCTTCTGGGGACGTCCACGGGAGCAGGGCCCGGCTAGCCGAGGGCAGGCGGGACTTGCCCGCAACTCGAGGTTTGATGCTATGCCCGTTCGGTGATGTGTCACACCGTAGCCAACGTACTTGTTGATTTACACTTGCGATGTTGATCATTGCAAGCCTCATTTTAGGTTTTTTTTGGTGCTTAGACAGATCGATGCCTTAAACATGGGAGAAGGGGTGTGCGTGTCTGGAAAGCTTATGGTAGTGTGATACAGTGCGGAGCTTTTCTGCCCCTACCTATAAATTTACCTGAATTATTCTTTTCTCTTCCTAGCCAGGGGATATTGTTGTTTTGCAACAACTGCCCGGTGTTGTAGTGGACACAACAGAAGAAATTGTCAGCCCCAAAGAGCTCAAAATATGTTAAAATGATCCAAGGGCTGAGTGCTGCTCCCCCTGGAAATCAGCAGAGGCTTTGCCGGAGACTTAAACGGGAGCACGTTTGGGTCCCCCAACATATCATGTGGCCAAATAATGGGTTTAATGCAAAATAGTGCCGGGTTTAATAACCCTGTTTTAAAAAAACCAGCCAACCAAACGCGGTGTAGTGGCAGCGGTGCTTAGCGCGGCACATTACAGCTAATGGACTTCGCAGCGCAGCGGTGCTTTGAAAGCTGAGGAGCTGTTCGTAGCCCTGGGAACAGCCCGAGTTATCAGAAACCGTTAGCAGCCGGCGGATTGGGCTGTAAATCAGAGCATCCGACAGGAGTAGGGTTGATTTTACATCAGTCGACGATCGGGTCCAGAAACTCCCTTTCCTTTCTTTTCCCTGGGCCCTGCTCCTCTCCTCTTTTCTGAGGCGATTTATCATCCCTGATTGATTTGTAGGTGGAACTTGCTCGCCGGAGAGCTGCTGCCGGTGCCCGCGGCACCATTAGGAGCACACGGAGCTGGGAGGAGCACGGGAAAATCTGTTTCTCCCCTTTCCTGCCTCCCTCTCCCTCTGGGATTTTCTCCCTGCCGTCTGCGGAGAACCGCTCTGCATCAGACCAATTTTTGCCTGACTCTTCCTGCTCCCAGGAGAGCTTTTGGCTTTCATTACATTTGCAGTTATCGGAGGCAAAGCTTTCTGGCACAGGAAGGGGTGGCATTTGCAGGTGGTACCATTGCTCCCCAGCCACCTTCCCAAACATTGCCCCTTTCCCCCTCTGGAAGCCCTGGAGATGGTAGAAGGGGGCTAAAGGCGTCGAGCTCACAGCCCTTATGGAGAAGTGTAATCCAGTGCGTATCAAATATGGGTTTATGGGGGTCCCCTGAGGATGCAGCAGCCACGTAAGGAAGTAATGCAAAACTCTGGTGCGTGCTCCTCATGCTCTCGTAGGGGAAGCCCTTCTCGGAGGGGCTGGTGGCTTCAGGAAAGATGCTTTCATCTGGGAAGTGCAGCTCTGGTGCTCAGTTCTTGTTAAAGGGCTTAACCTCATTATCTTGAGAGGTGTAATCGCTTGTCCCTGCAGCGCAGCTGTAACCATAACGCAGCCTGACACGGGCTCTCCCGACTGCGGCTAAGAGGTCTCAGGGCCAATCTGTGTCAAATGTTCACTTGGGATTATTTTAACCCTTTCCTATTCCCACGGCCAAGAATATTTTTAGAAAAGGAAGGAGCCGTGTATGCCCAGCCTTCCTTGCTGGACTTCAGAAGCAAAATCCAGCTTGCACCTCCTTTTTCTGCTTCCAGTGTGCAGACTGGAAGCCCAGCTGGCACTCCAGCCCCCAGTGAGGCAGGTAGCATCCCTAGCGAGCTCCCCACCAAACCACTTTTTGGGCTCTAGGACTCTTTGCTGCTTCCTTGAAAACAGCACTGAATGGCAATTGATGCTACAGATGCATTTTTATAAGACCAAGGGAGCAGCAAACCCAGAGGGGTGCTGGAAGCTGAGCAGCTTTGTGGCTCCCTGCCTGCTCCGGTGCAAAGCAAAGGTCATTGCAAATTTTATCCATGTTTTCCGGGTTGAATTCATCACTCAGAGTTCTCAATAAAGAGGGAAAAACTATATGAAATAGCTAAAGCATTGCAGCAGTTGTGATTCATCTGTGATCTGGGGAATTTATGTACAGGAATCCAGGAAACAAAACTGGCCTCCTTGAATGCCTTTCAGTCCTGACCCGTTTGGCAAGCCGGGGGCAAAGATTGCATACCGATCTAAAATAGCAGTGAGCAGTTTCGGGGAAGCCAGCCCCGTTTCTTGGTAGCTGATGACTCGTCAAGGTTAACGTGGTTCCTGCTGTGTTATATCGGGAGCCGTTGGCTGCACGGGCGCTTAGGGGTAGGGTGTGAGGAGGGTGCTTGCTCACAGCTGCTTGGTTTCTGCTGCCTATTTCTGATGAGTAAAGATGCAGTAGCTGTTGCCCATAAACTTTTGTATTCAGCAAGGTAAGTTGCCAAGTGAGCTTTATTAGCCCTGCTTTATGGGGAGGGAAGCGGAGGCATGAGAGCTTGGCTTTCCCTGGGGTGCACGGTTGCTGAGATCACAGGCTGCAAAGCTGCCGGTGTCTGGCTGCGGCCGGCTGTCCCCGTGCCGCTGCGGGTCTGCGCCGCTGTGCTGTTGTGTCCTCGCCGGAGAACTTCTCCGAGAGCGTCACCGAGTCGCCGCTTATCCTTGGCGTCCGAAGGAAACAGTGCACCGCCGAGTCTTATTGCCTTCCGCTCAGTGAGGGGCTGCTGCTCTCGTACCGCGGTGATTTACAGCGATGGTCTTATCAGGTGACGCAGCGTTGGAGGAGCTGGTTGTATCAGGAGATGTTAATTTAAGGAATTCCCTGTGACATCCGTGGGATGCTCGAGTGGCAGTAGCCTTGGCTGTGCTGCGTTTGGGGAGACGGTTATAAATCAGCTGTAGGTTTAATATTCCCTGTGCTCCCTGCACACGTGCTATAAAGCCTTACAGGTATTATGCAATAGGCAAGAGCATATGGGGAGTGTAAATAATTGATCCAGAGTAAGGAGGTGGTTGTGTTTTGTGCAGTTTGTGCTGGCTCATACACTCCGGGCATGGCTACGCTGAATAATTGAGCGAGGGAAGAAGGTTACCAGGACTCAGGGCTGGCTTAAGCGAGGTATTAACCAAAGGAGAGGCATATGCAAAGGGAGATGATGGGAAGCTGGAAACTTCTCATGACACTTTGGTTTGCAAATAGCAGGACTTGGCTGTGCACGGCCCTGTGTAGGTGGTGCAGCTGGGTGTAAAGTGCTCGGAAACGGCCCCAGGTATGTTTTCACATCCACAGCAGTGTGGGTGGCGAATACACAAGGCGACCAGACACCTTGCTGACCATTGCCACGTGCAGCAGAGCACCTGCGGGAGAAAATTCAGGACTGGCGTGTTGGTGTGTGCAAATAGCTCCGCAATTGTGAAGTCGGAGAGCGGGTATTTGCTCTGGAGTCTGGTGCTTCCCACTGGTGCCTTTTTTTAATATTAATTAAGCTTGCCACCCCAGAAGGGTGTGTGCAGAGATGGGGCGAGATCGAGGTTTCCGTTCAGGCGCATCGCTGCTCAGCTGAGCTCCTAATTTGCTTGGAAGCAAATATTCGCTTGTTCTGGGAAATGTGCGGTCTCACTAAGTCCCTCGGCGCAACCTGTCAGCCTGGTGGGAATGCATGGAAATCACGCTGACTCTCCAGGCACGCTCGTAGCATGCAGAAAGGTTGGGGAGTTCCTGGTATGCAAAGTGTATTCCAGGCCAGCTGGGTTCGTTTGTTTTTTCAAATAATGAGAGAGTTTATTTTAGAGTTTTCTAGATGCACAGAGATATTACCAGAAATAAACAATGATGGAGGAAATAGAAGACCAGTAAGCATCGTAAATTATTTTTGTTTTGTTTTAGTTTATTTTTAAATCTTTAGTTCCTAAAAGAAAGCTGTGGCATGAAGGAAGAGGAAAATTGGTGGTTTTCTTATGGTGGTGTGGGGTTTTTTGATGTTGGTTTGGGTGGTTTTTTTGTTTGCAAAAATCCCATTTCTTTACTCAACCAGGATTCTTGCAAAGGGACTAGTGAATTTGAGGAACCCAATTTGAGACTCCTGATTTTTTTTCAGGAACTGCAGGACTTGCTGTCTGCTGAAAATCAGGGCCTCTTTGAGACCTCTGGTGCTTGGGCTCAGAAATCACGGCTGCAATGCCTGGGCCCTCTTGTTCCCTTCCTGATCATGTTGATTCGCAGCGATCCACTCGTACCCTGCAGACTTTTCTGCAACATACCAGCTGGTAAATGATCAAGTAGATCAATTTGATCTAGCTGATGCGTCAAAAATGCAAGGCAAGTTGGAAGGTCGGGAACGCAGGCAGCATCCCTCGCCTTGCGTGGTAAAATGCCACCAGAAATTTCCTGGTAACCTTTGCAGGTCAAATGTAGAAGAAGTCTTGTCTGTACATGCGCCTGCACCTCGTGCCTTTATAGCCCGGTTTCTGGCATCTTGCTGGCAGCCAGGACATTATGTGTAGCTTTTATAGTAATTTTTGCATGCTGAATGCCTTCTTCTTGGAGGAAGTTGCATTTTGAGGCCTAGGCGAAGGGCTGATTCTGATAACCTGCATAACGCCCTGCAGTCTAAGCCCACAGCCCTCCTTCCCCCGAAAGACGAGCTAGCAAACGATGAGCAGAGGTCTCCCGAGCAGCATGTTTCGGTGACCTTGATAACCTCTCCCGTGGCGGTACCGAGCCCCGAGCGCCTGCCGCTGCCCCGGCTGATTGATTCGGTGCGGCAGCGCGGCTATAAAGCAGTTTTGATCGTCGGAGCCTTTTCGAGTACGGTTCAAGGGACCAGCAAATTCGGCAGTCGTTGCTCGTGATTTCTTGCATGCGCTCCAGTAGCGCTTTAAAGATGCAATGGCCTCGGTTCTGCCTGCTCCGCAGTTTTGAGCAGCGCGTTGGCTTTAGGAGGGGAAGCCCAAAGGACTGTACGTAAGCAATAGTTAAGGTAAATCAGAATTTAACTGATACCCCATGGCAAGAAATCTTCTTTTTTTTTTTTTGGTTTTACTGCCTGCCTTGTGAAAGGACAAATGGATTCTGCATTTCCAGGCTGCAATAAAAGGTTGGTGAGGTATAAATAACCGGAGGACCATGATTTCACTTGTGTCATATCTGTATTACTTGTATTAATATGTCCTTGTGTCACAGAACAGACTGAAAACCTCAAATGAGATCAGGGACCCACTGTGCCAGCTGCTGCCTCTACGTATAATACAGCCGTTTCTGCCCAGCCTAATAGAAAATTATAGCCAGGAGTGGCAGGAAGTAATACTGCGTTTCTGGGCAAGTAAGAAGCTGGTTTGCAGGGAAGATGAGACACAGTTTAGCAAGCACTTAAGGATTTACTTAGTTTTAAGAACGTTGTTTAATCCTGTTGAAATTGAGAGGATTACTTATGCTGAAATGCTTCTCCGGCTGGGGGCTGGCGGCCTCGAGCGCGGGAGCCCGGTGCAGGAGCTGGGATCGCACGGGGCTTTTGCTGCTCGCAGCTAGCCGGAGGTGCTGGTGGAAGCCTAAAGCCTGATGTTGGGACTGGTGGGACTACTCTTCGGGCTCGTTTTTGGAAGTTGTGGAGGTGCTTTGTGCCTGGTCTCTCCTTTTTTATTTTATTTTATTTTTTTTTAAGTGTCGTTTTTACATAAATGAATTACATACATGAATTTTGGGAGCCTAATTGTAGACAGCCGAGCCTGTGCATCTGGTTCGGTGTTAGAACCAGATTCCAGGCTTTGATGTGCCTGGATGTTCAGAGATTAGGGGGTTTCATAAAAGAACAAAGCAAAAATTGTTGGCCTAGCAAACAGTGCGCTTTTCTCTTAAGTTCCCCTGGAAGTCAAACCCTGCAGTATAACTGATTCATAAACTGATTTTTATGCTTTATAAGTCTAATAATAGACCTCAGAAGAGTCCCATTCAATCAGTCTAGGACTTCCCTTGGACTATTTTGGGAAAAGTGCAGTGCGAGCTGAGTCTGGGGCTGCCAGCTGGCGCTCCGTGTTCCCTTCCGCGTTTGGTCGACGCATTTCCAGGTGTTGCTTGCTGGCAGCCGAGCTCTTCCCTGACGAGTCCTAGAGCGTTCCATGGACGCCTATGGGCTAAGTCTCACCTCCTCTCTGAAACTAGGGAAAAATTAGCCTGGCTGCTTTCACAGGTTGGAGACGGAGGCATAGCGAGTTTGAATAACGTGCCTGCGGTGGTCTTCCAAGCTGCTGACAAGGTGGGAATAGCACCTGGTTTCTTTTGACACCCGGTTGTGTTCTAACCTTCCTCCTTCTCTTGCTACTCTTGTAATTTTTTTTTTTTCTCCTAAGGGAAAGTCAGCCTTTTTTTAAAATGCACATTGAAATGACGGCCTGAGAGTTTGTCCTTCAAAGTGCTACGGTTGACGCGGCGTCGTTGCCGCGAGGCAGCGCCCCGGTGAGCGTGGGGCTCGCGCCCCGGCCGCCTTTGCTCCCGGGTGGGCTCAGTTGCGTTCAGTTCCCCGCTCGCTGGAGCGTGGCGTTACCAGAAGCCACGTCTTTGCATGACGTTTCTCAAAGCCAGAGCAAATGAGAGACCGGTCGGAGTAACGAGCGTGAGGAGGCCTTGCAGGGCCAGGCTTCCTAAACGCTTCCCCGAAGCGGAGGTGCGAGTCTCTGGTGGGGTTCGGAGCTTGCAGCTTGCTGGCAGAGGAGCGCGTGGCTGGAGCACGTTTTGCAGAAGCAGCCAACCTTCCCCCGTGCTGCTTTTCCTGTGTCAGATTGCAGTGAAATGAGGAGCTTCACTGCATTTAAGACTGTGGGACTTAATTTCTGCTTCAGAAAGTTGACAGCGTCTCTCCTGGTTGCACAGTAGTTGTGGTCCGTAATCAGTGACCGCGGGGCATCCGACCGTGACGAGGATGATGTCCTGGTAGCCATCCAAACGGCCTCTCAGGAGGGAGAAAGAGGCCGAAAAATACGCTCGCGGCAGCGGTAGCAAAAAGGATGCTTTGTCTAATCAAAGCAATCCCTAATCCCTGTGGTCTCTTTAGAGGGAAGTGTCAGGGACAAGATCTAAAAAAGAAGGTCTGGAAGGATGCTTTGGTAATGCCCTTCTTTGCTACAAATATTTTGTGTGGGACAAGGAGGCTTCGGAGGTGAGAGGAAAATTCCCTCGCTTGCTCTGGAGTTACTTTTCTGGGTTGAACTCCCGTTGGTGACATTTTATACCAGGGAGAAACTTGGCCGAGTTTTGACATTCACAGAGTCTCATTTGACCTGTTGAATAATTCAGCATCTCTGTTCTCCCGCTGAAAGTCCCCCGTTAAATGCCAGACCGTGGCAGAGCCTTTGCCGCCGCTCGGGCTTCGCTCCCGAGTGTTGGGTGGCAGCAGCGGAGACCCAGCGGGTCCCCGCGAGGGCCTCCGCTTGCTCCGAAGCGCCGAGCCCCAATTCCTAGAGACACTGAGAAAAACCTTCCGGGAGCGTCTGGCGGAGGGATGAAGGTTGCAGAAGGGTGGAGGAGAGGATCAGGGCTTGGAGCGGGGAGCCTCAGATCTGCCGAGGCGTCCCCACACTCGCCCGTGGGTTTTCTCCTTCTGTCACGGATCCTTAGAGCTGGAGGGGAAAACGGTGTTGAGCGGCACGAACGGGTGCCGCGCGGCTCGGTTGGGCGCAGGGGAGCCGTGGCGTGGCGGGACGACCGAGCCCCCCGCGCGGCCGGCGGAGCGGTGGCCGTTTGCGGCAGGGACAGCTGGACTCCGTCACGTCCCGCGGAGAGCCGGGGTGGCGCGTGGGAGCCCTTGACGGCAGGGTCCGCTCCAGAGGTCCTTTATCCGCGCCCCTGACACGCACATCTGTATTCATTCCAGTGGATAGGAACCCCTTCCAAAAATAATAGGTCTGTGTTTTTGTTCCCCAGCTTTACAATGATGGATGTGAGTAAGAGTAAAGCATGCTTTATGTCTATAAGTGACTAAAACCACGTTTTCTGTGTTCATTGAAAATTCTGCGTAGCAATTAAAACATAAGTGAACATCAAAAATGAGAATTTTCACAACAAGCCAATGGCTTTACCTTTCCTGATTGCAATGCTGGTGAAAATATTACACTGTTGGACCACTTTTGGATGTTCTCCACCAGAAAAAAAAACCCAGCCTGCGCTCACCTCTAACAGATGGATGATGTATCTTTATTGAAACACAAGAAGTCAAAACCTTTCAGTGTTTTAGTACGTTTGCCTCAGTAAGATCCTCTCACGTGGAGAAAGAGCAAAGGAGTTATAAACCTTTTATAATAAAATATAAAGCAAGGCAATTTTCAGAGGTCCTCAGTCTTGCATAAACCCGCTAGAGCAGATCTGGAGCTATTATATGAGCTGCGCGGTGGAGTTTCCTGGGACGGTGCCATTCCCAGGGCTGCGGGGCGCCAAGGCCGATTTCCCGGGAAACGGAGCTCACCCGCTTTAGCGGACGTCTGCGGGAGCGGAAAGTTTGGGTCCAAACGTCGTATTGGAGTCCCCGTGTTCCCACCAAAGCTTCCTCTGTTTTCAATAAGCACACCACGGTTTTCTTTTTTCTCTCGTTCCCAGGTGATATCTGCGGTATCCAGACTCTCCTTCCACAGTATTGCTCAAACCAAAGGAATTAGGTAAGATCCTTGCGATATGATGCTTTAGATAATGTTTCTCTCTCTCCTTAGTATTTAATCGCATCTGCCTCCCGTTAATATGGCTGGGATTATGATGTTAGGGATAACCAGCCACCGAGGGGACTGCCTTTGGGGTGCAGGGTGCCTGCAGAAGCACCCCTAGCTGCTCGGGGATAGTTTGCAAATGTACTTCACGCCCTCAGTCTTTTGCTCTAGATAAAATCGGTGAAAACGTCCCTAGTTGTATGCGAGGTGCTTCTCCAGGCGCGCTGGGGAGGGGAGCACCAGGGGCCGGGGTGGGCTGCGGTTGCTCTTGCTGGAGGTCTTGCTCAGGTCTCCTCTCCAGGGTCTGCCCAGCCGGGGACGGGACGCCAGGAAGCACCCGTCCTTTGGAGCCTGCCCGACGTGGCGGCGGCTCGGTGGCTGTGCCTCACCGTCCTCGCTCGTCACCCGCCCGGCTCACCTTGGCCCGCTCTGCTGTTAATGCTAAGATTTAGCACCGTCGGGAACCCCAGAAGTGACCAAGGTGGCCTTGTAATTACTAGCAGCTGGCAAACTTCTTCCCGGGCTTGACCAAAGCACGCTACTGCTGAGCGTAGAAGGGGCGTTAATAAGTAACCCAGGCCTGGCCGCGGGGCTGCGCCTCCTCCTTTGCCCGCGGAAGGAACAGCAGCGACGGGCTTGAAAAAATGCACGCAATGCAAATGACCCTGTTATCCACCAAATATTTGCAACTGTTTTTCTTATTTGTGTGTATTTTTAATATTAATCTGGTGATATCACCAAAACAACCGATGTAACTGGGAGAAGTTCTCGGGCCAAAGTGCTTTTCCTTCAGTGTGTGTGTGTGTTGGTTTGCCCTCCCAGCTATAAAATGTGCTTGTTTTCCTCCCCGAGCTTGTCCTGCTGCGATTCCGGTTGGGATGTAGCGCAGCGCTGGCTCGCGGCTGCCTCCCGGGGCCGGCAACAGCCCCAGCCAGGACGTGGGGATGAGGACTGGACGGGGCCGCTGCTTTGCTCCTAGCCCTGCCACCCCTGCCAACCACCCCAGGCCATGGTTTCCCCCCTTTGAGTTTTATTTTCTTACCATTATACATTATTTTCACTGCACTGATCTTGCTGGAGGGGAGCAAGGCCGTGTGAAACAAGCCCTGCGTCTTCCTCTCTGTTAACTGAGTCTGACCGGTCCCACCAGGAGCATTGGGAGATTCAGGGAACGAAGGTTTGCAGAGCACATTGAGGTTTAAAGCACGTGGCCTGAGTTAGGGGCTATTTATTATAAGAGTAGTCTTGAGTCCCGGAGAAGCCTGCAGCGATGATTATTGCAAGGGCAAAGAGCATCCAAAGCGTTTCGGAGGCAGGCGCTAATGGGGGAATCCATGCACGGCCCGACTTTGCCGGGGCTGCGCTGAAAAGCTGGGGTGCCGACGCGGAGGGGTCTCGGCACCTCGCTGGAGGAGCCTCGCCGTGTCCCTCGCCCCTCGCAAAGCCCTTCCCTGGGCAGGGGGTCGTGTCGTCGCTGCGGACCGTGAACGAGCTGTCATGTTTCTGTTGAGGTCTTAGGAAGGTCTCCAGCTCCCAGGGATGGGGCTGATGGTTGGTAGCTGGATCCAGGGGCGGGGAGGCATGCGGACTGTGGCGTTTCTTTTCTTGCGGATATGCTGATTTTTTGCCTCCTTTTTACAACCGGCATTTACAATTCCCACTGAAGTCCCTTATCTTGGAAGCCTTTGGCACCGTAATCGCACAAGAACAGCATGGAGCTTGGTGGGTCTTTGCTTATCCCTCCGGGTTTTCCCTGCGTGTTAACCCTGCTCCTCCTCCCCGTTGGCCACCCCGGTAAGAACAGCAAACGCTGTCGCTCCCGTTAGCTGGAAAATAGCCTCATGGGGGTGTTGCATCCCATCGAGATGTGAGCGAGACCTCATTAGCCCACTGCTGCTGGGGTTTTTGTTTGTTCGTTTGTTTTTAATTAGATGATTTCTTGCAACACCATCAATAATACAGTTGGATTAGGATGGGAGCTGGACTGTGCGGGCGTCAGTCCTGTAGCATGAGCGTGGATCTGCTCCAACAGAGCCAACAGTTTTAGGTCTAGGGCTTCAGGATCACTCAAATTAAGAATAAAATAAATCCCCCAAGCCTATTACTTGTCCTTAAATATGTTCCACAGATTGCAGGATAGAAAAATAACAATGAATCTTATGTGTTATTCAGTGGAAAGAAAAGTAGTCTTTCTGTCTAATAATTTCTGGATATGTGAACCTTGCCAGAGAAACCCTGTTTCACAGAGTAAATCAGATAGCTATCAGGATAGCTGTGTTGAGATGACAGAGTGTTTCTTCCAAGGAACAAGCTACAAATAGCAAAACATGGCAAAAAATGATCTTGAATGCAATGTTTTGTTTGCAGTACACTGCAAAGGCTGGACTTAATATATTGCAGCTGTAGCTACAGCCCGTGCTATGGATTTTCTCCTCCTGCTCTGTTATAATTTCAGTTGCGGATTTCGGATCTCCTTTGGAAAACGGTGTCACCCTTCAGCATGTTGCGGCATTGACTTAGCACCTAGCAGGCTGCTGCCTCTATTGATTGCTAAAATCAAAATGGATTTATCTGTGGCATAAGGCTGTTGTGCAAACAGCTCGGTTGCTATCCCTCTCCCACGTTTCATATCTCCGCTAGTTAAGGGAATATATAGTCGTCAAGACCACCACCCGCTAATGGCTGTGCACCGGCCCGCTGCCGGGGACGTCAGCCCGGGAGGTCCAGGTTGCCTTCAGACCATTGCATGCCACGGTGACAAAGTCACTAAATTTTTTTTCCCTTTTTTCTGATAGTTTTGCATGCACAACAAGCCCCTGGCTTATTGGTGCCTCCTGGAAAAAGGTGCATTTTCTCTCTTTAATTTCGGTCCTTCAGAGGAAGATGGTTTTGTGGTTAAAGAAATGCACTGAAGGATGCACGAAGCCGCGTTCTGATGCCGGTTCTGCCCCCGAGCACTGCACCTGGCCCTGGGCAAATCCCTTAGTTTGGTATGTCGTCTTCTCCCCTCTCAGAAACGGGGACTCAAATGATCCCTGCGTTCTCCTTGCTTATTTGCACCGAGACCTGCCTGTTCACCTGGGTGCGTGCAGCCTTGGGCGACACTGAGTTTTGATCTCGTCTCGGAGCACAGATTGTGCAGTAACCCAATAATACCCTTTTCCTGTAGTTTTTATCCATGCATCATTTTGAGGGGACCACGGCGGAGCTGTATTTGGGGACAGAGAGAAGATTGCCGTCGTGCTATCGTTGCCCATGGCCCCAAGGAGAGAGGGGATTTTTATTGTTTTCCTGTTTCTCTCTGTTTCAGTGGCTAAACATGCGCAGGTTGCCTTGCTCCCCTCTTCGTCCTTCCTTAGCTTTCTTTCCGTGCTAAACATCCTTTGGTCAAGCCGCGACTCCTGTTGTCTCAAGAAAAAAATCACTGGGAAGCTCGGGAAGCTTGGAGGGCGGGCGGCGCGGTTGCAGCCACGTTTCTCGCGTTTCTAAGAGCCGCGAGGGTTGCCAGCCGCCCCAGCGAGAACGGAGCCCCCTGCTCCGTGCCCGTCCTCGGCAGCCTCCGAACAAGGAGAGGCTTTATTTTACCCCTAGGAAACTGGGAATTTCCACTGCGGGCCTGACTCATGGCCCGTGAAGCTTGTTATCCGGTTTCTCAGCGTGGCCGGTGCTGAACGCTTCCAAGTTAGGCGCAAGAAGCTCGTAGCAGACAGGAATAACGTGATCTTCTCGTAGGGACGCGGTGCAGATGCTGTCCTGCGCTCTGCAGCATGGGTTTTCCCACCCTTTCCAAGTGTCCTCGAGCGAAATCTTAGCTCGGTGGAGGGCACCGAGGCTTTTTGCTGCAGGTCCCGATAAAGCGGGGTTTTTCCCGTGAAGGTTTTCTCCGTGAGCCTTTCCTACGCCAGTCCTGGCTGATCTCTGCTGTGGCGTCCGCTGGGCTCCGGCCGTTGTTGCACCTGGTGGGAGCAGCCCCGCGGCCGAACGGGAGAGCGGCGAGGGGGGTGTTTTCATCTCCCCGAGATGTGTGTTTTTCCTGGAAGCGGAGTTTTGCAAGCAAAGCAGGAGGTTAAGGAATATCGCCTCATGCCGCCTTCATGCATTTTTAATGTGTGCACAGCGAAACCGTCTGAAAACGGGAAGGAGTTAAGCATGTTCAAAGGCCTCTTACCGAGGCCCTTAATGTAAGTAAATCCTTTATATATGAATTGAACCGCTGAAGTGACTTTCTGCAGAAGACACTGCAGTTCATAAAACACGTTTAGAAACATTTGCAAACGGAGAGAGGAGCGGTGCAAAGGTCTGTTTGTCAAGCGAACGCCTTCTCCTGCCGGAGAAGCAGCGGGGCTTTGGCCCTGCTGCGGGGAAAGGAGAGGGGAAGCGGTTTGGGAGCTGAGGTCGGGTCCCCGTGTTTCGCCGCGGGCGGCTGCGCGGCTCGGCTCTCGGCAGCCTGCGGTTGCAGGAAAAACGCGTCACGTTAGTGCCGCCTCGAAGCGAGCGCGGCAAGGTCAGCCCTGTCGCCCCGGGCTGCCGTTTACCCCTCGCGTTTAAACAAATAAATGCAAACACGGCGTTTTACCTTGCAACGGCTCCCGCACGTCGGGAGCAGGGATATGCTGCTTTGCAAACGGAGTTGGGATCCATCAGTGGAGGAGAGACACCCTGCTGCCTCTCCGGGGATTTGGGGCAAGGCCAGGGATCTGGGCGCTGAGCTGGTGTCGGGTCTGGCCGTTCGCCCCTTCGAGAAGGGGGCAGGATTTAACGTGTGCTTTTATCCCCGTTTAAAGGAATCGGACTGTGGAGAAGAAGCCTTGCCCCCAGACTAGCTGTCCCGTGCGGTCAGGCTGGTTTAAATCAAGCTGGCAACAGGAGCAGGTACCAGGCTGCTCCCATCCGTGAGGATTTGGCCCAAAGGAACCTTTTCTACCACCCTGCTTTGTCTGCAAAACCCGTGCCTTGCTGGTGAGCGTTGGCATTGCTCGGTTTTCCTGTGTCAACTTTGCAGCCTCGCTCAGGTTGTCCCGCGGGTTGTCCCGAGGCCGGCGGGAGGTGCTGACCTTGCTCCGGCGCAGAGCTCCGCCAGCCTGGATGTTCCCGCTTTTGCAGTGCGCACCCACGCGGCTGGGCGTCCCTCGTGCCGGCTGCAATGCCGGGGCCTCCCTGAGGTCGCTGCTGGGCAGAGACGTTTCCCACCCGGCCGGCTGGCAGGGATGAAGCAGTGCTCTGGGGAGCCAGGTGTGGACAGGGGAAGCGACTTGCCCAGGGTCGTGTCAGGGTTTAAATCTCTTCACTCCCAGCATGTTTCCTTCACTGGTCAGCTGTGTTTGATCCAGAAACTCTGTCCCAAAACCTCCACACTTGATTCAGCAGTTCAGAATTAAAGCTAGAGTTTTGTCTCGATTGCATGATCAAATCCGTTTCCCTAACTGAACCCCACTGCGGTGTGGGAGTAGCCTGAATTTTGCAGTGGGGGTGACGCTAGAAATGAGGCTTTGTGGTCCTACCAGCACAGCCCAGCTCTTGCACAAGGTAGGACCACACAAGCCCTAACAGAGCTTACCAAGAAGAGGGTTCCCCTTGCTGTCCTGGAGGAGGGAAGGGTAATAAGTGGAAACCTTTTATGTGATTTGCAAAGATTCTCCAGCACGATGCAGGCTTCGTGCTGCTCTGTCCCCCTGCCCCTGGGGATGGCAGCTCAGCCCGGGAAGCAGATCCAGCCGGGTGTGGAAATGACGAGCAATTAAAGTCTCTAACGATTCAGGCCTGCAGTGTCTGCAGGCAGCGGTTCTGGTGAGGAGGTAGTTAGAGGATCCCTTCTTCTGAAAGGCTGGTTTTACAAGGACTGTTTTATTCATTGCCAGTGTGCTCTCCGCAATTGCGCTCTGCCCATTATTTTTTTACTGCCGGTGTGTATCCGTTGTGCACACTTCAAGTGTTGCTATAAAATGGATTTAGGAAGCCTGTGTGAGGAAACTGTGTCTTGAAAAAGCATGCGGTTACTTTGCAGAGCGCTGCTGGGAAACTGGGACTAAACCCCTGCTCTTCCGTGTCCCAAAACGCTCACCTGCACCATGCGAGCCGATAGAAACCACCTCTGCCTGTCCAGCCCTAGGCTCCCGGTGCACGTACATCTGCCTTCCTGAACATCGGTCCTGTCTAACGCAATACCACGGAGGTTCACGCAGTCCTTGCAAGGGAGGGTCCGATGGAGATGGTTTCCTGTGGTACGAACAGACCTTCTGTAGGAGGACCAGAGAGCCAGAGAGCTCCTTCCTTTGTCAATGAGCAGAATCCTTTGCTAAAAGCTGTTTCTTTTCAGCTAAAAACATTTTTAACACATTTATTTTGGCAAGCGTGTGTCCTCACAGACTTGCTCCTCAGAGAGTCTGAAAAATATCTCTGTCATGTTTTTCTGTGCGGCTTCTTTGTAGGCTTGGGAGTTGCTGAAGTCACGCTGTAAGCATCTGCTAATAAAAGCAAAGGCAGTTTCTCTTGCCTCCTCCCCTGCCCAGCAGCTTTGCGTAATGAAGATACAGTCCTGAAGCACACGGCTCTGCCTAATAGTCACATTTGGGGCTTGCAGGCTTTTTGGGAGCACCTGCCTTGTCGTCTCTCATCAACTTTGCCCTTGTCCTGCTCCCTGCGGGGCTCCCGCCTGCATCGCGGGCCGTCGTGGCATCATCCCGCCTTCGGGTGCGATGGCAGCGTGCAAAGAGCTTTGGCGTTGGAAGGGTCTCTGCGAAAGGCAGCGCTTGCTCCAGCGCTGGGAAGGGTTCAGGCTCAGCTGACCCGAGCTGGGGCTCAGCCGGGCTTGGGGCTGCGGGCTGAGGCTGGGAACATCTGCATTCAGCTCCTGGCTCTGCCCGCGGACAAGCCGTGTCTCTGCACCCCGCTGGAAGGGGAAACGCGCAGCGCTGTGTTCCCTTGGGACCACGCAATGCTCCGCTCAGCGGGTGCTGTGTGTCTGTGCACGTCCCGTTGCGCAGCAGGACGCTGGTTTGGAGGCAGGCAGAAACGTGTATTTGGGTGGATGTTGTTTTTATTGGCACGTGTTTCTTAGGATTGCAGCGGCTCAGGTACAGCGGAGAGAAAGTCCGCTGCTAGGCCTGCTACAAGATTTCCTTGTCTTGCCTTGATAAAAGCCAAGAACAGGAGGGTGTGAAAGGTTTTTGTTTTAATGGGAGGTGTTCTGGAATCAGGCAATTGCAGACCGTTGTGGGGGTGGGGGGATTTTTTTCCTTTTTTGAGAAAGATGTTTCTAGATTCCCCTTTTGATTTCATCCATCTGTTATTGTCAACGTGGAGCTGAAGTGAGGAGAGAATCCTGCCACTTTCTAGAGCGAAGCATTGGTACACGAGAATTTTTTTTAAGTGCGATAATGTGTTGATACATAAAATTATACGAGCTGTTATTTTCTTGTCTCATAGCCTCCAGAAGCACTTGGTTCAGAGTTGAGCTAGAGATAAACCAGGGCATGTAGCTAACCCTTGGGCACTGTACGCGGCACTATGCTGAATTCTGCGAGTGCTCTCCTGCAAAATCGTCATCTTTGGGTTATCTGATTATGTAGCTTGCTGTTTCCCCCACTGAATTTCTATCAGAATTAGTCTTGCGAGAATTTTTGCAAGTTCCAAACCACAAATAAAAGCAAATAATTTTTCAGAGGACGTGTCTGAAAGTTGGCTCCATATGAGGTGGTGCTTTCCAGAGATGAGTAATGTAGCACAATAGTATGATTTTAATTAAATTCAGCAGCTTTTGGTATGCTCCAGTGTGCCTTGTTCTGTAGGGAGAATTGATTCCGTTCTGCCTTGCAGAAATGGCTCGTGGGCATTAACGGGGTGTTTTTCATCTGTCTCGCAGCACTTTACCAAAGCCCTTCTCTGACGTCGTTTCCATTTCACAGATGGGAACCGAAGCTCGGAGGAGCACAGCTGTGCCCGGCGCTGCGCGAGTCACAAGCAGAGCTGCTAGAGCAGCCTCGGGTCCCCTCTTTCCTCGCCCCTGGTCAGCTCACAGCCACCTCTTAATGCGGCAGTAAATTAAATGCTGCCTTAATCTCTCTAACCCCACTGAAGCCCATGATGAATGCATTTGCAGTTGTGTGTAAACGTCTTGCAAAGCCACATGGTTTTCTTTGGACGGCTCCACGAATGTTGGGCTCATGAAAAGCATGACGTGCGTCATCCCAGGAGGCCCGTTGGGGCTCCAGGATGCCAGAAGTGGTGGCTGACAAGTGCCCGGCGGGCGTGGGAAGGGGAACGGGAGATGCCCTGCTCTGGGAGCGACTTGCTGTTCAGAAGAAAGAAGAGGAAGGAAAAACGAAAAAGGGAAAGGTTGGAATTCACAAAATGATACGTTGCAAGCGGTCGAGGTCTGAGCGCTTCCCTGGGAGAAATACGCTCCGAGGCTGGAGCCACGTTGAACCTTCACGCTTGTCGGGGCCTGGGCAGCCGCTGACGTGCGGAAAGTGGCGTCTGCTGTTTTGGGCCCTATGTTAATTTGGAGGCATCATTTTGAATACTTCTGCCTCCCAGTCACCGAACGGTGCTGAACAGGCCTGTTAGTAGCAAAAACGATGCTGTTGAGACGCTCGCACTGACGAGCTTGGAGCGTTTCTGCGGAAGCATTCCTCCTTATTCCCTCTTAGGCGAGCACAGATGGATGCTTGGGGAATAAAAACGCGTCTCCAAATCTACGCCCTGCAAGTGCAGAAGCAAGCAGACGCCATACGCTGCTGCAGGCGTGCGGAGGTGGGTTGCCAGCAGGCTTCGGTTGGCCGGTGCGGTTAGCAGCGCTCGGACAGCGGCTGCGATTAGCGACGCTCGCTTGAAAGCGTGGGAGCTGAGGCCGGCTGGTGGCCTGGCGCCCCAGCTCGCACCGAAAGCACAGCTGCAACGTCCAGACCCTTGGTGAAATCATAGATGCCGCTAGAGCTTCTCGGTCTTGCCCTGTTGCTTTCTTCGAAAAGGGGCTGTCAGAGGATCTAGGTGTCCAACCATGTATTTTGCAAGTGACTGCAAGGCGTAATTACAGTCTGTAGCTACCACGGCGTTAAAGCATGTTTCTGGCCAGATCCCGAGCTGGGAAGGCTCAGCACAGCCCCGTCCGTGTCGGCAGAGCTGTGGAAGCCCCTTCGCACCAGCCTGAGGCTCTGGTCCTTTCCAGTAATTAAGAAACCCCGTGTAGAAAGGGCAGCAGATGGAAGCAGCTCATGTTTTGCTGGTGTCATACTCAGCCTGCTTTTTCAGAGACTGAAGTGCGATTACCAGACTTAAGAAAATGGGAATGAGCCGGTCCCAGATGTGCACACCAGCCTTTGGAGGCTGGAGTTCGGCTCCCGGTAAAGGATGACTCATCTCGTCGTAGCTCTTGTGGATGTTTGCCCATGTCATGAAAGAAACGTCCCTGCGGAGCTGCCCCAGAGAGCGTCTCCGCTGAGCGCGGCCTCGCATGGGAACAGCTCGTGGGGGCAGAGGGGACCGAGCGGGGGATCATCCCCGCCGCGCTGGCTTGCACCCTGCCTGCCTTTCACCCGGCTCCTGGGCTTGCTTTTCCACGGCGCTGGTGTTCGTCCTCGAGAAATCAGAATGGAGAGAGATGGGGAAAAAAGAAATTGTGCAAATAGGCAGGATTCTCCCTGCTCTGTTGTTCACCACTTTGAGGCTAACGCGCTGCGGCAGAAAATTATCGAAGTAAAACCCTCTGCGCTCTCGGTGATGGTATCTGCAGAGGTGAACAGCTGGTTTTGGGTTGCTAGGACAAGACACACAGATGCTGAAATATATCCATAAATAAATCTTCCTGCTTATTCCCATCGTTATGGAATTGCAGCTTACCTACGCTCTTCTCATTAAATAATTCAGAGGAGAGAGCAGCCAGGCAGTGTACTGAGCTGCTCCTCCTGCCCGCCGGAAGGGTTGCTGCCGAGGAGCACGTGGGGACGGCTGGCGAGAGGGTTCATCGTAGGAGGGATCATGGGGCAACCCAAGCGACTGCTGAGAGCCACGGAGGCTTTTGCGTTAGGTGCCTCGTGAAGTATTAATTGATTATACTGCTGTGCGATGTGCTGTGGCTTTGGGCGGTTCCTACGTTGCCTTGCGAGTTTGTGCATGAGCAACTCTCCAACCTGGAAAACAGCCTAAGCGTTCGCAAGATCCAAGGGCCTTTGGCATTGCGTGTCGAGAACGATCATCTGTAACTCTTGTGCTCAAAAAGAGAAGCTCGCTCTAAATTCCATCACAAATTATCTGGTCTTTCCTTCTTTTTTAAAACTTTAAAACAAGCACATCGGATCAATGCCGCTTGCGTTCAGTTCTTTGATCTCTGCAAAGGGCACGTTGAATGCGGTGGGTTTTGTCTGCGAAGGAGTCTACTCTGGGAGGTTTGTTATCCCTAAGAGCCTGTTCCAGCATGGTTGGAAGTTACTTGAAGTTTTGCTGCTCATCTGAGAGGGATCAGGCTTGCTGCAGCCCAGGCCCAGGCTTGGGGAATATATGGCTCAGTAGGTGGTTTTAAGTGATGCTGGAGTAAAAAGCCTAGTTAATTAACGATACTGAAGAAGAGGAATTTTCCAATGAATGCAAATGAATTGGGAACGTTGCAAAACTGCTGGGTTTCAGTGGACTCACGATACTGTACTCTGGTACCGTTGGACATCCCCAGCCATTCTTCCAAGATGCAATTAATACTGTTTATCAAGTCGCAATGTATCTGGAGATTTTAAAGAATTTCTCACAATGTTTCTGCTCTTCTTTTAAATAACGCTGTACAGACCGGTCCCAAACAGCGCAGTAGCTCCGGGGCAGCTTGTGGCTAAAGGATATGCGGCGCCGTTGTGCTACTGGATGGAGATGCTTTTCTCTCTGTAGTTGCAGACCAAGTTATTAATCTACGTACACGTCTCAGTGCAAACCCTGTGCTAAGCCCTGATGTGGCCGAGGGAAACCCCGGTAAGAAACGCCAGGTTAGAAGTTCACCGGCGGGGTTTGTTTTAGAGTCGTGCTGACCTGGATACGGCAGGGCAGGAGCGAGTGAAGGGCTTTCCTCCCCTGGCCACTGCCCACCGCCTCAAATCTGTTTCTGCAGTCCGCTCGAGCGGAAGACGTCGCTCCGAGACGAGCGCCGGTGGCCGCGTGGGAAGCTGCTCCGATGGGAAGCGGCAAAGCCAGCCAAGTGCTGGAGTAATTGAAGGGACAGGTGCACGGAGCACCCTGGTGACCTGCGCGCCGGCGCTGAAAGGAGACTATACGGAAAAGCACTGGGAAGTGTTAAAAATGTTTTTTGATAGCTGGTTGTTGGAGGTTTCCTGTAATCGGCTCTTTGGTAGAGAACGAATTTTTCTCACGTTCAGCGAAGAAAAATAACGCAAATGGATATACAGGGGAGCATAAGCCAAAAATAGCAGCCATAACTAGCGGAGCTAAATTAAATTGCGTTATTGCACGGAGACCTTGGTCAAGAGCAAGGGCTGTTTGCTGAACCCCGTGACGAGAAGTCCCTGCCCCAGGTAACTTGTGGTGGCGCCTAGTGAGGGGGGTCGAAGGAGGAAGGAAGGGCTGTGACCCCCTTTTGGGGAAGGGGAGATCGGAGGCGGGTTCCTGCGGCAGGGGATGCGGGAGCAGCGTTTGCACGGGCAGCCGGGGACAGAGGCAGGACCAAAGCGCAAAGCCAGGGCTTTCTCCGGAAAGCCGTCCTTCAGCTCCAGATTTTAGCCGGTTCATTTAGAAAACTTCTCCTCGGAGTGACTTTCCTTTTAATTGCGTTCTGGGCATCCTTCTTTTAGCCGTTAGCTGCAATTGCACAGATACAGGTTATTAATTCCTCCCCTGCGCTGACTTTCGCTCCGGTGCTTTGCCCGCAGTGAAGGTGAAGCTGGGAGGGCTCCCAGAAACTCTCATTAGAGAATATTTTTCTCTGTTTGGTGCCCCCTTGTCTTACATAGTGGGTTTTTATCATACGAACTGATTACATCTCGAGCCCGGATTTATGGCTGGAAATGCGTTCTTGTGACTTTAATATTCTTTATGACTCTTTTACTTTTCTTTCTGGCATGGCGAGCACTGGAGAAGGGAATAGTCAGAGATTAAAAGCAGAAGAGGCATTTTGAAGAAAGGAGGTCATGCCTCATGGTGTTCTTTAATTTATTTCTTTTAAACAAGTGGTGGTTTAAAAAAAAAAAAAAAAGGTCACCTGTGATTCCTCCTTTCCGCGTGGGTAACCCTGCGGCACTGTTGCTTCCCCGTCGCCCTCGCCTGGCGGTGCTGAAGCCGGAGCCGGTTCTCATGGTCTGCTCCGCCATGTGCTCAAGGAGCTGGTGGCTTTTTTGTCTGAGGTTCACATGGCCTTTGCATTAGTCACTGATCCCTCGGGGGCAGCGGGGGAGAGGAAACGCAGACGCGCACATGCGTTTGGTGAAGATCCTCGGTGTCTCCTCTTTTCTCACTGTACCTCTGTGCTTTAAAGCTTCTCTCCCGAATGCAGAGGGCTTCCCCCCACGTCTCGCAAAAGCCCGAACGTCTGGTTCTGGCAGATGTTGGGGTGTTGAGACAACTACCGAGCGGCACCTGCCTTGCAAGAGGAGCAGGGCAGCTGGCAGGGTCCCGGCTGCTCTTGCGTCCCGCGCGGCCGCTTTGCGCGTGTGCGTGCTCAGCAGGAGCAGCCTTGGGCCGCGCTCCTGAAGTCCCCTGGGTTCGTGTGCTGCGTGGGTGCACAGCAGCCCCGACGCCCTGCAGAGCCTGGAATCATCCTGTTCTGTGGCAGCTGGGCAGCACTGCTCTTTCCCCCCACTCCCGGGCTCACCACCTGGTTTTAACTGAGCTCGCCGCAGGCTTGAGCCCGGTTTGGAAAGGCGCTTGCTCTGAAGCTGCTCCCCGAAGGAAGGGAGAGGGAAGCAGAGGAGGGAGGGCGAATTATTGCTGGAGACTGGATCCAAGAATAGCAAATTCTGGGGCTAGCCAGGCCGCGTATTAAATCTTTCAGGAGAGGCAATTTATCGTGAAACGGGCAGGGTGGGAGAGCAGAGGAGGGAATTGCACTTGGGGGCAGTTAAAAGTTCACGCGTATCCAGTTTTGCTCGCCCACAACATAAGCATCCGATACCGCCGTGCTTTCAGCGGGACGATGCTCCGGGGAGTCCGCTACCACCTGAGCGCGGGGTGTGCGGACCTCCCGGCATCCTCCGCCTCCATCCTTCGCTGGGATGCCCAGGGCCGCGGGGACATGTCCGTGGCCCGTGTTTTTGGCGGTCCGGCCAGCAGCTCTGAGCGAGGCTCGGCGTGATCGTGGGGAGCCACGGGATGGCAGTGCCGGTGGCACCAGCCCTCTACAAGAGCGCGTAGGTGCCTGCGGCCCCGCCGGAGCCACGTCCTGCTGTGGCTCCGTGCCAGCAATATAATGCATCAGGTTTAATTAAAGCAGTATTTTTTCATCCCCTTCCTATATTACTTGATTAGTACTTCAGGAAGAGCCGAGGAGGTTTTGCCTTCCCCACCTCCCTCCCTCTCTCTTTAGAGGTGCCTGAATAGAAACAAACGCGTTTTGCAAAGAAAGTTTTGCTCTGCAAAAGCCTCGCCGCGATGCTCTGGGCTGAGCCGGGTTCAGCCGGGGCGGCTGCTGCGAGAGGTCAGCCACGCCAATAACGCTGTAATCCGTCTCCTTCCCCAGGCCTTTCCCTTCGGAGGAGACCGCAGAAAACGACGATGACGTCTATCGGAGCTTGGAGGAGCTGGCGGAGTAAGTGGCCTTGCCTTTTAAGAAGGAGGGGGTTGAAAAAAAAAAAAAAGGCGGGGGGAGGCCAAGCCTGATAAAATATGACAGCAGGGCTTGGAGAGCTGGGCCGCCTGCTTTGATCTCCTTGCCAGGAGATTTTTGTGCTCTTACAACGGTCTGTTTTTTCCCATGTAGAGCCCTGGGAGGCATCACTTCTAATCGGGTTCAGTTGACGAGTGGCTCGGTGGGGGGCGGCGGGGGCCAAGCCGTCGGGGAGCCCTTCCGCGTGCTAAATGCCCTCTTTCACTGCAAAAACCCTGGACGTGATTCCTCGGATGGACAGAGCAGGGGTTTCCTCCGAGTACTTTCTGTGGGCTTGTTGTAGTCTCCTACCAACGGCGGGAGCAGGTAGGAAGGAGACTCCAGATTAGGGAATAATCCATACCGGAAAGCGTTGCGCAAAGTGTAAATCTGGGAGATCCATGTGGCACGGCTCGCTTCAGCCATGCGGTGTGCAAAAATTAGTTACCTGGGCAAAAAAGCTTGCCCGGGGTACCCGTTTCCTGAATCGGCGTTGGACCCCGTTGGAGGTTTTCTGGTGGCTCCGGTCTGCACCTCGCTGCGGCGCTTGCTGAAGGTGCTGGCCGGCGCCTGGGCAGCCTCTGGCACGCGGTGCATCGCCCGCATCCCTGCCGGCGCGGTGTGTTCTGGGAACGCCTCCCGGCTCTCCGTTTCTATATTTATCCATGTCTCTGGTGCCTGTGTTTCGCCGTTCCTGAGCTGTGGCGGTGATATAACAGGCTTTTAAACAACCTCGAGCTAAAATATATGTGGCGAAGCACTGGCCCTGTTGGAATTCGATGGCAATATTCCTGTTGACTGCAGCGGGGCCAGGATTTCACTTATAAAGTGCAGTCTGTTTCATAGGGAGAGCAAATCTGTATGGGTGGATATGTGGCTTATACTCTTAAATATTATTGTTCCACAACATAAATAATAAGGCTTCTTAATCCAATGAGTTCCTTATGGCTTCGGTTATTACAAGAGTAAATCATAAATTACTAGTACAAGGACCAGACTATGCTGGAATCCCCAGCTTGCGGTTTGGTCCTAGCAGCTCCAGTTTAATAAATTCCAACTTATAAAGAGATCCTCTCAAAAAATAATGCGTTTCCCCTCTCCTAATGTTCTTCAAATCCCTTAAATATTGGGTATTAAAATTCCCGATTCTCGCGCATAGGCCTGCGTTTAATTGGAGGAAGGTTTGCGTGTGAGTTCCTGGCGCTGGCGAGCGCGGTGAGCGCTAATGGCGCTGGCGGCGCTCCAGCCGGCGCGTGGGCAGGCAGCGCGCTCCTGAAAATCGGGGTGGTGCGCTCGGAGCGGGTTATTACGCGTTTAGAAGGGAGCCCCGGCTTTAACTGCTTTCCCGCTGGTTCCCACAGCACGCCTGCTCCCCTCCAGCGGCGCAGGATCCGTGCGATACAGGGGGGGTCTTACCCCCCTTTGCATCCCGGGGTGAAGGATTTCCAAGCTGTTCCTCGTCCCTTTGCTCGTGGCTGGGAGCTGGTCCGTCTCCGAGGGGCTTCGATGCCCGAGTGCCGTGTTCAAATGACTTAAAAGTTTAATTGGTGCTGCCTGTCAGTGAGATATAAGCTCTTTCCTTCTCTTTCCCAGATTGTCTCCAACCTTTAACTTTCTGTTTTTCCCCTTCTGCGTGAAATCCTCCTCTTTGCCTCCTCAGCCGGCGCTGCTGGGGAAAGATGCGTGTAAAAAGGCACAGGGATATTTTGTGAATTCTTTAGTGCAGATGCGCGCTGCTGCTGCGCGGGAGCCAGTGCTGGGGCGAATCGGGGCTGAATCCACCCGGAGCTGTGAAGACCCCGGCAAAGCCCCAGAGACCCTGTGCACCGGTGCCGCAGCCCCGGCCGGGCTGCACGGCCGCACACCAGCCATGGTCCCTCTTTCTCCGTTTTGCAAGGAAAGTTTCTCTGTGCTTTACAAGGAAACGTTCATTTGAAGTTTGTCCCTCTCCGCAGTGCACGCCGGGCACCGCTGCTGCACGCCGGCGAAGCGCGGGGCCCCGTGAGAAAGCTCTTTCTTAGCCGCTCCCCGTCTCCCAGCGGCCGAACAAGGGCGTCATTCATGAGCTGGGAGTGATTCAGTCCGTCCGGCCTCCCTGCGTTTCGTGCTGCTCGTGAGCCAGCAGCCTGGGGAAGAGGCGAGCGCATCCGCGAGTGCCCTCCGCTGGGAGGGGACGGGCGAGGGGCTGAGCTGGGCTGGGGTTTGTCCAGCGGGTCAGCGTCTGCTGGGGAGAAGTTCTCAGCAAGCTGCTGCTCAAAACGAGAAGGCAGAAGCACTGGCAAAATTGGTGCATTTCCACAAAACGTTTCATCTTAGAGAAAGAAAGTCGCAGCAAATTTCCTGACTGACTCTAGTGTTGGTCTAAGCTTCCCAGCTGATGCAGTTTACTTGGGCACAGGCTTTTCCAATATCCTGCCTCCTTCAGAGAGCTGCTTTCTGAAGTTCCTCGTGCTTCTTTTGCTGCTGTCACCAATGTTCCCTCTTTGTATCTTCCAAAACAGTGATGTGATCTGCAGAATTTCTCAAGTGCGTTAAAGAAATGATGATGAATAGGGGAGCCAACGTGCGATGATAAGTTAGCTGCCACTTTGCTCATTATTTTTGCTGTGTTGGAAAACCCGCACATGCCAGCCGGTTAAATGAATGGCTCTGTGGTACAAGACATTCAAGCCACAGCAACTGTAAACACGTCCTGTCGTCTTTGTCACCAGTTAAGATTTGTATGTGTCCAGCTGATGTCACCTCTAAGATCATCTAAGCTGCTGTAAGTGTTGGTGGCTCATTTTTGAGATTATAGGGTTCCACTTTCAACAGGGAACACATGATCCTGAAGCAGAATAGATGAGAAAGGCCTCTCTTGCTATTTCCAGACACGCCGTCTAAGTCCAAGTACTATCTGGTTAATTAAAACTCTGTGAGATCTCGAGTCCAAAGACTGCGCTGCACATCTTGCACTCCCTCCCCTCCGAGCCTGCCAGATGTGGTGCAAATATAGGACTTCTCCTGCTCGTCCTCGTTTGTCAGAGACCATGAATGAGGGGGTTGCTCGGATGAGCTGTCTATTTATGGCTCTAAGTGCAGAGTGGGAATGAGAAAGTGCAGGATTACTGGGGCGAGCTGGAGCCTGGCAGCTGTCTGGGAGACTCGGCACACGCGCTTCCAGCCCGGGCCTGGCAGAGGCCAGCAGGTCTGCTGCATCTTCAGCCCTCCCAGCCGCAGCGCTGTGGAAATGTGGGTTCGGCGTTCGGTTGTCTTATTTTAGCTGCCTCTCCCTCCTCCCCTTTCTTTAGCCCTTCCTGGCAGTTCTGGGTCTCTCATCAGCAGAGCGAAAGCAGCGCTGTGGTTTGGGCAGGGCTTCGGTGTGGTCTGCCTGCCCCGAGGGCCTCGCTTGGGCTGAGGTGGTTTTGGGCCCGTCCTTGCGTTCCGGCAGAGGAAGAGGCTGGTGGAAACTCGTTGAGTTCCCCGAGTCCCGGAGGAGCTTTTTTGGATTAAGAGACCCTTCGACGGTCCTCGAGCTTCTCAGCTCTTCCTCCTCCACCCTCCTCGCTGATGATGTTGAAAATGGGATGGGCAGCGTTCCTTTACCACGGCGAGGTGGACCTGCCGCGGAGGACTTACCACCCGTGCCCAAGCCCCGAGGCAGGTGGCCCTCCGGGGCAGAGCTACAAGCTCGGCGTTCGCCAGGGCAGCCCCGCGCCGGTGACCCCCCCCCCGGACTTTATTCTTCTGCTTTCAACGAGCTTTTCTCTCTAGGCAAGATGCTGCCAGGCCAGCCGGTCCAAAGCTGGCTATCTCCACCCTAATGACAGTAATTGCAAATACTAGCGTTAACTCTGAAGGGAGGATAAAATCCCTTTCCTCACCCTGGAGCTGTCAATGAGTCTCCTAATCCAGGCAATAGATTGTAGGCTCTGATACACACGGGTAACTCACAGTTTCCCCTGGTTTTATTGAAGGAGTAAATTGCCTTTTTTGGTGGAAAAAAGCTGTGAGGAGCTGGCCTTCTATGCTCAAGTCGTTCAGTCCCAGCGCACCGTGCTTGGGATGCTGAATTTAACGCCTCCCACCACAGGGGCCTCTTCTAAACCCTGAAAATATCTGCCCTGCTTTCCCTTCCCCTACGGCATTTAAAATTTAGTGTGGTCTTGGGCTGCTACTGGCTAAAATCCTCCTGATGCTCACTTTCTTTTTTTAATAACGGAGGGGGGGTTGCGTGTTTTCAGCTCTGACAGACGAAGCACAGAGCCCAGTGAAGATCAGTATGTGCAAAGCGCTGGTGTCAACAGCGATACGCGCGCCAGCAAAGCTCCGCGGCTCGCGGGCTGCTCGGGAGAGGCTCATCCGCACGTTTTACAGGTCCCCATAAAACCGGCCGTCTCTGGCGTTTCTCAGAGATGGAGCAGGAATGCGCTTGAATAAATACGGGACCATCTGACAAAGGCATCGTTATTTTAATACCACCACGGCTGTCGGTTTGGAGCTCCCCTAGGGCTTCTCCCCCAAGCTCAGAAATGAAGGCATCTTTCCAAATGCCCCTGTGAAATAGGGATATTTGCTTTCTTTTTCCCCTCAGGCAAGGAAATGGAGCTGGAAAGGGGTTGCATTGGTGCCGGTAGGAAAGAGCACATGGGGCAGAGGGAGCTCGGCTGCTTGCTCGGGGTGGCAATGCCAGCAAGGTGGTGGCACGCGGGTCATGTCCGATGGTGCCAGAGCTGCAGCTCCGTGGGCACTTTGCTGCCTTTGCACTCACTCCCGGCCTCGTTCTTCTTCCCTTCGTTCTTCTCCCCCCAAAACGGTGCGGTGGAGATGCCCGCGGTGGACTCACGCCCAGCTGCACTCGCTGCTGTGCGGGGAACACCCGTTGCGATATTAACTCAACCGTACGTTTCCTAACAACCTTCTAGCCGGAGGAATGATGTATGGAGAGGCAGCCGGCAATCTGAAAGGTGCATGCGGGAATGGAAGATTAATCAGGAACCGGGAGTTACTTGCTCTGGATAAGGAGAGGAGCTTAGAATATAAATATTGGTACAGATAATAACAGCGGCGGCGACACTTGGGAAGGGGAAGATGGATCGCCAGCTATTAGTGGGCATTATTACAGTAGCTGCAATGTATCAGTCTGGGAGAATGGGAATGATACATCATGCCAGTGCATTTATTTAAACCCCTCAAACTTTTATTAAATAAATCTGTTTTTAAAAATAGAAAGAACTGCATTTAGAAGAGAAATAGAGCCCACTTTTGCAAATATATGTGCATCTGCTGCTCAGTGGTGAGCGTATAATACAGAGATACTGAGTGTTACAATTTGAGCAGAGTTTTACGCCTAAATATTTGTATGTAATTAATACTCATGTTGAAAGAGACAGCTCGTAAAATATCAGAAAGCTGTTTGATATTCCAGTGCTTTGCACAGTCCTGATTCCAGGAGGCTGACTTCAGTGGGAACCATTAGCAATCAGCACCTGTACGTCTAAGCTCCAACACTGTTATTTTTAATTAGTATTTATTATGGGTTGAATTTTCAAAAATGCTCTGTGACTTAGGCGCCCCTAGGGGCATTTGTATAGGCTCCGATGACTATTAAGTACCCAGCACCATCAGCTTTGGATGAAAGTTGGGCGTTGCGTCTCGTCAATGCCCTTATAAAGTATCTGCTTGCAAGGGCAGCTCCTGGGTGACTTGGCCAGTTCTGAAAATGTGACTCTGTTGCTTGATCCGGCCGTGCTGTAAAGGTTGTTGTTGGGATCTGTGCGGCGCTGCAGCCCCGTGGGGCCAAGCATCGCGGAGCCGAGTCTGAGATGTCCGTACGGTGAGACCTCGGGCACCGGCAGCACCTGCTGTTGGAGGCGATGGGCGCTATTCTGGTTTGACGTGCAGGTCCCTGCCCACGCGAGGGGCCCCGGTAACTCTGGTGCCTCTCTGTGCGTGCGCAGCAGTCCCTCAAGGCATGTTGGTAGCATCAAGTGGGGCTCGGGTGCTTTTCCACCAGCAGTCATGTGGAGGTAGGGTAGGGGTGCAGCAGGCACTTGAGGGCCGCAGCTGTGAAGGTGGATGCTGCACCGTTCGCACCCCGTTTTGTGCCAGGCATGAACAAGACGTCACAGCGACGCAGAGAGAAGCCATCTCCTCACTCCTTGTCGTGTCCCACCGGGGCTCCCTTCCCACCCAGGCCCCTCCGCTCGCTCTGAGGGAGTCCCCGCTAGTCTGGGAGGTGTTAAAAATGAACCTCGGTGGCGATCAGAACAGAGGTTGTGTTTTATGGGAGCTGGAACATCACCTAGTGAAACCAGATCCAGATGTGTTAAATATTTATGTGATCTCCAGCGCGGAGGAGTAGTGGGCCGTTGCTCAGGGCAGCTGCCGAGCCCAAGCCCAGCTCCGGCACTAGCGGGGCAGCTCACTGGCACCTGCTCTTCACGCGAGGGTCCACGAAAGGTACCCGAGAAGGGTGCACATGGTCAGCACGGTGCCGTTCACGCTGGGAGAGCTGCACATTCAGAAAAACTTTACTCTTGATCCTTTGCAACCTCTCATTTTCTGCTGAGCAGATTGGCCCCAAGTTTGGGAAGAGGAGTGGGGGGGAATCCTGGGGAGATAACGCAGGAGAGTGCGGACGTCTACGGAGGCAGGTGGAGATAGCCCGGGCTCGGCGGTGGGCTCAGCCGGTCAGAGGGTCCCGATAAAGCCGGAGCGATGCCTCGGCTGCGGCACCAGCTCCTATCGTGCAACATTTTGCCCCTTTGCAGCAGGGTTTTTATTATTATTATTTTTATTGTTGTGATTATTCTCCCTCTTTAGCGGGCGCAGTTGTTCGGTGGCCCGATCGGGTGACAGCGAAGGCGCCCTCTTTATCATCGCTAAATCGTTCTCGTTCTCATTCCAGCGAACATGATCTGGGGGAGGATATTTATGACTGCGTCCCCTGTGAAGATGAAGGCGATGATATCTATGAAGATATCATCCGAGTGGAAGTTCAACAGCCCATGGTAACAATTTATATGCATTTTTTAAAGCTATGGCTTGGTGGGAGGGGAAGGGGGAGGATAAAATTAAATAAATAAGCGATCCACCAATGAAGGGTAGCGAAGCGAATCCCCATGCACCGTTCCTCGAAGCCGAGCTGCCTCACGACGGGTAGAAGTAAGCCGGAGTTGGGGCAGCGCTGGCCCGCGGGATGCTCTGAGGAGCTTCCCAGCCCTTCGCTGAAGAAGCTTGGGGAGGGAAGGGAGACCTAATAAGCCCAAATCATAAAAGATCAGCTAAAAATGGTAATTCCCTGCTGCACCAACGCAGCGCGTCACTCCAGCCCGCTCTGGGGGAGAGGGGAGAGCCAAGGGTCACGCACGCTCCGTTAGCCAGATGTGCATCTCGCCCAGCGCGAGGATTTTTAGCTCTAGGCGAGCGCGGGCAGGTCTTTGCGAGGGGCACCCGCTTTGCGCGGTTATTCCCGCCTGCGTGACTCGGAGCAGGTGGATTCCTAAAGCGGAGGTTTTTGGGGCTGGCCCGCAGGGCACCACATGTCTTCAGGGAGAGGGGATGGGTCCCGACTCCCTTCGTCACCTCGGAAAGCCCTGGCTTGCCGCGAGCAGACAGCACGTTGCCCGCTCCACGCAGCTGCCCCAGCTCTCCTTGCGCTCCTGCCCCGCCGCCCCATGGCCTGCGATGGGCAGCTCCTCGAGGAGCCGTGACATCCGCCGCGGGGAGGGTTTGCAGACGGGTTGGTCTTGGAAGAGCCTCAGAGACCAGGATTTAGACGCGAGTCCCTGAGACCTGTCTCCCCAGCGAAACGGAGAGGGCTGCACTGATTTCTGCTGATGCAAAGCTCAAAGGGAGGTTTTCACCGGAGCGCAAGCTTCCAAATGTTCTCCTTCCCTCTGCTGTCTGCCAGCCCCGGGATTCGTGTAGACTCTAATTACTGTCTCCTGGCCGCAAACAGCGGCTGACAACAGTACATAACTCGCTGTAACGAAGCAGGATAAATGGACAAGTTCACTGATCAATGAAATCCCCTGAGCCCGACCCGTGACTGTGCTGCACGAGGTGCTCGGAGGTGCGGGAAGGCAGGCTTGCGCTCCATGAAGCCCACGAGCCCGGCATTGAGCCGCGCCGTTGCCTGCCTGCTGGGTTCTCACCAGCCCTCGTGCCCTGTGGCCCCCGTTGACTCCCGGTTTAATGGGGATCCAGGTCCCGGTCTGGCTGTGAGCGGTACAAGGACCGTGGTGGTGCTCGTTGAGGCGTCTCATTGCTTCAAGCCATGTCTGCAGCTCCCTTCGCTCCTCTAACGCGTGGCTGCAGGGAGCAGCAGGGCACAAAACCTTCCACCGATCTATGTCAAAGTGCAGGGGCTGTTTGGAGCCACCAGCATCAACGCTGAAGTCAACACCACTCCTTGGCCACTGGTGTTTTTACCGTTCTGTCAGCAGTTGCAGAAGCCGATTCGCCCAAGAACTGACCCTTGGGAAGTTTTTGGTGGAAATTTGTTGTATGGAAGGCTAAAATAGGAGAAAGCACCCTTCGTGCGGGACATGCAGGATTAGGGTCAGTGGAATTAGCTCCGAGAGAGTAATTCCTGCCTGGTCTCCTGACTTTTTGCTCCAAGGCCGTAATCGTGTCCGCCTTAATGTCTGTTTCTTGGGTACTGATGGCCAGTGATGGAGTCAATGAAGAGCAGCTGAAGATGTGGCCCCTGGTGTTTTCCTTCCTCTGACTCCCTTTCCTCCTCTTAGCTAAAGAACCTGTTATTGATATAACCACCCACGTTTCTGTCTGAATGCTGGAAATACTTTGGTTGGGTGGGTTGTTTTTTTTTTTTGCCTAAGATGTGTTGCAGTAGGAAGTGTACAATGCTAATTGGTTTCTTGTGTTTCTGCACGCTTCAGATTAGATATATGCAGGTAAGAGACTGATTAAAATACTGGTTTCCGTCTAGCTGATAAAGCTACGCTGGGAGTTATAACTGGGTGTAGAAACGATTTTCGTTCCTCTGCATGATCATTAAAAACCAGTCACTGAATTACCTCCCCGATTCAGAGACTGTGCTAAGGGCACCATCTCCTAACACTTGTCTTCAGCTTCTCTCTACAAACGTAAGAGCTAGAGAAGTGACTCCAGGAGTTGGGGCTTTAAGAAATACATGTATCATCACATCTGACCTAAACTGATGAGAATAGGCAACCCTGGCAGGGGATTTGTATAAGTCTAACGTATTATTTATGACCCATTTAGGCTCTATTGTGAGTTTCTTCTTAAGCAAAAAATAATAGGGGAAAAAACGGTACTTATCTTTCATTTATTCTGCTTTAGCTGCTCTCTTGTAGCTATAGTTCCCTTTGGTGATATAGCTATAATAAAGACCAAAAATGTAATGCTCGCTGTGTCGAAACATACTTGATAGTAGAGCCAGGGTTTCCTTCTAACTTTTTGGAGAAAAATTGTTTCTGCTAACAACAGTTGTGAACAGTATTCTTCTGACTTTCCAAACCTGTGTTTGTTACGAGTTTGCTAGCACTGAAGGCTGAACCAAAGCTCCGCTCCCCGTGAGCAGGTTGCTGGATCACTCCGAACAAATCTGAACAGGCATTATTTTCCCTTTCTCCAGAAAATGGGAATGACAGAAGATGACAAAAGAAATTGCTGTTTGCTAGAAATTCAAGAAACTGAGGCCAAATACTACAAAACACTTGAAGATATAGAAAAGGTAAGAACGGAGCCATTTTTTAATACCACCGCATTCCCCTCAATCGCATGTTAGTCGAGGGCTGGCGGCTGTGATGAGGCAGGGTTGAGGCATTCAAATGTAAAACCGCAAGAGAAGGAGGATGCAGAAAACCCATACGGACAACACGAATGGGCGGCCTGTAGCCACATGAGCCAAACAGCGTGTTTTTTCTGATCGCTGCATATCGGAAAGAGGCCGAGAACCCCCCTGCGGCGCTCAGACGAGCCGTCCTTCCCCATCCCTCGCCCCAGGGTGAGAGGCTCCCACGCCTTGCTCCGCCAGGCCGGTCTCTCCGATAAGACCCGTGCTGGTAGATACCTTATCGCTCTGATTGCCGCTGAATAATTTGAAAGAGGCTCTTTATTCGGGGCATTTCGCAAAAGTGCTGAAGCTGTGCTGACTTGTCATTGAAACTAATTGGATTAAAAGTAACATTTCGCTGCTTGAATTCATGGGTTTTAATTGGTTTTGATGAATTATTGTTGTGCCTTTCTTTTAAAAAATGAACACCTCAGCAAGATAGTGAAGTCGCGGATGCTGCGGGAGCCTGGAGATTGTTTCTATTTGCAGAGTAAAGTAGCAGGAATAAAGAAGGATAATAAAAATCGAGCTGCCGTTTCTAATTGTCCTAATGCTTTTGTTTCCTCTCCTTTTGTTTGCCTTAATCCATTGAAAGTTCTTGCAAAGAAGCTGTGAGAGAAACCAGCACATTAAAAATAGCGTTTCACGTTTTGCAAAGAAATGTTCTAATGTACGGGTTGCTTATGTAAATAGCACTCGTTCTTTGAAAATAAGTACAACACTTCTCTTTCAGCCCAGAGAAAGAGTTAAGTTATTGCTTTGATATGGATTAAAAGAGCTTGCGAAGGCTAAGGAGATTTTTCTGGCGTGCTGTGGGGTAGAAGGTCCTGTATTCGGTGCATTGCATCTGTGTGTGTTGTAGTTACAAGCCATGCAGACATTTCTATTAATATGTATTTGTTCAGCAAGGCATTTCCGATGCAATCATATTATCTGCGCTCTTCAAGGGCGAAATTCCAGCGAGATAATCAAAGAGCTGAAAAGATGCTTCCCTGCTCCGCACGTCTGCAGCTGAGAACTGCCACGTTGTGCAGAAACCAGCAGGTTGATAAAAAGCAAAAGTAAAATAACGCCCAGCGCATGCGCGCATGCACGTACCCCGGGTGGACGTCTTGTGTCTCCTGACGCCTGGAAGTGCCCGTGGGGAGAACCAACGGGAGCTTCGGGTCAGGATAAGCCCCCGGTGTTTCCTCGCATCCTGCCTGGCCTCCCTGGCACAGGCTGGTCTTGACAAACGTGTTGTCGTTCGTCTGCCTTTACGAGCGCTCAGATTCGTTAAAACCTGGCTTCTCCCTGCCAAGATAAATGCAGCCGGTGAAAGAGTGAAAAATATCGTCCTTACGCAGAAAGAAACTTGTTAACGCTTCTCCTTTGCTTCAGTCAGTTTTGTATTTGCCTCTTGCAGAACTACATGAACCCACTGAAGCTGGTACTGACTCCCCAGGACATGGAAGCTATTTTTATCAATTTGGAGGTAACAGAGTAAACACTGTTGCTTAAAGCTTTGCTCTTTTCATGGCAGCTTAGCTTTCTTCCTGCTCAAGAAAGGACTTTGAGATTTCACGTTCGATCCGCGCGTTCATCTGTATCGCTTCAGTCCTCGGTGCGCTGCAGGGCTCGAATGGGTTTAGGAGATGTTCTTTAACACCCAATTAAAGTTGGGGATTATATGAACTCTGTGTAAGAAAATAATTTGATACCAAGGATGTTCCGTGGCTGGGATTTGGACTGTGTGTACTTTAGCTATACTTAGAAATGCTTTGGAAAAATCGTGGACGTCTCTGAATTAAAGCACGGCAGGAAGCGGCGGAAGGGCCCTGTTCCACGCTGCCCGGGAGCTTGGGGCACCTGGGTTTTGTCTCTGGCTTTGCTACTCGACTACTTTTTAATGTTAAGCAAGTCGCTTCCTCTCTCTTAGACTCCCCATTCCCAGAATAGGGCAGAATAGGGCAAAAGCATGAATCCCATCAAAAGCATGAATCCCATCCCTGGAGATTAGCAGCCTCGGGGGGAGGAAGCCACCCGGGGAGCCCCCCGCCGTCTCCTCGTCCGAGGCAGAGACAGGGACGTTGCTCCAGGCCGGCAGGAGCAGCGCAGGTTGGTGCAATTAGGCAGTCAAGTTCCCTAAGGAAAGGTGGCTGGATACGGCCGGTGCCGTTATCAGCCCAGGCACATCGTGTGCCTGAGGGATTCGTTCGCAGGCCAGCCGGCGCTCTGCTCCCCCGCCTGCTCGAGCAGGGCTGCCTTGCGTGGGATCCCGGTCGAAGCCTCCCACCGGACCGAGTAAAGGGAGTTTAATATACATGGAAGTCCTAGCTGTGTTTATCATTGTATAACCTTCTAACTGAATTATAGCTCTGCATTCATGGCGGTTTAGGGCTGTATCTCACTAGAATGACTCATATTAAAAACAGTTAATGGGTAAAAAGAAGAACAGAAAATGACTGCCTAATTAAGTAGCAAATGTGCATTTCTTCAGGCTTTGCATGCACATTTGCTTTGGATGTGTTTAAAGTATTGATTGTTTCTTTGTTTTAGGACCTAATTAAAGTGCACTTCAATTTCCTGAGAGCCATCGATGTCTCTATGATGTCTGGAGGAAGCAGCCTGGCAAAAGTGTTTCTGGAATTCAAAGAAAGGTAAAAGGAAACCCAGTCTGCAGGCAGCTCCGGGCTTAACAAATTAGCATTACTAACTGCAGGGCCCATCTCAGAATAGAAAAGCTGGTTGCAGCCGACCAAGTATTGTATCCTCAGCAACTTAGATGCTCTTGAGCATCTCAGACGTCACTTGGTCCCTCCACTGAAGCAAGCAAATGAAGCTGCAAGTGTGTCGGGTAATCCAGGGCAGAGCAGCCTGTGATGGGATGTTTCCCCTCGCTGATAGTCGGCTAAATCTTTGCTGTGCTCCGCTGAGCCGTGTTGTGGCTCCACGTGGAGGCTTCGGATCTTGCAGGATGCAGGTTCTCTCAGGCTCATAACCTCCCATATGGGACCAGCTATTTTAGAGGCCGAACACATAATGCGTTGACACAGATGTGTCGGAGGGGAATGAAGATGTGCACGTTATGGTTTGCAATGGATGGCTTCTCCTGCAAGCGCCGGTGGGGGTTTGAGGGCAGGTGACGTGTTAGGGTCACTGCTTCCTTTGCAGGGGACTTGGGTCAGGTTAGATCAAAGCGATGCTTCACTGCAGGAAGTCAGGTATTTGGCACTGCTGTGGTCCCGCGCCTATTGCGCGATGAATAAATATAGAAGTTGCTTTAGCGAACATAATAGGTTCTGTGTTTTGGCAGCTGCAAGGAGGAGTGCCCTGGAACATAAAGATAAGGTTAATAAAAGCCTTTAATATCCTTAATATTAATGAAAGGTCTGATTCATTGTGGAATCATGCCAGGGTGTTATTTCACTGTGATTAAACCAGTGTCTAGACATAGAAATGCCATTCAGAAGTCAATAACTGCAGAAATACCATCTGCATTAATAATATGCCGTAAGGTCAGATATTCCGTCATTCACAGTGCCTCGTTTAGAAAGTGAATGTTTTTTGGATTTAAAAAAAAAAAAGTTTCCAAAGAAGAATGCAAATAATTTTAAAACACTCATAAAACTCACGTAGGTGTTTTTGATCTCCTGCCTCCTGGCTGTGCTGGTCCATGTGCGTGCCGGTACCGTCCCCGGGCAGCAATCCCTTGCCGAGACGCCGCAGTCGGAGAGCCTGTGGTCAGAGCAGAGCCGGGCACGTGGGTTATGCACACGTGTCTTTTGGGGACAATTCCAGCGTAAGCTGCTTCCAGCCAGTCCCTTTCACCACTGCAACGCTCCTGCGCTAGGTCGGCTGCAGTAGGAAATCTCTGGGGAAAGAAGAAAAAGTGTGGTGATACCGCTCACATCCCAGGGACCTAAACATCGCGGGAAGCTGCTGCTCACAGAGCCTTCCACTCGCGGAGTTCCTGCAGGAGCAGGATGGATAATGTTTTGCATTGAGTTACTGATAAGCTTGTCCATCCCCATCTGGAGCAATCTGTGCCACGTCTGAACGAAGAGGCCAAACTCTGGAACTGAACCGGCGGCGGCACGGCCCTGCTTCGAGCGTTTTTGCGGCGATGGTTCGGCTCCTCGGAGCAGCACCGGCCCTGCTGCAAGCTCCGGGCTGGTCAACCCTTCAATCCGGCTTGTCCTGGGGGGCTTTTTGCCCCTCAAATGGCAAATTCGATGCTAGTAAAGTGAAGCATTCCCCTCATTGGCTTCTCACTAGTTCTGTGCATACCCTCGAGTCCCTGATTTCCCTGCAATGTGCTCGTCGCTTGAGACGCTGGTCCCCCATTCCCCGGGAAGCCGTTCAGCGCTGTCGCCCTGCTTTGCATGGGAATAGCCGTAGATAACCCATGCCGTGAGTTCTGGAGCTGTTGTGTTGTGGGAGACGGAGGGAATTTATTGCTCTTGGACCGTGGGGTTGTTGCTGGAGTGAATTTAGCATTGTAAAAGCTCTCCCATAATAACTGGGTATAATTCTGCCCTGCTGACGTTGGAGTAATTTTCCCATTAAGCGCAGCGAGGCCGGGATTTCATCTTCTGAGATACGTGGCTGCTTTTTAGGGAGCAGTTGTTTGGAGGTGGCATCTGCAGAGGGCCCCAGGGATGAAGTTTGGAGTATCCTGGTCTGAATAGGGTCCTTTCCTGCATTGGTGGGAAAGGGCTGGCGAGAGATGCTACTATCCCATTTTAGAGAAAGGAAACGGGATTCCCAGGAAGAGGCAATGATCTCCCCTCTCTCACATGGGACAACACCGTGGCCCCACCAAGAAGCGAACGTGCACCCCCGGAGTCCCCATTGGGTCCTTTTATATCAGACCTTCCTCCCGTCTAATGTATCGGTGCCAAACAGCTCTTGCTTCCATACGCGTCCCAGCAAAATGATGCATTGCTTCTCTGCTTTGCAGATTTTTTTTTCTTTTTTTGGAAGGAAATAGTTTGTAAATCTCCCTCTATGAAAGCTGGAGGTTTGAATTTATGCTCCTGGAACGTCTTTGAAACTCTCCGAGTGCTGGCAAGATAGATATTATTGTACACGTTCAGAAGTTGTCAAGGGGAAAAGGCGGAAGAATAATCTGTACTGGCTGCTGCTTCGTCGAGGACTGCGGGTCCCATAAATCTTTCTATTCAATTACCCGCCTGGGTCTGCGAATCCCCCGTTTACGGAGCGACACTGGGGCAGGTGCTCCGAGTCCGTCTCCATCGCGAGACAAGGCTCTGAAATAACGGATGAGTTACAGCAGGTGACTGAATATGTGTCTTATCAGCAGCAATACAGTTAACAGCAAGAAAAGGGGGGAAAAACCCAAACCTGTCGTGCAGGATTAATGAGTGAAATGGTAGAGAAGGGGGAATCCACAGCAAAACTGGACTGCTCGTGTCAGAAGTTTAAATTTACAGCCCAGCGTATTCTTACAGAGCTTCGCTGTGTTTCCAGAGCCTGTGACAACCCACTTCCCCCAAATTATCCGGTCTCTTGATCTCAGGTAGGTCCCTGTGGCCCTTCCTGCAAAGAGCAGGCGACCTGCGCTGCTGAGCGCCTGCAGCTTTCGTGCGTGTTTATCAGACAGATGTGCCCTTGGGTTTTAAGGGGACTTGAAGCCTCTGTTTCTCCGATGCAGTGCAGATAATTCTGGACGCTTCTCAAGATCGAGGTGTTTCTTCGCTTCATCCTGATTCAGTAAAATATCCCCAAATCGTCAATGCGAGTGGCACAACCATGGTGGTGGCAATTGCTTTGTGGGGCGTGAGCAGGTGTGACTTGGGAGACAGAAGATTTGTTCAGGAGTATTTATGGATACGCAGGCTTTAGTGCTGGCAAGGTCTGGTGACAGCCGTGTTTGGAGAAAACTCGCGGGAACTAGGCTGTTGTTGCCGTTTGGTTGGTCTTTTTTAGCTCTGAGCCTCCGCAAACGCGGGGAAGCGGTTTGCTCGCGACGCGTACACGCTCTGCTTTTGCAAACCGTAACGCTAATGTGGCATAACGAGAAAACTAGAGCATTGCAGTCGGGGAGGTGCAAGGTCTATCAAGACATCAAGAGGATTACGGCGCCTCTTGTAATCTCGAGAAAAAGCCGACTTGCAGCTGAAGGGCGATGCACTGAGGCGTGCGAGTTGGGCCGTGGCAGTCAGCAGTGGTTCAGTGCTCACCCCCTTCCACGCCGTTTGCCAAATCTCCAGCCCCTCGTTTAGTCCGGGCAGGAGAGGGCTGAGCCAAGCCCAGCGTAGGACGTAATGTGTATGTAATGGTGCCGTTTGTGGAGCTGCTTCATAATCCACTGCTGAGAAAGGTCTTTCGGTTTGCGGCCGAACTTCTATTTATTGATGTGGCACTGTGAAAATACAGATCTTGCAGGAGCGGGTGTTTAAATGCATCATACTTGTAAGCACGATAGGTTCAGCAGATGCTGATCTGGATCTAAATAATACTTTCTTTGGGGCAGAGACTTTCCTTTGGGTTTGCACAAGTGATTTCTTGGCCCGGTTTCGGGGCACGCAGGAGAGAAAAACATATTTAAAAGGAACTTGTCTGCAGAGAGGGATTTGCTGTCCGCAGGGCAGGAGATAGGCAGGCAGCCCAGCCGGGCTTTCCAGTAACTGCTCGTTCGAAAGAGGAAGGAGGAACGACCGGTTTCCGGATGGGACCTGATCCAGGGCCTCTCCCTGAGCGTGCACGGAAATGCTGGAGCGACGGGAGCAGCGTCGCGCTAGCTGTGCTCCATGCAATTGCGGTTTTATCTGGTCTCCTGCGGATGAAGGTGGACGTAGGGCGATGTGGGGCCGGGGCTGGACCGGGGCCGGGACTCTGGCACCAAGACGACGAAGGATGAGCCTCCGTGCTCCCTAAAGCGGGGCTCGGCCGGCCAGAAAGCCCCTTCTGCTCACCGTGAGCCCAGTCCCCCCAACGGGCTCCGGCTTGGGGAACATCTAAAGACTTAAACGTTAAAGACTGGGGTAGTAAAAGAGTGTTAATACTTCGCTAAGCAGTTATGGGTGGGAATAGCTGTTTGCCTTGTAATTTCACCATACATGCGCATATATATATATATATTTTTTATAGCAGGTTATAACGGCCAACAAGTGTTTCTGATTAAATTTGTGATTTTTTTTCCCCCCTCTCAGGCTCTTGATTTATGGCAAGTACTGCAGCCACATGGAGTACGCCCAGAACACCCTGAATCACCTCCTCGCTAACAGGGAGGACGTGCGGCAGAAAGTGGAGGTGAGCGGGCGGGGGTGTCGGGATGGGGCCGGGGGCACCCGCGCAGCAGCTCTCTGCGCCTCCTTTCCGGCGCTCGCGGTGCCGCTGGCTTTTGGAAGGGCTGCGGGCACTGGAGGGGGGTGGAGGTGCTCGACTTGGCGGGAGACGGGAGGGATTTGGGATGAGTTTGTGCTGTTGAGGCACAAAGGGAATGGAGAGGGAAGAAAGCTCTAGTTTATGTAGTTGTGGTCTCTTGCTGGCCCCTTTCTCTGTCCTTCCTGTCCCACCTAATTAAAACAGGCAGCTTGGTTTGGGGTGTTCAGGGGCTGCTTTGCTGCCGGGAGCATCCCCGTTAGCTGGTTTAGTAGCGGGAAAGCCCCGAAGGCCCGACTAACCAGCCGGTTATCTCCATCAACCACAACCACGAACGGCTGGGAAGATCTTCTAAAGGAGACTTGGTTCGTCGCCGCCAGCCTTGTCCTTCCCCGCGCGTAGCGCCGCGGCTCGTCGGCCGCAGGGTCGCCGCGGAGGCCCGGTGCGGGCTGCGAGCGGGACTCGCTGAGCATCCTGTGTGCCGTGCCTGGATCGCTTTGGAGCTGTGCAAGGAGACCGCAGCCGCTCCGGAGCCGTGGAGATGCGTGTTGCAGCTCCGCTAAGGGCTTGCTGCTACTGCGGCGCCCAAGTGCTCCCAGCTTGTCTTCAGAGCACCCTTCTGCGAGAGGGGAAGTGGTTTGGAAGATGGGGAAGCAAAAGAACCAGAGAAATCAAGGGCTGGGTCCTTGCAAGCATCGAGCGTCTGAGAGGCAGGACCCCACTGGCTTTCCCAAGGTCACGCACCGCGTTCGTGACACGGTCGGAGGTGAACCCGAGTCTCCAGGCGAACGCCCTGGTTCTCCTCTGTCCTCCTTCCTCAGTGTGAGGGCTTAGTGTAAATAGGGTCTGATCGAGATATTAAGTAAGTCAAGCCCCAGAAGGGATGCGTTGTTTGAGCTGCTGTTTTTTTCCCAGCTTTAATTCCCAGCTTTGGTCTTGATGCTAATCTGAATTTGCTGGGCTGTCTGTGCCCAGCCTTGTTTACCGCAAACACACTTTGATCCTCCGTGCAAAAGCAGCAATACAATTCAAGGATAAAGCTATATATTTACTAATTTTTCTTCTATTGTACCCTTGATTTTGCATCAAAATATCATGATGTGAACTGCATCCTCGTGTCACCTCAGCTAATCTCTCTGGGGGAGCTGCTGGAAAGGGTCTCAGCCAGCACAGCAGTCTCGTATTTAAATGGGTCTGTGCTAAGGTAATAGTCGCAAAACTTCGTGCGATCACATTAGCACATCTTAATGACTTAATCCTTATCAGCCAAGCCACAGCAACTGTCTGCGTGCTTGCTGCTAGCCCCTTGCAAATAAAATGCATTAGCTCAAACCATTGAGGAGGTGAGTTAAGCTAATGTGTTTCATTTGACATTTCCAGAGGTCTAAGAGCACGCGTGTGCTCTCCTAATGAGCAGCATCTCATTTAGCTGAAGTAGCTCGGTTGTACGAAAATGTCTGTTTTAGGGTCCAGACCCTACGTTTTATTTGTAGATGACCTCGGCAGTTTGGGCCCTGGCAGCGGCTACCTGCATGCAGAGACTGAGAATGGTCTCGCGTCAGAACTGCGGTTATAGAAGCAAAACATAACATTAGGACATTTGAGGCTTCTGTTGTGGGGGGCAGTTGTTTTCCCCCAGCTACTTCTTCGCTATTGATTTATTGATTTCTTTAACAGGAATGCACGCTAAAGGTTCAGGATGGGAAATTCAAATTGCAAGATTTGCTGGTGGTTCCGATGCAAAGAGTTTTGAAATATCATCTCCTGTTAAAAGTAAGTGTTTCAGCGTTAACGCTTCTCTCCAGCTGTCATCCTCACCGAAGCATCTTTTGGCTTTTACAGTGAAGGATGAATCATTGCCAAATGCAGAGTGAGGGGATTTTTCCCTTCAAATGAAATAATTACTAGAGCTGTTTAACGCGATATAATATTTGTGTCGTCTCTTCAAGTATGGTGACCCAGGGTAATTCCGCACTTGTTAGCCTGAGAGGCAGTTAATGAATATAAAATAAGCTTGCATATAATCTGATTACGTGTGAAATTCCTCTCGTCAACTCCGCGTAACAGATCTCTCGAGCACCGGCAGCTCGGCGCGTTCCCCGCTGGTGGCCGTAGCTGCGGGCGGCTCGGCCGCGCGCTGCCGTTGCTGCCAGGCTGCAGCGGGCCCAGCGACGTGGGCCGCCTTCCTCACGCTCCCGCGCTGCTTTTTGCAGGAGCTGCTCAGCCATTCGTCCGACCGGCCGGAAAAGCAACAGCTCAAGGAGGCCCTGGAGGCGATGCAGGTAGGGGAGGGCGAGGGCAGCGCCGCGGCGGTGCTTTGGGCTGCGCAGGGACTTGGATGAGACTTAGATGGAGAAACGGTCTCGTAGCCCGAAGGGAGGAGACTTCCCCTCCTTTAGGACACACGGACGAGTACGGATTGCTGTTTAATGGGATTGCTTCGCAGCAGACCTGTCGTCCTCCCTGTTATCCGCCTCCTTAAGCATCTGGGGAAACTGATGTTTGTTGACAAGTTGGGACTTTGCGCTAATTCCTGTTGTGTGTAAACGTGCCGTGCCAGGTTTGGCTCTGGTTTTTGCTAGTGGAAGCCTGGAGGAGCTCCAGCTGCATCGGTGAGCCGGGAAGTGTTGCAGAAATCAGGCTAGTGCCTGGGTCCGGGGGGAGCAGAGCCGCCTACGCACTGCGCCATCCAGCCGCTGGCTGGGAATCCTTTTAGCCACATGTTCTTTCTGTAAGACGATAATACCTTTTCCACAAATGAAGAGTTTCTGTGGCAAAAATTTATTTTGTTTAAATATTTTTTTGAGCTTTCAGCCCAAAACCCCCAGGATCCAAGGAAAACCTTCTGCAAAAAAACAACAAAAAAATCATCCAAATGTTTTCTGGCTTGGCTATGTCCCCCCATGCACACGCTGAATTCACAGCGGGATCATCATCAGCAGAATCTGACTTTAAGATGATGGCTAAATCCAGGTTTTCTCTCTTGAGAACACTGAAGGATTCATCCCTGGGCTCCCTTTGTTTTCTGAGGTCACTCTCTTTGTTTTCCACCTCCGAGGCTCAGCTTTTAATGACACTGCATTTCCTAGCACTTACATAAGTTTGACCTTTTTAGCCATTATCCCTGCAAGCCCATGAATCCAGAGTCAATATATAGGTTGTTTTAAAGTTAAGGTTGTTTGAAGGACGTTGCATTCTCAATCCACTACTGCACAGTACGTGATCGTGGCTTTGCCCAAATACGCTTGGCGAGGGGAAGTACAGCAGTGATTTCCTTCCATGCCAAAAATCACCTCTGTCCCCCAAACATCCCCCAAAGCTGGTTTCTGTTGAGTGAGATACCCCGCAATACCAGTGCTAGTAAGTAATCGTATACAGTCTGGCTGCACTACGGACTCAGCATTTTTTGCAGGAAGCTGCAAAAAAAGCCATCAGAGAGGGTTGTCTGCTTCCATTGCCCCATCGTCAGGAGAGCACGGATGCAATTCAGACTGCGTTGGGCTAGCCAGCGGCATAGGAAGCAGCGCAGTTTGATTTTTAATTGATCTGCGAACCAAGGCTTAACTTAGAAGTAATGTTTTTCATCAAGATTGCAGCCTTTCTGTCTGGTGTGCTGGTAGACGTCTGACATTGCTGCCGTCTGGTGTGGGAGAGCCGTGCAGGGGGTCTGAATATCTACAACCAGAGCTCCGTTTCCCAGAGGGATTTACCTCCCTTTTACTTTGCACGTTTGCTCGTTTGCACAAGGCGCAGAGGCAGGATTTGCACCACGGGCACAATTGCACGTGTGGGTATTTGGCCCGTGCATCGTCCCTCAGCTTGAGCGCGCAGCACCAAGCGCCCAAGCGACAGCGGGGGCGAGGAAGGTCCCCTGCTAAATTCTGCAGACCCAGGTTGCACGTTGCTGTCGCTGTTGCAAGTCCCTGTAGATCCTGGGCTTGCATTTCCCCTTCGTGCGCGAGAGGGTCTTCTGCTCCGCAGATGGAAGCAATGGCAACGCTCCGCTTAGGTCTCACGCGCGCTGACAGGGGACGCTGGCCTCGCTTCGTAAGGCTTTTGGTTTTGTCATTCTTCATAACCATCCCTGCCACTGGCTCGGTTGGGTATTGTGTGATGTTATAGGTATTGTCACTTAGATCTGCGATTATCATCTGTGATTAACCTTCTTGTGTTGGGAAGCTGAGGAAGGGCTGAACCTGAGGGGGTGTCTTAAAAAATTCCACATTCAGATTTAATCCAAGGTGACAAAAGCTATGGTCAAGAAAAAGCAGGCAGGGGCCAGATAAGAAGCATACAGGCAGAGGAAATGTGATCCTGAGGATGTAAGAAGTTTTTTTAGTGGAAAGCATAGGATTCTCTCACTTTGGGTCAAAATTTGGGTAAGCAGGGAATTTCTGCAGGCGGAATAATGTCTGTTGGGAGTCTCCTGATTTTACAAAATAGCATTTGTATGGTTGGAGATGTCGGTGATCCAGGGGTGCTGGAGACGTGGCTCCCGCGATGGGTTCGGGGTGCTCCTGCGAGGTGTTCCGGGAGAGCAGACCGCGAGCGTCCGAGCGCTCTCGCCTGCTGAGCCCCGACGCCGTGAGCGCGTGAGACGCAAACGGGACAGCGCAAACGGGGTAGCGTGCCTGTTTTGCCGGCAAAGACTAGCTCGTCCCTTTTGTATCCAGAGGGGAAGGTGGTAATTCTGGCGAAGAAAGCTGCAAGAGGAAGGAGAGCGGGCCGGGGAGCGTCAGCGCTGCCGGAGCCTGTCTGTGCTGCCTGCGCAGGGCCGGATTCCCGTATTGCCCTCTTCTGGGAGATGGGGAAAATTGCAGCATCCGCCTGGTGAAGCTGTGCAAAGGGAAAAGGGGCAGGGGACGGGGACGGTTTGCACCCACGTCGCAGGAGGCAGAGCGGGAGCACGGCGCTGCCGAGCCGCGTACCAGCGCGGCGCTTGCAGCCGGCTCGTGTGCCTGCTTCTGCCTAGTTTTAACTGATGGGGTTTTGTTTTCAATTCCGCAGAAATATGTTGAGCCGCTTTTCCTTTTCTGCTGGCAAAGCCTGTGTTTGCGACGTCCTAGGCTGCTGTTGTAATTCTTGCGGGGCTGCTTATCTGCCCTGTTCCTCTGTTGAGGGAAGGAGGGGATGTGTCTTCAGGGAACAGGGGTCATGGGTTTTCTTTTTTAATAAAAGTACTAATTTTGTCTGGAAAATACAAATCAATGTTCACTTTTCTCTTAAGGACTTGGCCATGTACATAAATGAAGTAAAGAGAGACAAAGAGACTTTAAAGAAAATAAGTGAATTTCAGAGCTCTATAGAAAATCTGGTAAGTTGGACAATCCTCTCTCCTCCCCCTCCCAGCTTCCCTTTGATCATTATTCTCATTTTTGCTTTTTCAATGCCGTTGTTACTGAAGCCAGCGTGCCACCTAAGAACGATGCTCGTGTGTTTGGGCAGCCCCGTATCTTTGACGCTGTTTTTGCTGGCAGTCCAGAAATGGTTGCTACATTACAAAATCAATTTGGCTGTGAAATAAGGCGGCTTTTGCTGGTGGCGTTACACTGAATGTTTCTCAGACTTTTTCTCTGTGTCACCAGTGCAGGGGGACCCAAGGATTCCCCAGATAAACTCTCAGGCATCTGCTTGCTATTTAAAGCAGGTTTGCTTTCGCTGCTACGAGGATAGCGAGGCTGACTAAATGTTCTGACGCTCGAAAGCATACCGAGGCACGTTTGGAGAGGAATGGCACGCGTGACACGCACGTAATCGCAAAACCTCGGCCAGATAGTTTGAGGAGAAGCTCATCTCCCAAACTCCCGAGGCCTCGGGCGCCTGATCTCGTTACTGCTCGTCGACCGACCCCAGCGACCGAGCGAGCGCTCGCATGCTTTTAGCCCCGAGCAAGCCCATTAGTTTAATATTCAAGGGAAGGGCTTCAAGCTAATGAGTTTTTTCCCGCATTTGCCGCGGAGGGTGGTCAGCTGCGGTGGCTCAGCTGGTCTGCGGCAGCGCTTTACCCCGGGGTGCTGCAACGCGGCGTCTGGCACCTGCGGTGCTTTCCAGGGGGCTGAGCTGGAGCTGCCCACCCGGAGGACTTCCCGGAGGAGTCATGGGGGGGTTTTGTTGTTTTAAGTCTTGACTTCATTTGAAAGCTTCCAATTGATGGTTATTTAGCAGGCGGAGACAAAATTCTTAATTTCAAGAGAAACCTGCCAAAGTTCTCGGGTGGGATGCGGGCCGTTCCGGCTCGCGGGTTTTGACCGAAGCAGTCGTGCTCATCCTGCTCCGTGTGAACAATTAGACATCACGCTCAATAAAAACGGGAATGTAAACGGGTGCATTAAGCAGCCGCTTTTCTTCCTTGCGGCAGACAGAGAGCAGGTTTGACGCAAAGATGAAACGTTAGCAAAGCCGTCGCTCCCGTCTGCGGAGCAATCCCACTCGGTGGTTGGCTTCGTCGTGCAGGGCCGGCAGTTGTGGACTGCTCTGTGTTGTGTATACAGAGCCCACATGGCACAGCAATGAAATAACTACAGCCTATACACACAGCTGTTTAAAATATTTATTTTTCTGACCAGCTTCACAATTTTTTTTTTTTTTTTCCTGTAAGGAGAGCTGTGTAAGTGGAATGATTCATATGGCTCAGTGGCGGTACTGCATTGAGTAATTTTTGCAATGGCTTTTGAGCTGACAGACAGACTGACCAAAACCCTGGGTTGGATTCCAGCCTTCCCAGAACCTCCAGTCTTGGGTCAGGATGGGAGTCAAAACTATAAGAGCCCTCATTCCGGTTTTGTAGAAAACCCTGTAAAAATGGCTTATTGCATGGGGATTTTGCTTTCTAGATCCCCAATCTTGCAAGAATGCTTTGGTTTCTGAGCCTTGCCCCGAGACCCCTGTTGTGGTGCATCAGCCGACCCAGAAGCTATCCCAGGCCCACGTCACCCCTCGGTCCCGGTCTGACCCCCCACGGCAGTGGTTGTGCATGGGACTCCCTTTCGGTGCGGGTGGTGCTGCTCGCGTCAACCTTTGCAGCTATGGACAGGGCTGGTGGTGATGCCCCTGGCACCGCGTGGAGGGAGAGCTGCTCCTCCACGGGCGGGGGTGTGTCCCTGCTATGTGCCGTCCCGCCACGTTTGGATACATTTGCGTTTTGGGGTATTTCCGACCCAAACTCCAGCCCTGGCTGTAAATCTCAGTTGTGCTCTGCTTTCTGCAGCAAGTGAAACTGGAGGAATTTGGGAGGCCGAAGATAGACGGGGAACTGAAGGTCCGCTCCATAGTAAACCATACGAAGCAGGACAGGTGAGTGAGCAATGGCATTCTCCTAAAAAAACAAACAAAAAAAAGTGATACAAACAGCTGAAAGCACCATCAGTGTAAAATTATAGCACAGTTAGAGCATTTAACTGTGCTGGCTGGGGAAGAATGTCTGTAGAGCTCCCCAAGTGCTGTCCTTGAAAGGTGAACTTAATTAGACATTTGACTGAACTGCTTGTTTCTTTGCTTTGGGCAGGTATTTATTTTTATTTGATAAAGTGGTGATCGTCTGCAAAAGGAAAGGATACAATTATGAGCTGAAAGAAATTATTGAGCTGCTCTTCCACAAGATGACTGACGACCCTATGAACAACAAGGACATTAAAAAGGTAGGTGGAACAGGGGCTAGCTCTGCTGGAGAGCGTGTTGGAGCTGTTTGGCCCAGTCCTCGGGTAGCGTATTCCCATTAGCCTTTTAAAGCAGAAATAGAGCTTGCAAAAAGCTGGAAAAAAAAGGCTCAGATTTCAGGGCAGCCTTTCAGAGAGTTGGGAAATGTTTATTGATGCAAGGCTGGGCTCGGTCCTCTGACCTCCATCCTTGCAAAACAGCCGTGAAGAAGTTGGAATGATTTGACTAAGCGAGCGGAAGCTGCTCCCTGCTTTCTGCCCAGCTGGCAGCGAGGGACCGGCGGAGAGCACACGTCGGGCGGGGTGGAGAGGAGGGCAGGGTGTCCAGACGCTCTCGTTCCCGAGAGGCGCTGGGTGGAGGAGCTTGGAAAGGCCGTGTGAGCGTTGCCGACCGGTCTGCCAAAATCAGCGCTCAGAGAGCGCGGCTGCCACTGCAGGAACGTTGTTCTGCCGGTGGGTTTGGACTTGGTCGGCAGCCGTAAAGGAAGACTGGCCTCCCAGCAATGAATTGAGCAGGGACCTCTTAGGTTAATGGCTGCATCCACTTCTGTGCTATGCAAGGAGGTATTGTACAGATGGGATAAGTGACATTTGGGCAAGAACAACCAATTTTGCTACTTGGATGCTGAAGAAATGCTGCTAGCTTTGTGTTTTAATGAAATATATTTCCACTTTGCTCTCTTATGCTTCCTAGTCTCATGGAAAAATGGTAAGCAAAGCACGCAATTTTCTCTCCTATTTTTCTGTGCAATGCTGTGATGAGACAGCCAGAACATATGTGCACTGGGCAGGTCAGATGTTCCTTCTGGGCTGTCACTTGCTGTCAGGGAGACATATAATGGCTGGGGAGGATCCACTGGAGCAGAAAAATCTGGGTTCTCTCATCTGCCACCATACAATCCTATCTGGCCCTGGTGAGCAGTGCAGAGCCGATCCAGGCATCATTTGTTGTGATGTGTTATAGAAATATAGAGGTATTTTTCCTCCTTCCTTACTGTTATCTTTAGAAAGGTTCAATAGCCCTTGAGAAGTAAAGAAGGGGGAAGTCACTGAAACCAACCGTTAAGATGCCTGAATAAAAGTGCCGCGAGTTTTGTCGCTCGGGCCTTCGGGGTGCAGCGGTCCATCAGTTCTCTCGTTATCTGTTGCAGTGGTCATACGGCTTCTACCTAATTCACCTCCAAGGAAAGCAGGGCTTCCAGTTCTTCTGCAAGACGGAAGAAATGAAGAGGAAGTGGATGGAGCAGTTTGAAATGGCAATGTGAGCGTGGCAGGCTGCTGTGACCCAGTCACCGAGCGCAAGGGCAACGGTGTCTGGGACTAGCAGAGCCCAGCTCCGACAGTGGGGCCCTGCACAAGGGAGTTCGGTTCCAGCACGGAATCACCCACCCTGAGCATTTGCACCAAAGCGCGAGCGGGTGCATGTCTGAACCGACATCCGTGGTAATTGCTGTGGTGTAAGGGATGGATGGGTGAAGCACTGCGTCGTGCTAGAGTAAAACGTCCCCGAAGGAGGGTTTTCGCTGCAGGGAGCTACTCCTGTTCAGGATAGGGGTTAGCCCCACGCTGACCTGCACCGTGGGTGGATCTGAGGTATTGGCTGACTCAGGCGAGGGCCAAAGCCATGAAGCTGAATATGCAAAATCTTCTCTCTATACGGTTGAACCCTGAGTTCGCTTTCCCACTTGATTTCCTATCAGTCCACATGGTTTCCAAACTTTGACTGAAATGCAGACAGCAACTGCTGTGGCAGATAGCAGGGTGCCGAATGGCTCAGAGGGGCAGGTTGATAACCCCCTTGTCCTCTTATCCCTTAGGTCCAACATAAAGCCAGAGAAAGCCAATGCAAATCACCACAGCTTTCAGATGTACACATTTGAAAAGACCACCAACTGCAAAGCATGCAAGATGTTCCTAAGGTGAGCAATATCTTTGTAGCTTTTCTGCATCAAAGTCTTATTAAAACGTGCAAAGAAAATCTCAAAGCCGGGACTGAAATTAAGACTTTCTGACTTCTTTTCTGCACAGAGGGACGTTCTACCAGGGCTATCTTTGCCCAAAATGTGGAGCAGGCGCTCATAAGGAATGCCTGGAAATCATTCCCCCCTGCAAGATTGGTAAGTTATTTGACATCCTTAGCAGCTTATGACGAGATGAATTTATGCGAATGATCTGAAAGATTCTCTTTAAAAAGCTCTGTCAGCTTTTCACTAAGCACGTAACAAAATCTGAGCACACTCCCCACCCGTTTCCCAGGGCTATAATTCATAATGGCTCGTGGTTTAAAAAAACCAAACAAACCAAAACCCAAAAAACAAACAGTTGAGTCCCACGTATTTGAGAGGACTACGGAAACTCCGCGTACTACATGGGATGCATCAAGCCCTCTAGCAAACTGCAAGGGTGTTTACCAGAGCTGGCTGATGATTTCTTCACCAGAAAATGTAGGTTATCTGAAAGCAGGAGGACATGCTCCAGGTCTACCAGGGACAACACTCGTGATGAGAACGAGAGGCCTCATCTCCAGTTCCCAAATAGTGCTGAGGTGTGGGAGGCAAAGTTTAAGTCCTTGAGCTGAACGAGGCAAACCTCTGACTCATGTTTTTGTCTGATAGCCCTGGCTGCTGCTCTGAGCTCTCTGCCATGGGGGGAGAGCTGCAGTGGATTGTCACGGAGAAGCTTTGAGAGGTTTTGGGTAGGGAGTGAAATGGGGAATAAACAAAACCTCAAAACTTTGTGCAAGATGAGAAAATGTCCTTGTCCAGTTCCAGTCCCTCCCCTGTGTTTTGCAAGCCGGGGAAAGGGGCACTGACTTGAACTGGTGGCAGAGCTACCCCCAGCCTCCTGCTTTTTGCCTCTTTGTTCAAGATGTTTAAGCGTTGATGGCAGTTTATTGGTACCAGTAGTGTCAAGACAAGCAGAAAACGGGGTCTGTTGCCTTTTAAATTAACCACTTATTTCACTGTTTCTCTTGTAGGTTCTTCAGCAGAGCAGGTACGTTGTGTGATGGCCCTTTTCACATCTCCTTCTCTCCCGGGGGAGCGTCCGTGCCCTTGCTGGGCTTGGTTGCCGCGGTATGAGCTCTGCTCCCTGCAGGAGGCCGGCACAGGTCTCGGGAGGTCCCAGCAATCGGCAAGCCAGGTTTAGAGATGGGCATCTTCTCCCCCAGGCTAAAACTGGCCCACTTGGCACAGCACCGCTGTCCTCGTGCCACTGGCCCTGGGAAGCGCCAGCACGCAGCTGCGGCAAGTCCTGTGTTTTGGGACGCGCCAGTGAGGCCAGAGGAGATGATTTCTCATCCCTGTGGCTTCTGCTGGGTGCTCGTGCGGAGAGCCAGGACCGCCGTGCCCTCACTGAGCCTTTTTTCTCTCTCTTTGCAGGAGTCCCTGGGCGCCGGACCTGGTAAGGGCATTACTGTGTTGCAAGAGGGCAAATAGAGAAGGTGTCTTGATTTTGCTTGAAGGTGTCGATGAAGCTTGAGCATGGGGGATGGAGAAAGCTCCTTTTTCCAACAGAAAGGAGCATTAATCGGTGCAGATCAGTGCCGCGTTGTCTGCACAGCCAGCGATGGGATTCAGCGGTGTCCAATTCTTCTGCTTCCCAAGGCAGCAGTTGCGAGCGGGTCTCCTGCAGAAAGACCCTTCTCCTCCCCGTGCTCAGCTCTTCGCTGGGCTGGGGAAGAGCTTTTGCTCCTTCTCCGCTACAACCATCAGTGCCGTGCCATTTGTTTTACTGCACTCGTGCCGCTCGGCCCCTTACCTGCGCTGCCGTGCTAGTACAGCTTTTACACCTCGCATAAATAACTCCCCGCTCAAGGCAGAGAAGGAAAGCTCAGGGAATTCATTTGTTCCCGATCTTCCTTTGGAATAAACCAAACTTGTCCCAGCAGAGACACTTGTTAGCAACAGGCCGGGGAGAAACATCTTCTGGCAGGAGTGTGTACCCAGTGCGCTGCAGTGATCGTACAGCTCCCAGCGTTGCCTTCTGATGGGATCACTGGTCATGCTGGTTGTTGCAGTGTTTTTTTATTTTTCTTTGCTTAAAACTAACCTGGGCTTGTCTGCTGGGCTGACTGCCGAGCTTGTTGTGCCCACGCTCCGTCTTGAAGGAGAAGAAACAACTTGTTTTTGTGTGCCTTTTCTGTCTGAAGGGAAGCCAAGCCTGGAAAAAAGAAACCTAAATCAAACTGGTGGTTAAAAAAAACCTGAAAGGGCCCAGTGCTCTCCCTAGGCAGGGAGGAGGCAGCTGAAGGCAGAGGTGGGGAAGCATTTGGAAAATAAACACTGTGGTTTTAGTACAATTTGAAAAGCTTATTTAACGTGCAGTTGTTTGCAAGACAACCGGACTTTGGCTGCGAACTTCCAGGGGCCAAGGGGCATTCGAGTCCCAGGTTCTGTTGAAATTTGATGGAAGCCAAGTGTTTACTAGTCCCTTTTGCAATCCCGGGTGTCACCGCTGAGCCTGGCGTCATTTGGTGCCGGCCGGGGATTGCCTAACGAGGCTCCCAGAAACGGCACAGTTCAAGTCCGGGTGCAGGGTTTGGAGCTGGAGCTTTGCCTTGGCTCTGTTCTTCATTGATTTATTGTTGCTCGTTGAGCTCAGTCATCCATGGAACTTTGGAAGCCAAGGCTGCATGCCGTGGGCACCGATCCTGTCTGCTTTCCTGCTTTCTGCCTCCAAATCCTGCCTGCTGGGGCTGTTAGATTTGTGATTCGCAAGGAAAGGAACAACAGCCGTCGGAGGGGCTTTTTTGTTCCCTTTTCTCTTAAGAGGGGGTAGATAACGAAACGGTTTCCCTTCTCTTCCAGGTCCTAAAATGGTGGCAGTCCAGAACTACCATGGTAACCCCGCGCCTCCCGGGAAGCCGGTGCTCACGTTTCAAACCGGAGATGTGATCGAACTGCTGAGGGGGGACCCGGACTCGCAGTGGTGGGAGGTGAGAGCGTCTCCCTTCGGGAGATTTCCGACCAGTTTTAAGCCAGCGGCTCCTGGATTGGCTCAGCCCTCTCTTAGCTGTCCGGTTTTCTGGGAGCTCCGGGACGTGCCGGGGTTTTGGTGGCTCCCCGGAGGAGCGATGGGGTCCGCGAGGCACGTGTGGAGCCTGGGCCGGCTCGGGAGCTGTGGGGGGTCAGAGCCCTGGACCGGCATGGCAAAACCACTTCTCCTCTGCACGCATCCCGGGCTGATGCCAATCTTTGTTGTTTTACAGGGGAGGCTGCTGCAAACGAAGAAGTCAGGCTATTTTCCCAGCTCGTCGGTGAAGCCCTGTCCTGTTGACGCAAGGGTGAGTGCTTAAAACCAGACCTAACGATGCTGGGTTTGCGTGGCGCAGTACTTGCAGCTGGAAATTTTGCTGGTGGGTCTTGCTGGAGACCTGGAGACCTTGCTGGAGCTCCCTCTGATGGTGCCTTTCCCAGTTCTTGTCCCACCATGGTGGTTTTTTTTGGCCACTTTGTTTTTAGATTTTTAGCAACCGATAGTTAATCAAAGTGCCGCTGCCTATTGATTTAATTAAATAAAAAGCTCTGCGGTTTTCTGAGGTTAACTCTTGCCGAATCAGTGGGTGGAAGTCAGGTACTAAAACAACACTGCAATGTTTTTGCCCCTCTGGGGATTACTGGCGACTTCCATGCTCTGTTTTTCGGTGGCTCCGGTTATCCTGGCCAAGAGCAGTCGTATTCTCCTCCATTTATACCTATCTGTGAGATCCCAGAATATTTTCAAGTGGGAGCAGCTGAAAACACAGCCCTGCAGTTTAGCGTGACCGTCTTTCCCATGGCCGGTCTCTGCCCAACATGGGAAGCGTTGATGGAGAAGGTTGATTTGTTTGACCAAAACGCACATTCTTTTCCTCCTCCCTCCCCGATGGGACAGGCTGCTGGCTTGTTAAGATTTCCTCAGCGGGGGCAGTTTGGGACCAGTGATTCAGCCCGTCATTAGGCCAAAACGTGCCTGGATGTGTAAGAGGACTTGTTTCTTCCATTAAGCCCACGGGCCTTGAACGAGGCCTTTTACTGTGGCAGAATTAGCAGGGAAGGTAGATTCCCCATCCCATGGTTGCAGATCTCCTTGCAGGTGGGTCTTGGCCCCCTCTTCCCAAACACGTGGTTGGTGTGACCAGGTCCAGACCCTGGTTCCTCTTCTGCAAAGAGAGAGCAGTGCTGACTCAGTAGCAGAGTACTTTGAGATCAGTCACAGTACAGAAAAGCTGTACTTTTTTTTAAAAACTATTCTTTGTAAAGCTGTCAGTTGCTTCCCAACTAAAAAAGGCTCAGGATAAATGAAAAAAATACAGTATGCTGCTCACAGCTGTTTTGGACAGGGAGGATGAGAGAGCAAGTACTTGATTGTAACACTGTCCTCCAACCCCGAAGCCAATAATTCAGAAACTGCTTGGCACATAAAAACCCTCCCGTAGAGAGGAGCATCTCGCAGCTGATCTATAACCTAATTAGGCGCCGGGCTCCGCAGTAATGAGCAATGTTCTCTTTGCTCCAGCCTCCCAACAGCCGCCCTCCGTCGAGAGAGATAGACTACGCGGCGTACCCTTGGTGAGTCGCCCTCTAATTGGACAGCACGCTACAAACGCCCTTCTCTGGACGTGAAGATGTATCGCCTTTGCCTTTTAATTTTGTTACGTTGACACAAATCCAGTCTGTAATAACAAATTATGGATGCGCTTTGGAAGTGCTCTTCCTCCTGCATCCCCTACTGATGTATGGCAGCTGAGAGGGATGCAGGAGACGGGGCTGAGCCGGCCTGGCCACCCGCTGCCTTCGCGTTTCGGTGTTGAAACCTGAGCTCAGCTGGAGAGCTGCAGCCAGATCTTGCGGCGTCGGTGGGGATTTCTTCCCTGACTGTGGTGAGGAGGGCTCAGGTGAAAGGAGAGGCGCTGGTGACTCTTCTCCTCTCCCATATATTCGGTGCTGAGTCCCCATCTCACTGGCAGTGGCACACGGTAGAGGGAGGGGGGAAGCAGTACCGGGGCTCTGGCAGACTTGGCAGGAGAGGCTGGTGCTTCACTTGCCCCCCTGTTGCTTTTCTCTAGTTCCATCCAGTTTTCTGAATTCATGCATCTAAATCATCTCCTTTCCCCAGCCTTTGCGAAGCCTTATTCACCTGGGGACCTGTTCCCAGTTAGTGTGATTTTCTAGGTGCCTTGGAAACATGAGAGACTTCAAAGGCAAGATGTTGCACTCCGCATTGTTCATTAGTGTCTGTTCAGTGGCTAAACAGCTTCTTATATATCTCTGGGCGCTTTCATTTTTGCATACAAAGTTTTGAATGAGACCTGTTTCTTTACTTGCCCAACCTTCTTGCCTTTAAAAAAGATCTTTTGGGCTAAAACATGCCTATTTTAAAAATATTCATTAATTTTTCATTCATAAAATCAACGTGCATGATTCTGGAGGCCGTGACCCATGAAGAAAGCAAGTGTTCATGCTGTGACGGTTGCACGCTCCGGAGATGGCGCCTCCTTCCCGCGTGCCTGCCTTTGGCAGCCTCGCTGCCGCACAGCGAGAGGGGGAAGAGAGAGCGAGCAGGATTTGCCTGGATGCAATGAGCTCTTACGGGCTGTCTTTCCATGGAAAAGTGGACATTTAAGGGCCCTTTGTGCCTCCGAAAGCTACTTTTTGAGCTGTCGTCCTAAGTAGGCAAAAGCTTAAGAGACGTGGAGCAGAACGTACAGTTCGTTGCACTAGAGGGAAGGGGTGGTCACGCACGATGCAGGGAGCTGCCAGGGCCGCAGAGCCGCCGTGGCGCGGGCAGGTGCAGGGCAGGCCCTGGCTGCATGACGTCTCATGGTGGCCGTCGGCTTAGGTTTGCAGGGAACATGGAGCGGCAGCAGACGGACAACTTGCTGAAGTCCCACGTGAGCGGCACCTACCTGATTCGAGAGAGGCCGGCAGAGGCTGAGCGCTTTGCAATCAGTATTAAGTGAGTACAACCACGACTGCTGGCATTAGAGAGTAAAGCACCCATGAGATGCATCGCCAGGGGATAGGTCTTCCCACTAGGACAGCAGCACCTGGGCACAAACCCGACCCTGGCAGAGGCATGCTCCCATCTTCCCTAGCTCTGCCCCAGGAAAAGGCTTGGTGTGCCAAAGCCGTAGTGACAGCAGCAGCCATTGCGTTGTGCTCTGCAGAAAACACTTCCTTGCCTGACTTTTGCGATGGCAAATGCTGTGCTGCGGCACTGATCTGCCAGGCAGGAAACATGCATCTCTCCGGTCCTGCTCCCCAGGATCAGGATGGGCTCATCTAGGTCTCGCTGCATTTGGCGTTGTGCATTAGCTGGGTAAGAGCGAGAGCTGACATGCTGGTGTGATGCAGACAGGGCTCTCTGAAGCCGGGAGCGTTCCTGCCGTGGTCCTCAAGGAGCAGGCGTCCGAGTGCAGGCTGCTTCCACAATGCCTGCGCGGCCGCTTGGGCATGGCCCTGCCATCCAGAGCAGCTTGCTAGGTGCCTTTTGGAGCCATAGCAAGGCATCTGCAGGCTGAGGGCGCCGCTTTATCTCCCGCAAGCACAGCCCTTGCACCCAGCTCCTTCCAGCCCCGTTGCACGAGGGCAGCCCGGCATCCTGGCTGGCTGCGGCTGATGGACCCGTGTTCCGGGAGCCGCTGCTCTGCACGTCCCCTCACCTCCTGCTTCAGATCCCTGCTTGAAAGCGGTGGGGCTGGAGGGTGGATGGCATCCACAGCAGGTCTGCTCCTTGCACAGGGCGAGATGACGCTGACACGCAAAGGTAAACTTTCTGACTGTCTTTGCTTCCCGTTGCAGGTTTAATGAGGAAGTGAAGCACATTAAGGTGGTGGAGAAGGACAACTGGATTCACATCACAGAAGCCAAAAAATTTGAAAGCCTTCTGGTATGCTTCTGAAGCCACTCTGAACCCCTGCGCCGTTCCTGCCTCCGCGGCTGGCTCTCTGCAGAGCACGCAGAGCGCTGCTGGTGTAACCGAGTGCCCCTTCGTCCTTTCTAGGAGCTGGTTGAATACTACCAGAGCCACTCACTGAAAGAGAGTTTTAAACAGCTGGACACAACGTTAAAATACCCGTACAAATCTCGGGAACGTTCTACCTCCAGGACTTTCACCCGCTCTCCAGGTAAAACTGAGGTTAAACGCGGTAGTGGACACCAGTAAACCTAACTCAGTTATTTAAAGGAAAATTGCATGCTTGCGTTAAGACATAGGAATGCTGTCTGTTAAATGAAGGAGTTTATAGCATTGCTGTAAGGCCTCTCAAATCTCCAGGAATTCACCCACAGCGGGTCTGAACCCTCCACTTTGCAAGCGAGGCTCCTGCTCCGCTGAGTGTTTTGAAGACTCTTCTCGCAGGTGTGGAGATGGTGCCCTTAGGGACCACGCTGAGCTGGGGGCTCTCTTTGCTCTCGGTTTGGTTTGGTTCCTTGTAGCGGGCGGCAGCCTCCAAGGGAGCGTTCTTGCTGCCTGCGGCTGGTTTTCCCGCTTACAGTTTTCCAAACTGTGTGCAGTAGTGGTTTGCCATCATTTTATGTGGTGCGAGCACACTCGGTTCTGCCAGGAGAGCATCTTCTGCTGCGGGGTCTGACCCATCTGCCTGTAGTTAAATGAACAGAGTGATGTGTTTCACCGTTAGCAGGATATATTGTGTCTTATCTGCCCACGTAAGTTTTTGTGCGTGTGTTTTAATGGATCCGATTCTAGTGTCACTTGTGACAGTTTTAATCCCAATGGGTTGCCTTTAATGGAGCTGATGGGAGAAATAATTAAAAAAAAAAAAAAGATGAAACAAATGAAAAGCGAAATTTGCATTAATGCAAAATTTTAAGTTTTACCTAAAAGCTTGAGTGCACAAATTAACTTCTTCAGGGGGGGAAAATGTATTTTTAAAAAACTTTTTCCATTTTTAAAAAGGCTACCAAAGAAAAACAGTTATAAGAAGTGATTTTCTTTTCCAATAAAATGCAACCCTAAGATGCATTTGGAGTATGAAATTTTCCCTTGGTTCAGAGAGGCATTTTCCACCAGGAGAAAAGAGAGAGGGGCCTCGAGACCCCTGGGAGGGAGAGCTGCCCTGGTCTCCCGTGAGGGCAGGACCAGCCCCGGCCCGCCGGCCGCGAGCGCCCACCGCTCCGAGCCCTTGCACGAGACCTGCCGCTGGTTTTGCACTGTGTTTCCCTGTTGGCTTTGACAGCATTGTGCTTTTTTTTTTAATTTCCTTTTTAATTGGTGTTCTGCCTCTTTCTGTTTCTCTCTAACCTCTTTGCAGCCTCCTGCGCTTCCTACAACTTTTCTTTTCTCAGTCCTCAGGGCCTCAACTTTTCTTCTCAGACCTCCTCCACTCCCTTCTGGTCAGGTACTAGTGCCTTACTTTCCTGGGAGGGAAGTGCCTCCTAGTGGTCCTTCCCTGGAGGGAGAAACCTCCTGCCTTTACCAGGCTACAGCCATCACCAGCTTGAAAGCCATCGCCGGTGGGACCCGTGTGGTCCCCGCTGCCCCTTCCCCACCTGCAGACAGTTGAGGGGGTCACCAGGGCTGTCCTGGGGCATAGCTTGGGGGGAAAAAAAAAAAAAAAAGTCGATTAATCATGACTTTGCCAGAAGCTAAATACACTCCCCTCTCTCTCCCCCAAAACAACACAGGAGGAGCCAGAGCTCTAACTATTGAGAAAGGGGAAGAAAATTTATGAGAAAGTAAATCTAGTGCATTGGGATCTCGTGATGTACTTCAAGCTCGACCTGCTTATCCCATGTGTTTCACAGAATGAGCATTGGCATCACACCATCTTCAAGACTGTTTTTCCTTGCTGCCCAAGGAGAACATCTTAATGTCCAGCAGTTTTTGAGCTCTGCTATCTGAGCCTGCTCAGGAGCACCTTGCTAAGGAGACGGCGGAACCTGTGCTGTTAAATGTGTTTTGTGGCTCAAATTTCCTAGAGAAAGCGCCAGGGGTATTCTGGCCTTTGAAGCCTGTTGATCCAAATGCGTTTCAGGCTAGCATCTTCCTCCCTATTTAGCAGGGATTAGAGCAAAAATGTGCCCATTCACTTCTTCCTGTTTATGCTTTTACCTTTCAGTGTTTGCTTTAGGCTGCACAGGGAAAATCAACTGCAAAGGCATGCATGCTTTTCTCGATGTCATGTTTGGGAAGAATACTTATTGTTCCAGGGAATTAGAGTAAAATTCTGTGTATTTGAGATTCTTTACCTGCACTTCTGCATAAAAGTATTGCAGAACATTAATTTGTGTGGAAATGGGCTCTGAGCAAGCTCCTGATGAAAGAGTTCAAAGCTGTCATGATTCTCACTCCATTCTCCAGCCCAGCTGCCTGGCGAGGACGAACGAGCCTCCAGTGATTGTACGTTGTGTGTATGGACTGTCTCCATTGCCATCCTCATCTCCGTCCATCCCGAGAGCTGAAAATCTGGGCAAAGCTTTTCCCCAAACTTAGTTCAACCTTGGTTTGCAAACTTTTTAAATTTGTAGCTTTGTAATACTCGAAAGGCCTGGGACAATAGTGCAGCTTTGCTGAAACTCAGAGTCCCTTCAGGGTGTTTTTCTCTCCCCCCCCCCCCCAAATGTCAAAAAGGTGTGTTTCATTTTTCTTCTCTGCTTGCCCTGGAGCACTCGCACGGAGCACTCGCTCAGTGGCGCATGGGGACTGTCCCATCCCTCCCACCATTGCCCTCCAGCCCTCCTTCCTCCTGCGGAGGTGATGACCTGCAGGGCAGGGGAGCTAAGCTGTTCTCCTGCTTTTCCCCCTCCTCACCGCTGCTCCTCTGTGCAAAGGACACCAACACCTTCCTGCCGCTTTCCCTCTCCCCCACAAGTTTCTCCTGGCCTGAAGCAGTGGAGATTGGCAGTGGTGGGTTCATGCGGTGCTGGCGGAGGTCAGGCTCCTGAGATGGCTTTCGGGGGGAGCACGGCCTCCCCGCCAGCAGCTGAGCATCAATTTCTGATTGCTTGTCATCTCCAAGAATGAGAGGTTCGAGGAGCGTCTGTGGCTCTCCTGGTGTCCCCGGGCATCTCAGGCCTCATGCTTCATGTCACAAACTGATTATCAGTTGGGATTTAAGGTTGCCTGGCTACTTTTGCACATACTGGTCTGTTTTGGGACCAAGTTTCCAAGGCTCCTGTGCTGGTCATTGGCAGGGACAAAAACCAGAGAGAATACCAGATTGGTGGCTTATTTCTCCTCAAGGCAAAACATACAGGCTTTGCTCAGCACCCGTGGGAAAATCCGCTGCAGGGACTAATCCCAATAACTCCTAGCTTTGAAGCACCTTTAATACAAACTGATTTGTCAAATATCCCTTTGATGATGTGGCACCTTCAGGTGTTGGAAGCTGTAAGACAACCAGACCTGACAGTCATGGTGGAAAAGGATTTTTCCATGATTTCATTATTAATGATCATTTTATTCCTATGAAATCTTTTCCTTCTACCACCTTCTATCTTTCTCACAAAAATGCCTATCACCCCAGCTCCCCAGGATGATCCCCGCTAGTGGCTTGAAGCCCCTCATAGACCATCCCCTTCCTGCTTAGCAGACAGTGGCTTGCCCCACCAAGACGTTTAAAACTCAGCAGGAAGCGAGCTTAACCTTGACACCCCAGTCTGCGTGTGGCTGAGAAGTTCACACAAGGCCAGCCCCAACATCTGAGCCCATCTGGGTCGTGGTGTTGCAATGGAAACAAGGACCATGGTGGAAAACCCAGGTTGAACCTAGCGCAGCTTTCCCCAGGCTTCGGCTGCTCCTGCACGGCGGAGCAGCTCCCAACTCCCTCTGCTTTGTCCACTCACAGTATTCACCCCACGAGTCATAGGGACGGCAGTGGCACGATACAACTTTGCGGCACGGGACATGCGGGAGCTCTCCCTGCGAGAGGGCGACGTGGTGAAGATCTACAGCAGGATAGGCGGCGACCAGGGATGGTGGAAGGGGGAGACCAACGGCAGAGTAAGTGCAGCTTGAAGCTGATGCTGCGGTTGCTGATAATGTCCCAGCTCGTTTTTGTAGCGCGTGGTCCTCCCTGCTGTTAACCCACAGAGCTGGTCAGCGCTTGCCTAACTGCAGCCTTCCCCAAAAATGCTTTCACAAAAGCAAAGGGAAGGGGGAGGGGGCTGCATCCAACTCGCATTTGCTCTTTTTTGGCTCGTGGATGTGCTGCCATGTCACAAGAACCAGCGTGTAAACAGATACCGCAAGTCATGTGTGTCGCATGTCAATGCTGTGTCTGACAGCGGCAGGCGACACCCAGACACGTGCAGGCAGATGGGAGCGGGCTGTGGCCAGGCAGGCACGCAAGCACGCGTCTGACTCTGCTCTTCCTTAAGCTGGCATGTGGGGAATTTATGCCAGAATGCCTCTGCAAGTGACAGGCTCAGCATCCTGGAAAAAAGCAGTAGGCTGATGGGCTGCCCGGGTGTCTCACAGAGTTCATAGCACTGGGGACAGATTTTTGATGCCCTGATCCCTTCTTTGTTGCTGACAACCTGTGCGCTGCCATGCTGCAAGGGCTTGCATAGCCCTGGGGCTACAGTGCCAAATGATGGCAATGATTGCACCATCTCCCCGTCACCACCATGTATCAGGAGAACTGGCACAGGGATGTGGGCACCTCCGGCGCTGTACAAATGTCCCTTCAAGAGAGCTCCCCAGGATCACAGCGTGGCGGCAGGGGAATAGACCGAGTGCCAGGACAGGAGGTCCTTTCTGCTCCTGAGTTTTCTGCTCACCTCTCGTTTCCCCTATAGGTTGGTTGGTTTCCCTCAACATACGTGGAAGAGGAGGGGGTACAATGATGGTGGAGATGTCTGGTGGAAAGTCATTGAGCACCCAGAATGAGCCGCTGCAGACCATGCACGGTTGTCCCAACACCCAAGGCTCCAAGTGAAACACAGTCGGACGTCTCCCAGTACTGCCGAGAACAACACGTCTCTTGCAGACTCTTTAGCAATCAGTTCCTCTGTACAGTGTGTGTGTGTGCGCGTGCATCAGGGGTTGCCACTGGCCTTGGTTGTGTTACTTGTATAGAAGATTCATGGTCTATCAGATAACATTTGTGGAGCAGCTGCAGAAGAGTCTTGGGAAAGGCATGCTCCCCTGCATGGACAGAGCTGAAAGACTCTATGCAGTTACCACCAGAGGACGGTGTCCAAACTTGTTCGTGTTTTAAAATCCACCGTGGTGTTGGTGGGAGGGTGAAGCTGAAGGTTTGCTCCTGGGCTGGTGCCCAGGTATGCAAAGGTGAGCATTTTCTAATTTCTAAGGAGAGGGAGTGATGCAGCCCCTGCTACGAGGAAATGCAGTCTCCCACCTGCCAAGCTGCCTCACCTGCTGCTCAAATGGACTCCACTGGATGACGATTTTGGTAGTCTAATTGGTAGGCTGAACAGCAGCACCCAGCACCACTGCTCTCTGGCTGGGGTGAGAGAGCAGAACGGGGACACCCGTACTTGGAACGAGGAAATGCCGTTTGTTATTTCTGTACGGATGCCAGCTGCAAAACAAGGAGCGCTTTTGACCAGCAGACATAGGCTGGAAGTGGAACTCCAGGTCCAGGCAGGGCAGGAAAAAACCTCTTTGGCATCCCAAGCCCATTTTCTTTAAAACTGCCTTTAGTCCCACTAGACTTGCTCAGGGTGGAGGGGACAGCCCTGCATGCTGACTGGTCCCACTGGTCAGCAGGAGGTCTCATCATGTTGCAGGACCGGGAAGCACGCCTTGCCAAGCAAGGGTTTTGGAAGCCACCTGAGCACCAGGTACGCACACGGGAGCAGACAAGGGCGTGCGTCTGCGGGTCCGCGGTGCTGTCACTCCCAGTTTATTGCAAACGTGAGCAGCCTGGACCAGGGTGATTGCCTTTTCCTGCAGCTGTTAGAAGTCCCACCCCACTAAGCTCAGTGGGGCGAACCCACGTGAGTAAGGGCTACAGTATCACATCCTGATTTATCTCAGTAGGTTGTGAAAGCATCTCTTCTTCCCCACCTGTGTGCACTTTTGGGGGTTGTGAGCATTGCCCCTTCTCTTCCTCCCACTGGCTGTTACCTGCTGCTGCTGTAAAGGAGATGATCCGTCCCTCTTTGCATTGCCACTTTGTCCTGAGTACTGTCCTGAGTTTCTTGCTTTCCAAATTGCAACCCCCTGTAGTAGATAGGCAGAGCTGTCGGGTGGAAATCCAGGCCAAGTGACTTCTGCCAGGCACTGGCTTTGCCCTCCAGCTCCACAATTTCCTTCCAAAGTGCTCTGTTTTGAACAAATACGTGTGTGTGACAAGGAACAGCTTTCCTCTGTCCTTTTTTCTAGCCCCTGGAAATGCCCTCTGGTCGCTTTGAATAAGTAGCCTTTGGAGTTGGTGCTTCCATGCCTTGAAGTTGTTCCCCAGCCAAACAGGCCTTGGGGCTCACCGGGGCCTTGCTGGGGGGCACTGAGTCTCCGGGCCAGATTGTTGGCATTGTGTTAGTGCCCATCCAGGGACGTTGCCCGGGGCTGGTGATGTTGGGTGCACTTGGATCTCCTCCGGAGCAGCCCTGGGTCTCTGATACCAGGGTGCCAAGGCTTCCTGCAAATGGAACAGCAGTGGCCTGCTCAGGATATTAAAGAGGAGACTTTGGGGCTGTTGGTGAAAAGGGAAACGGATTAACTTTGAAGCTAAATTTTGTTGCCCAATGACGAGCACTAAGCCCCGTTGCTTTGCTGCCTTTTGCTCCTCAACAGGGCCTGGAGTCGAGTGAGTGGCCCATTGCTCCATGATTCCAGGGGCCGCGGCTGCTAGTGAAGCTCTTGCTTTGCGCTGTATCACGGTGGGGGGCTACGTTGCATTGCAAGTGTTTAGGCCGTACCCGGCATACGGCCGGGGGAAATTCCCACCGTGTGTTTTGCTCTGCAAAGTGATGGGGAGAGTGGCGCGGCTGCAGAGCGTAGCTCATGGCTCTACCAAGGTACTGTTTGGTGCTAACCTCTTCCAGGCCAAGCCAACCAGACTGTCTCGGTGCTCGCCTGGGATATTTTAAAGGGGTCCGGTTTGCAGAAGGAGCTGAACCAGTTGTGCTCTGGAAAGGGAAAACTCCTTGGGGTGTTACAAGCGAGGAGCTCAGAAATCCCACAAGCCGAAGGGCCCTGCTCCATTTTCTGTAGTTTTGGTGTAGCTGAGGGCGTATTTGAGGCGGATGAGACGCACACACACACACGGAAAAACTCACGATGGTTCACGTATGCCTCAGATACTGCTAAAGCCTTATGTGACCCTTCTGTTTGAAACGCCTGATTTTCCAGACCTTTTCGTGGCGGTGAGGGCATCCCCTCTCGGGGAGCGTGCACGTCTCTGTCGCAGGAGATGAGGAGCCGTCTCTCTTCCTTAGATCCTGTAGCGTATCTAGTACCTTTGCCAGTTACCGAACTATGTGATAGATGCAGTAGCTGCCTATAAGTGACGAGCGACTCCCCCCTCCCAATGCCCAGCCAAATCAGTCATTCCTCAGAAAAGATCTCTCTTGTGTTTACTGTTGTAAGAAACTTGTTAAAAAAGATTGTTTTGTTTGTAAGTAATTATTCAGCCATTTGCCACAATATATATCTGTGAATAAGAAAGGAAATGTTTTTTTATGATGGTGAGAAAATTGTATATATATTTTAGTTCATCACAGAACATTCAAAATTGCAATGGAATACGTTGGAAAATAATATGTAAATTCCTTGGGTTTTTCCTTTGCACTGCACTAACTGGGGTAGAGTGGGGTTGGGTGGAGGGGATTTAAAGATAAAACTGTTTGTTTATGGAATAGTTTATAGCTGGGAATTTGGAAATCATTTGGAATAGCTTGTAATGCTGGAATAGAAATTTTAGCTGCTACTTAGAAACCCTTTTGCATGTGGTTTTTCCAGATCTTTTTAAGTTACAATGCATCAGAGTAAATTCCACAACAACAACAAAAAAAGTGTAATTTTGTGATAGGTTTTTTCCAACCATGGTTTTTACTGCCAATAAACATGCATTCTTTCCTGTGTCAAGGGTTCAGTTTTGTGTTGGGCTTCTTGTCGCTAAACCCTTTCTGGTTCCAGTGGGGACGTGGGGAGCAGCAGTGGTTTAGGCAGGTTTAAGGTGCTCGGCGGGGACAGGTCCTTTCTGACCCTCGCAGGCTTGAAGCTGATCGATGCCACAAACCATATGAGTTCACAACCCTTCCAAAACTGAGTCTAAAACCTTCCCACAGTGTCCGGTTTTGGTCTTTCCAGTGAAGTACTACTGAAGGTTGTTGGTTCTGAAGCCTATCATCTGCCTATCAATATTCTTACTTTCTTAGCAGTTGTTTCTAGTGCAGTCGTCTTGCGTGGCTGCCTGGGACGTGCTCCCTTGCCCGGCTGCGTGGCTTTGTGCTTCGTGGGGTTTTTGTGCTCTCTGCCCAAGTTGAACCATTTGAGGGGGGGACTGAGAGAAGGAGCATAATTCTGCATGGGTTTTACTCACTCCTGAGTATCATATTCCAAAAATCCCACTTGGCCTACACATGGCAGCGTTTTCTAGAGCAATGAAAAATCACACAGTTGCTTAAGAGGTACCTAAGGCATTTCTGGAGGAAAGAGAAGGTTTCACCCCAGAACAGGCACAGGAGATGTCACAGTGAGCTGCCATTTGATTTAATTAATAACAATGTATTATGCTTTTGCAGCTCTGTGAAGTCCACAGTGTTTTCTCTTGTTCTTTTTGACTTTCAGAGGGTCTGCTAAAAGGGACTGTAGGAATGAGCAGAGGTGTTTTACCAGGAGCAGGATATTAGTTGGGAACTTTCAGGCTGTTGATTTGGAAAGGTGCTGCTCAGCCAGATATTTAACCTTGTCTGAGGTGACGACTCCTGCCGGGGATAAACCCTTTCACTGTCACTGCCAGTTTAAGGGATGCTCTCCAACATGCACAACATAAGAAATACAGATTTTCGACACCCCGGTGCTCTCCTGCCAGCTATAAGGAACTGCCTCAGCCCTGAGTGGGTCGGACCCCGGCATTGGATCCCCAAGTCGCGGTGGGACTGCAGGGACGCAGCGCTGGAGTGCAGAGCTGCCCAATGGCTGCTGACACTGCTGCAAGACCAGGTAAATGCAAAAATCTGCTTTCGTGCAAGGTCCTGTCCCTACAGCATTGCCACCACCCTGCGGGTTGGCTCCTCGGTGGCAGAGACAGCGGCATTTGGCTCTCCAAGGCATGTGGAGCTGCAGTGTTGCAACCTGGGTGTAGATAGATGGGCTCTGCTGCATCCTGGGGACACAGTGGTGGCGGAGGGTCCCCATCAGTACGGGTCCAAACCTTCCTGGGGGGCTGAGCGGGTGAGAAGTCTGATGCCGCAGGGATAAATGGTGCATTTGTTAGCTGTGCACAGCTACGGCTGGGTGCTGCAACCACAGCAGGAGCAGCCTTCCCATGGCATTAGCAGGACTGTAAACCTCCCGGACAGCAGAGCCCATGGCGGGGGCTACCTGGCCCACTGCCTCAGATCAAGGCTGCTTTCGGATCATGCACCTCCAAGCTTTATTGCTTTCCCAAGACCAAATTCAAACGAGTGCAATGCTGGGGAGCAGCAAGGCAGGCTCTGCACGTGGACCCATCTGGTGGTGGCATGGGCACATGCTTGCAGCCTCATGCACGCTGTGATCAGCTGCAGTTTTGCAACACGCTTGACTAGCTCATCTGTGCATTAGTCATAATGTTTGATATGGCCTGGAAAGCTCCAGCTGGCATGCACAAACCACTGTGCTCCTCTAGTTTATAGTTAATCTAGGAATTACATGGAAAGGATTGAACTGGCTTAGGCCCTGTCTACATAGGACTGAACATCAAAAAATAACCACCCCCGTTTCAGCTCTGTAGCTGCATCAGAGCATCAGTGCTCAGAGGGGCTGAAGCCACAGCCACTTTCTCTACTTCTTTTCTAGCGCTGCTGCGAGCTCGAGGAACATCTCGGGCTGTTGTAATATATATTTCAGCTTGTGTTGCCTTAGGTCATGTCTAACCCAAAGGTTATATTTGTAATTAGTACATACTGATGAAATGATTCTGCCCTGCCAAACAAAAACACCCCACTGCAAACGGGAGTTTAGACTTGTTTGCATTTCTTTGTCTGGGTGAGGGTTATCTTGACTGACTAGTTTGCTGAGTTTAGGGAAATTTGGGCTCTTTCTTCAAAATGTAGTAAGAGACTGATTTTATCTTTAAAACCGAAATGCTGCCTGGGACTAATTCTGAAACAGGAGAACTCCCTCCCTTATATTCTAATTCTTCCCAGACTGGGGAAGTTTGGATGCAAACCCTTACCGTGTGGCGCATGCAGAATGAAAATGCAAAGGCTCTAGGAGCAAAGTGGGGCAGTCCACACGGTTACAGCGCTGCTGAGGGCTAAAAGCCCCCAAACGCCGGTGTCTGGGCTCTCTGCTGTGCAGCTCTCCTTGGTGGCGGTGGTGAGGGGGCCCTGAGCACAGGGGCAGGAGATGCAGCTCGGCCCCCGCTCTGTCAGCCCCCTGACCCAGCCACAGCTCCACCCAGAGCCCTGTTTCTCTGAGATAGCTAAATTGCGCTGTTCAGAGGCTCCTTAAAAGAACTTGCAGCTTGCGCATATCCTGCCCAAACAGGCCCTAATTTTGGCAGTGAGTTCTGGGCAAATTGAAGAATAAAGCTTTGGGTTGGGAGTTCTAAATTAAGTTTTTTGTTTGTTTTTTTTC